>NC_143143.1:42152844-42457327 GCF_059928025.1 Delphinapterus leucas | reverse complement strand
TTATTTATTTTCTCCTTTGGGATTTTTCCATGGGCTACAAAGTGCTAATTCAGAGAGCCCAACTTTATAACCACTAAATAATTTATGAAATAGAGAATTTTTCTAGGAATAATTAAACTTGAACATACAATAATTAAGTTTAAGCATTTAGTAGAAATTTACTCAGTTCAAATTAAAAATCTTCTTAAAAAATCTTCATTTTCTTTATAAATATGTTTTATCATGTGTTACATAATTTTTAGGACAAATGAATCTAATGTCAATTGCATGACCTTAGGCTTGGGTTTAGAGGAAAGAATCGAACCGATTTATTTTTATTCACTTATTTGTTTAAAATGTAAAGATTTAAAAATTGACCATGGATTGGGTCAAGCCATGGATTAAATGCTAAAGGATCTTTGAATTACAGGATCTCAGTGTAAATGGGGCATTAAAGTCATATGATCTGATCACACATACCTTTGCTGCAACTCTACTCCCCAGAGCATCCCAAACCATTCTTGGACACTCCCAACTGCTAGAAATGTGTTTTATTTTTCATAATAAGGTAGCACTTACCCCCTTTGAAACTTCACTTTCTTTAGTGTTAGTTCTATACCGGAGTCAAAGAGAGTTAAGTCTGGCCTCTCTCTGTGTTAGACTTGTAAATAGCTGTACACGGCCGTCTCGTCCCCCTTTATCTTGACTCTTTCCCAAGCCCAGTGCTTCCCGAGCTCCCAATCCTTCCTCGTGGCCATGACGTTTTCTCTGCTGATATAGGTTCCTGTGTGTATTTGTTCACAGTAAATGCAGTGCCTGGAATCCCGGCTGTGGTCTAAGCGTTCAGCTGACTCCTCCATCCATGGAGACAGCAGATATAATCAATGAAGACCGAGATGATCTTCTCAGATATTCTTGGTTTTGGTGACCAAATTCACTGTTAACTCTTCTAACTCTTAACTCTTAACCAAAATCCTCTTCCCCTCTTTCCCTTCTCTCCTCCACTTTCAGACCAAGTTTGAGCTCTTGAGAGTGAAGAAGGACCAATAACAAGAGAAAAATAACTCGGTTCAAATGTGAGTGTCCTCAGTGGCTCTCACATCCTTCCACACTTGAAGGAGTATCACAGAAACAGGTGGTGAAACAGAAAACACGTTGGACGTGGGCCGTCCCACTTTTCTGGTATGATTTTCAGGTTCAGACTTCTGATTAGCAGAGAGAAGATCAAAAATCTCTTTGAAGAAAACAGTTAGTCAGTGAGCACCGTGATTGGAAGATGACAGGGATCATTCCAGAGTGTTTTCCATGGTGGGAGGGGAATGCCAGGCTTTCTCTCAAATTATAGAGCGAAACAAACACTTATTATTTCCAGACAAGCGATGAGGCAAATGCTGGACCAAGTTAAAGCTTATAAGGAATTGCATTATAAGGATGAAAGGAAAATAAGCAGTGAGATTTGGGGCTGGGTGGTTCTAGCAGGACCAGTGAGGGCTGGGTGCCCTCCCCCACCTGCCCAGGGGGCTCTCAGATGGTACCTGGTGAGGGGCAGCCGACCACAGCTCTGGAGCCTTCCATGATTCGGAGGGTGAGAGGTGCTCTGGGGGACTGAGCTCCTGGGACAGCGCTGGAACCGCCCAGCTCTGCTCCTCAGAAGCTTTACCTTTGTCAACAAAAATAATCAATAAATCATCTATAATTTGAGCCAAACTGAGGACTAGCCCGGCAGCCCGCTTCCCGATGACTCTGAGAAACTGCTCCAGAGAAGCATGGTTTCCAGCACAGTTTTTATCTTGTCAGCACAAAGAACATTAAACAAGTCAAGGATCTATTTCAAGGAGAAAGAAACACACACAGACCAGCACCTACACAGCAAGTCAGGACGAGCTTGCACCTTGGGAGGGAGTCGTAATCATCAAAGGAGGACCAGCATGAGCATCCCAGGAAGAGAGGCGTTTACTCTTTATTTTTACCATGGACATTCTTTACTTTCGGTCAATGTGTCCTTTTCTCTAATAATTAAAGCAGATGTACAACGTATGTTTGCTATTGTTGTTGCATAAAATTCATGTTAACTCATGTACAAGCCGGAATGACTTCCCTAGATTTCAATTTGTGAAAAGTTCTTTTATCATCTTCCACTCAGCGTCTCCCAACAACCTCCCTCAAGGCTTCACCCCAAGCTCCACTATATAACCAACCCCATCTCTGGAAAGGTTAGACTTAACCTTAAGTAACATTTGGAAGGCATCAAAATACAAGCCACATCTAGGGACTTGAATTCTAAGAAAATCGTTCCCTTTTTATCAGCAGGTGGCGCTGTTGCATGAGGCTGCGTTTCTTCTGCTGAAGCCGATCAGAAGGACCAAGTCTGAACTAGACAGCGCATTTAATTCATGGATCAGATTTACAAAAATAGTAACCACCTTAACCAAGTGATGAATGATTTCCCTCATCCTGGGACAAACCAACTCCACATGTCTCCTGGTCAGAGGCATGTTACCTTATGCAGTACTTTTGCCCAAAATGCATAACCTGAATCTAATCCTGAAGAAACATCAGACAAACCTAAAGTCAGGGATATCTACCCAATAACTAGCCAGTACTCTTCAAAAATATCACAGTCAGGAAGCCAGCAAATGGTGAAGGAATTGTTCCCGATTGGATGAAATTCAAGAGACATAACTAAATAAATATCCTGCATGGTTCCCTGGACCAGGAGAGCGAAACTGCTAAGCCAGACACTGGCAGTTACTGGAGAAAAGGAAGACAATAGAGCCGCGATGACTAATTCAAGTTGACACGGTCACTTAGTTGTCAAACCAGGCAAAATGACCCAATTCCTGCCCTGGGTCCAGGACACTGTCCCTTCCTTTGCTCCTCATGCTGGGGAGACATAGAAGATACAAAGTCAGGTGCCAAGGACACGAGAACACGGAACAACTCAGAGCACGCCTGTCTCATAACAAGGTATTCAGAATATTGTACTACATAAACCTCAGTTTTCAAAATTAAAAACCCAGCAATTCCCATCCTGGGTATGTATTCGAAAAAAACAAAAACACTAATTCGATAAGATATATGCATCCCAATGTCCACAGCAACGTTATTTATAATTGTCAAGGTATGGAAGTAACCTAAGTGTCCATCAAGAAATGAATGGATAAAGAAGCTGTAGTACATATATACACAATGGGATACTACTCAGCCATAAATAGAATGAAATATTGCCATTTGCAGCAACACGAGTGGACTTGGAGGGCATTATGCTAAGCGAAATAAGCCAGAGAAAGACAGATATTGTATGGTATCACTTATATGTGGAATATAAAAAAATACAACAACTAGTGAATAAAACAAAAAAGAAGCAGACTCAGGACTTCCCTGGTGGTCCAGTGGTTAAGATGCCACGCTTCCAAATGCAGGGGGCACTGGTTCCATCCCTGGGTGGGGAACTAAGACTCCACATGCCTGAGGCTCAGCACAGCCAAAAAAAAAGCACACTCTCAGATCTAGAGAACAAACTAGTGGTTACGGGGGGGGGGGGGGGGGAAGGGGGAGGGGCAATATATGGGTAGGGGATAAAAAATGGGTTATTGTGGGATTATTTGAAATCATGTGTGTGAAACTTTTGAAAATTGTAAAGTAGAATTTAATCTTTCATTCAAAAATGTTTTAGAAATTACAAAATAATAATAAAATAACATAGGAGAAAAAAAAGAGCAGGCTTAAAAGACACTTCACTCTTGTCAGGGCTGCTTGGAACTGTCCCCCAGGGCATCCCTGGAGTTGAAGATCCCTGTTCTTCCCTGTGGTAGAAGTTCTCACTTAGAAACACCAACTAGGCCCCGGGGACAACAGAACCTACCAAGGACTCAGTCAGCAGAGCTCAGCCCCGGGGAGCGGCTCCCCAAGGCCCCGCCCAGTTTCCATAGCAGCAGCAAGCGTCTGACCGGCTGCTAATAAAGTTGGCTCCTCCTCAGCGATCAGAGGCTGCGCCTGTGCAGCACCTCCAGGTGCTGGTGTGACCAGGGATGGAACACACACACACACACACACACACACACACACACACACACACAGGCCTGGCCTGTGGTCCCCCCTCTCTGGCTTGAGGTGTTTAAAGCCTGGAGCTTGTCAGGTCCTGCACGCTGGAAATCCAGAGGGGCTCCTCTGCTAATCTTTAGGCAAATATTTTCTCTGCTCTGCTAGCTTCATGGTGAGTTACCGGCCTTGTGCCTCCGTGGCAAATTGATGAAGCCCAGTTGTCCGCTTGGCAAGGTGACCTGGGCTTTCCACCAGCAGACAGCTGCTGCGCCCTGTTGCGGGGTCTGTCCTGGCACCAGCCTCCCAGATGGAAAACGAGGAAGTGGTCCTGCTGCCCCCAAGGGGAGCCAGCCCAGGACGCACGGGAGGGGACAGCCCAGAAGGACAGTGGTCCCCGATCATGGATCAGAGACGCCTGGTGCTCAGGGCCCACCTAGCTTGTCCTCCCCCTGCCTGGCCCCTAAGTGTGCAGCACAAGAAACAGGAGGGTGTCGCCCTCACTGCCTCTGCTGTCACACCTGGTCTCGGTGGCCGGCTCATTCCCGGAGGCCGACCACACGTGCTACTGAACCCAAGGCGCACTTCACTCTTGGGTTTATTGTGTGTTTTGACTTCTCCCTGAGTCTGAAATATCCTCTTATCTTTCCACTGTGGAATGCCCTACACACACACACACACACACACACACACACACACACGCACACGCACACACACACACACACACACCTGTCTTCCCCCGCCCCACACCTGGATTATTGACCGGCTGAGACTCACTCCTCATCCATCCCCAACGCCATCCCCTCTCCCAGCCCTTAGGGAACAGGTCTTACAAGTCCAAGCAAACCCTCCTCTGGGGGTTCTGCTGAGCAGGTGTGTTGCCAACAGAGGCAACGTTTCATTGAAACAAACACAGAATTTAATCTGGCGGCTCAGCATTGGCGACACCTGTTGCCACCATATGCCTCTCGTGGGCACAAACCCCAGTGCGTGTTCCATACAGCAAACAGGGAGGGTGGGCATGGCCACATGTGTCTGAAAGACCCCAAAGTGGGAGAGGCTGCATCTTTGGTTGGGTGAAAAGCAACCCTGTAACATGGACTTGGGCACGGGGAGCTGCTTTGAGAGGTGATCCCAGAACTCTGAGGAGGGAGAGCTGGGAGGCCAGACAGGGAAGGAGAAAAGATGCCAAGAAAGACAGTGTTGACCAGCATGACCCGCTGTGGGTGCGGGGGCCTCAATCCACGGGACCGAACACACCTCAGAACACATAGAACACACTCAGTTGTCCCACCAGAAGGTGTCCAGGAAGCTGGGGAGTTTACTTGCCTCCCCCTGCCCACCCCAGCCCCCCCACCTCCGCCACTCCATCTTCTGGTGGCCTAAGGCTGCTCTGGGGGCGGGAGCATTAACTGTCCTGCCCACCAGCCAGTGGAGAACTTGCTGGCAGCAAGAAGAGAGGTCAAGAAAGATGAAAGAACAGAGTTGCCTTGTCTGGGCTTTGCTTCTCAGGGGGGCCTGAGAAGGTGGCAAGATCCAGAGGTCTCCCCATTCCTTTAGTGTGACATGAAATTAGCAGAATTAAAAATGGCTGTCCAATGTTGAGTTTGTTCTTTAAACAAAACTCTCAGTATCTGTCTTTCCTCCTGTTTTAGAAGAACAGACGTACTAGTGAATGTATTGATGAAATGCGTCTATTTCAAAGCTGACTTTAAAAGTTTAGTTTTTTCCTTTATAAGCTGTGACTATGAGTATGCCAGCAGTATGCGCTATAACTGTCACAGCATTTAAATAAATTTCACTGTCTCTGCAAAAAAAAAAAAAAAAAAAAAGTGGCTCTCCATGAAGGGAGCAAGGGAGCATCTACAAAACGAAAGGACAACCTACTGAACGGGAGAAAAAATTTGCAAATGATATGGCTGATGAGGGGTTAATATTCAAAATATATAAACAGCTCATATGACTCAATATCAAAACAAACAAATAACCCAGTTCAAAATGGGCAGAAGATATGAGTAGACATTTTTCAGAAGAAGACATACAGATGACCAACAGGCACATGAAAAAATGCTCAGCATCACTAATTATCAGAGAAATGGAAATCAAAACCACAGCGAGATATCACCTCACACCTGCCGGAATGGCCATCAGCAAAAAGGCCACAAATAAATGTTGGTGAGGATGTGAAGAAAAGGGATCCCTCGTACACTGTTGATGGGAGTGTGAATTGGTGCAGGAAAACAGTATGAAGGCTTCTCAAAAAACTGAAAATAGAACTACCATATGATCCAGCAGTTCTACTCTTGGGTATTTATCCTAAGAAAACAAAAACACTAATTCAAAAAGATACACGCACCACAATGTTCATAGCAGCATTATTTACCATTGCCAAGATATGGAAGCAACCTAAGTGTGCATAGGCAGATGAATGGATAAAGAAGCTGTGGTACATATGCAATGGAATATTACTCAACCATAAAAAAGAATGAAATTTTGACATTTGTGACAACATGGATGGGCCTGGAGGGTATTATGGTTAATGAAATAAGTCAGGCAAAGAAAGACAAATACTGTATGATATCATTCGTATGTGGGACCTAAAAAATAAAACAAACTAGTGAATATAACAAAACAGAAACAGACTTAGAGATACAACAAATTAGTAGTTACCTGTGGGGAGAGGGAAGGAGGGGGGCAGGATAAGGGTAGGGGGTTGAGGTACAAACTACTATGTATAAAATAAAAAAGCTACAAGGATATATCGTACAGCACAGGGAATATAGATAATATTTTATAATAACTATTAAAGGAGTATAATCTTTAAAATTGTGAATCACTATGTTGTACACCTGAAACTAATATAATATTTAAGTCAACTATACCTCAGTTAAAAACAAAGAAAAAGATGGCTGCAGGTGATATTTAGATGGATGGACCAGTGGGAGTCCTCCCCGAGCCTCCAAGCATCCCCATGCTCCTGATACTGGCCAGTTGTTTTCTCATGTGGCCAAGGACACGTGGACGTTAACTGATGGAGATGAAGAGGCTCTAAGGGCAGGAAGTCTAGAACAGAGCTGACCCAGGTGTCAGGACTGACATCCAGGTGGGGCCATGGGCACATGGCTGGATGCTGACCAATGATGCATAAGCAGGCCTGCGTCTCCCGGCAGCCGCAGTGGACAGGTGCCTGCGGGGACCAGGTCCTCACCTCTGATTCCTGGTAGTTGATGCCACATAAGTTTCCTAGAATTTAAACACAACCCCAGAGATACAAGCAGAGGTGGGAGAGGACTGAATCCATTAAGGTCATGAGGACTGCGTGGGATTAAGCTCTTGTTACTTGACGAAAATAGGCACCAGACAGAAGTGAAGCTTAAGAATAGAAAAATAAGGTTCCCTTCTTCTCAGACCTGGGCCTGAGAAATTCATTCCTATTATACCTGGCATGGTCCTAGTGCCCTTCTTTCATCCTGAATTTTACCAACTCAAGTTTATGAGTTTTCTGAGTTTGAGATGGGTCGGCAATGAGGTTGGATTTACCCACTAGTGGACCCTGAGAACGGGATGCCGGTAATAAATTTACGAGTGATCCCAGAAACCACTTGTAAGGGAGCATGGAAATGAAACAGGGAAGGGAAGGTAGCAAATAAAACAAAGGACGTGGACCACTTCTACCGCGGGCATCTGGAGCTTAATCTGCTGAGGGCCTCCGGGAGACCTCAGAGGCGAGGCTGCTGGGGCACGCCCACAAATTCCCAGCATTTATTGTTTGAGGGCTACTCCTGAAGGATGGACATGAACTCCTCAGCATTTCTGGCCTGCCCCAAGCACGGGCTAAGAAGCTCTGGGGTAGGGAAAGCTCTCAGGCCAAGAGTCCCAGGTGTTTGAGGTGAGGAACCAACAATGGTCCAGAAAGAGCGGGTGTCAAGGGGGTGTGATGGGGCGCTGGCATCATTGGCACCAGTAAGCCTAAAGCATATCCTATGAAAAATCTCAGAGCACGTAGAGATTAGTCCCTGGATATATCAGATGTCGTGTCATCATATCCCATCTTCAGATTCAATGTGGCAAAATGAGAAGAATAAAATCTCCACCAGGTCAGCAAATCCCACTCCACTTCTCACGGTCTTGCCAAGCCATCTCATACCATATTTTATATCAGACGGCAGATGGCACAGTGAGAAGCAGGACCTGGAGGGAACGTGAAGAGGCCATTGTTGCATTAGTAAAGGTAATGACGCTGGAGTCACAGGGTGCTAAGTCTGGAGATATAAGAGGCTGATAAGCCCGCACACTACTCTCCCCTTGACTGACAGGACACAACCCACACGAAACCATCTCCCACGAATAACTGAAGATTCAAGAAGCCACACTCTGGGCTTCCCCAGCTTGATCCCCTTTCTGATCATGACAGATGTGCTTATGACACTGAACAGAGCCTCCAGAAGATTTACGTGTCACGGACCGCTTGTCACCGAGCCTCCAGCCCAGCCCATCTGAGGACGGCTACACATGCCTTTCTTTGCTTGACGTTCCTGCAGCATGTGAATCAGCCCCTGCTTTCCTGGAACTTTCTCTTCCCTTACATTCAGGGACCTTCTTCTCCGCTGGCTCTCCTCCCTCTACACCACCGTCCAGGGACCCCCTGAATTTCGCCACCATGTCAGCCTGACCCGGGTCCTCTCCAGGGCTTTGTCCTCAAGACTTATCTCCTTCTACTCAATGTTTTTGCTTTGGTCTCTTTCCCTCATTTACACCTCAAGTTACAACCATTACCCACAAAATGATGACCTTCGCTTTATCCTCAACCAGGATGCTGCTCCCAGCTGCCCACCAATGCCTCTAACACAAACACACAACCCACTTTGTTCTCCTGCCCTCCACACCCACCTGTCCCCCTACATCCACCCCCAGCCTGATGCATGGCCCTGCCTGTCATCTAATCAACAAGACTGAGATATGGTCCTGCCTCTCCACCCAGTCCCATGGGTCCATCAGGGGAAAGCTATTAACGCATCTGCCCCAATTCCATTCTCTTCTGTCTCTGGCTGCAACTTTGCTCCAGTTCTTTTTCCACATATTTCCAGGCTCCTCCTCAAATGTAATGATAACGTGTACCTGCTCTGCTTAAACATGTGGGTGGCTTTAGCTTTCCATCTCCAGTCCTTCTGCCTCTGTCTCACTTTCTGTACATGGCTGGGAATTCCTCTCTCTGCCTCTCTCTCGGTCTCTCTGTCTCTCTGTCTTTCTCTGTCTCTGTCTTTCGGTCTCTTTGTTTGTCTGTCTCTTTCACACACACACACACACACACACGCTCAGCTCCACATCATTGCCCCTGATGCTCTCAAAGAGGCTCAACCTTCTCCCAGCCATTGTTCTATATCCAAACCTCAAGGCTGATCTCACCTGTCCCTTGGAGACACACTCCCAGACATGCTCTTACCCTCCAGACTTAATGAGATGCCTCTTTTTGATGCTCCCACGGGTCCTCTGCATCCCTTTAAAGAATCCTTATGACTCTATATTACACCGTGGCCTTGTTGAGGACAGAGGCCGTGTGTTTTCATCTTGATATTCCCAGCCCGGAGCAGAGTACCTAGCATAGGGGGGAGCCCCCCAAGTGTTTGATGAATACATGGGAAAATGAATGAATGAAGCCTGATTGTGCGAGGCATGCACAGGTATAGTTTGACAATGGGCAACAGTCACGTGCTCCCCCCTTTTCTCTTCCCCAAGTTTCTCCTGGAACCTGCGTGGAGCTGCGGAGCCCTGAGGCTGCCCCGGCCTCCCCAGCGTCTCCCCCGCCAGCTCTGGGAGTAAGAATGGAGAGGAATGCTGACTGTGCCTTGACTGGGGAAGACTTTACAAGTTCCAGAAAATTGATTTTTCCAGGACTGCCTGGCTTGGCATAAAACCCAGACAGATTTTTATTGAATCTGGCCCTAGGTGGTTAGATTTTTTGACCTTAACAATATGGCCAATAGATTCAACCATGAATACTTTTTGCTTTCTCATTTTCGCCACATGGGCTCCCTTCCACATGTTGGCCAGTAGGTTCAGGCATCCTTGTTTCTTCCTTGGGATCTGCAATTGTAAATAAGTTGTGGGTGCATTTCTGAGGAGCAGCGCGAAGGCTGGAACCGCGGGAAACGCGGACCTCCTGGTGCCTAGTGGCTGTTTGTGTTTGTCAGTGGCCCCTGTAATTTGTAAGGCTGTCTTGCCTTCCAATTATGCAAAGGGCAATAAAAAGAAAATTAGGGAAAGCATATGAGTATAATAGCAGATCTAGACCACTGATATTTTGTAATTTTACACAAATACGATACAGATTTTTTCCCCCAAATCCACTCAACTGTAGTGAATACTGAACAGAGAAAACTCAGAAAGCTCCATTTGAAAAACCAAGCACAAATGAGTATCTAATCTTGCCATCTTTGAACATGATCCAGTCCACCGTAAGCACCAATTCAATTAAGGCAGGAATCCAAGGTCGTTGTGTCTTCTGATGAAAAGCATTCATTAGGTGGATGGGAATGCAGCGTGCTACAAGGAAAGGGGGTGCCTTTTATGGTCCTAGGGATTCTGCCACATCTTTCTGAGGTTATCTGCAGTAGACCTCACCTGGTAATTCAGACGCTACTCTACCTATTTAAAAAAGTTCAAAAGGAAAGGAAAGACACACCCTCCTTCTGATAAGATGCAAGGTCACATCCGGAAAGGAGAAAACAATCTGAACATCCACCTTATCAAAATGAAAATGAAAAATTAAGGTTTCTATTAACAACCTACTTCCTGTAGAATCAGCAAAATGATACCATTAAAGGGATTATTTCATGGGAATGAAATTAATCTATAAAACCTAGTATGTCTTAATGTAGGCAAATGGTGAGATTTTATTTTTTTGTTTAACTTGATACTCCTTTGTATTATACTTTCTATGAAATACCCCTGAAGGAAACAGGTATACCTAGAACCATCCTCAAGGTTCAGACCTTTGTTTTTGAGATAGCATCTCACTGCCTGCCCACAAGCTCCCATACTTTGCCGACACGCCTCCAGCATGTTTCAGTTATTTTTTTTCTTGCTCCACGATCATAGGACATGCAGTGCAGTTACATAACTAAGCACAAAAACAAAGCCTATGTAGTAGGGTGCTTTGTAAATGATACTGGCCAGGGCTTTAATATGTAATTCATTTACAATGTTAATGGGGCAAGAAATGCCTCTGTTATTACTTATGCATTTGTTGATATTTGATATCTTTTACTAAAGTAGCAAACTTATTTGCACTGATTTATTGCTTCCTTGTCTTTCTGTCCTCAAGGGCAGCAAGTGGAACCCTGAAGAGTGGCCCTGTCTCAGGACAGTGGGCTGCTTCCTCCAGCTGTAAGCCTCTCCTTCCTGGAGGAGGCGCTCTGGACATCTTTGACTCCCACCCATCTTTTCCAGAATGTTCCTTGCTTGAACAAGAATGAGGAGAAAGGGCCAGCTTCCCAGGGCCCGAGCTTAGCTTTTGATCTTTACAGGCAAGTTTGCTGCTGCTCATAGAACCAACTGGCAACGGCCAAGATGAAGTACGACCCTAACATTTTTTTGGCAGTCTACAAGGTTTCTGAGCTTCTTTACTTAACGTACTTAGCATCTGGACCAGCTTAACTTTCCCGCGGCAATGTTTTGGATACTTTAATGGATAGGAAGTGCCTTCTCATTTTCTCTCCTTTGGGGGAACCGAGACTCATGCACAGATTTTCCTCTCAGGTTTGAGTGAGAGGCCTCAAGTCAAAGCCAGGATTTTTTCCTCCTCTGCACATGCCATGTGCCCAAGGCCCAGGAACATGCTTCTGGGGGTGGTGGAGGGCACCCTCAGGGCCCCTGCACAGGTGACAGGCGGGGACAGGGTTATAAGATTAGACTTCCTGCTTTGTTATAATTTTTTTTTTAATTTATGATTCTTGTCCCTTTCAGTTTTGAAGGGGTGTTCTTAAAAGTATTTTTCTTGGCTACCAGCTAAGGTTTGTTGAAAACTAAAGCCAGAGTTAGGGGAAAATTTAGAGGATGGGGAAGCAAATGGCCCCCCGGGGCCAGTAAGGCTCATTTCCCGTCCTTGTGCAGACACTGAAGGCTGAGGATATTACAGTTCAGAGTCCGCAGGCAGCAGAGGGACAACCAGTGTCGGCAGATGGGCCATAAGAGCTCACAGTGAAGTCATCTGCAATCAGATGCAAAGAGGATTCTCTCCCCTATTTTACACTGAAGCAACCCCAGGATGAGGAATAAAGGTTACTCAAAAAGGAACATGAAATCTAGTTTCTCAAAGAAAAACAAAATCCTTAACAAACCATTAAGCCCCAAGACCAAAGGCCGGTGCCCTACGTGGAGAGCTGACCCATAGTGAGGACCATTCCCCGGGATGGCTCAGCCTCCTGGAGCTTCTTACAGCTCTTTGCAAACACACTTCCTTGCACAGCAGGTAAAGCTCACCAACCCAAGGGGACTCTGGGAGAAAGATTTGAGCGTTGGTCCTTAATTTCTCTGTCTTCAATGTCAGTAACAGAGCCAAACAGCTCAGTGTACATAGACGCCAATGGAGCCCTCTCCCCAGCACCACCTGCTCCACCAGTGGAAAGGTCAAAGGACAAAGGGCATCCCCACTTTGGAGAATGCTCAAGAACTCCAAAATACCCAGGGATGAGTTGGACAGAAAGTAAAGGAAAAAAACTCTGTTTAGAGTGGAGTGGTGGGAAATTCATTTCCAGAGGAAGTAGAATTGAATGGCGGGACTCTCAAAAGAGAATGAAACCTGCCTCGTATCCTAGAACAAACCGAGGCTGCCAGCAACTCGTGTGGCTTGCTTGCCAGAGCACTTTTTATTAGAGTCTCATTGTAAGAATTAGTGGTCTCATAAAATTTAGTCGGACAACTCACATCAATTCCTGCTTCTGTTATTTTAAAGATACAGTCTCTGTCACATCCATGTAATTTTTAGAAAAACATTTTTCTTTGCAGAATCAGTGCATTGAGTTTCACAGTTGTGTTTTTAGATAAACCGTGGGGCAACAAATTCCATACTGTGAGAAACTTCTCAATGCATGGTTATATTTTATATTTACTTTTCTATCAGTAAATGTTCTCTAATTTTTTTTTAAATTACAAAGCCAGATTGGGCACTTGAAAGCTACTAGCCCCTGGCTGAATGTTGGACAGGCTTGAAATCACTCCCCAAGGTACACACAGATCTATCAGCAAAGGACAAAGGTCGTAAATTCTGGCCAATCACTGGCTGAACATTAAGCTATACCGAGCCATTGGTGACTTCTAGGAATCCAGGCTTAAAAATAAAAACAAGGGGGGAAAAAGCTGAGCAGTGACATCACAGGCAGCACACTTTGGAGGAAGTAGATTTCACAGAATTAGTCCGGGCAAACCACCAAACAAACTAACAAAACCAGCAACATCAACAAGCCCTTGGAGAGGAGAAGGGGGCACTAATCGAAATCCAGAGCTGTACAACATTATTACTTTAAACGCCCAGCTTTCACTGGGAGAGAGAGAGAGAGAGAGAGAGGCAAATAAACAACATAGTGTGACCCTTACACAGGAAAATGGTAGAAAATAGAAACTGCCTTTGATGGGAGCCCAGAGGTCTAATGCAGCAGACGAAAGTTTCAAAGCAAGTCTGTCAACCAGGAATCTCATAGCCAGCAAATTATCTTTCAGAAATGAAGGCCAGGGGAAATCAACTCCTGGCGTGATAGCATGGGGAACTCTGATGAACTGCTCTCCAAGGAAACTGATGAGAATTATTTTTAAAAAACCATTGAAAGCTTCTAGAAATGGTCCTAAGGGCAAATAGCAAATGAAGACACATCTATTGAAGAAAATCTATGAAACTCCAGTAAGAAACTCTGTGGTAGATGAACCATGACCCCACCCTCTTTCCCCAGTCCCAGTTCAGCAAGGCTCAGACTCCCCTCCAGAAAGCTGCCACCAACAACACAGGGCTCCCTGCCCCCAGCCTACAACCAAAAGGGCTTTCTTCCCTGAAGGAGCAGGACCTCATTTCTCATCCTGCCCCAGCTTACAGATTTGAATTCACACACACAAAAAAACGCACAAATAAAGGTAATTTTGTCATTGTATGAAACAGTATAAATACATATTTCTCATTTTTCTCATTTCTTTGTTATTTTTCAGTTGTATAAAATAATATGTATATAATGTACTATCTGGCTTATCACATATAGAAATGTAATATATATGTAATAAACTCGCCAAAAACAGCTCAAAGGAGGTGGGGAGAACAAAGCCATTTCCTGCACTTAGGGAAATGACTACAGATGATAAAGTCATAATTATAACAATGAATTCTTAGGTTTGTAACATTAATATATATAATAGATATAACAATATCACAAAAAAGGAAGAAAAAGATCTATAAAGGAGCAATGTTTCTCTATATAACTGCAATTATGCAAGGGTAAATTTGAAGCTGACTCATAAATTAAGACGTAAATAATAAACCCTAGAGTGGCCACTAAAAAAAAACTCAGAAAATATCATTTAGAGAAACTAAAATGCTACATCAGAAAATATTCACTTAATAAAATAAAGCAACGAAGGAAGAATAGAGAAACAAAACTATATGAGACATAGAAACCAAAAACTAAGATGGTAGATGCAAATCCATCTATATCAAGAATTAAATTAAAGGTGAACCATATGCTGTCTACAAGAGGCACACTTTCCACTCAAAGATAAAAGTAGACTTTTAAAAAAGGAAGGAGAAAAGAAACATATATATATATATATATATATATATATATATAAAGAACAGTGTCGCTGTGTAGCTAAAGGGATTTAATATTACATGTAGACAGCACCACCCTTTTACCTGGGCAAGAGAGATTACGCTCTGGAAGTCCCTAATATTAACAACCAACCAAAATTAACAAACGTTGGCTACGCAGTTCAGGTCCAGGCAAGTGTTTCTCTGCATTTCTTGCCTTATATCCTCAAAACAAAGGGTGACTGCAAAGGAAGGTTTGTGGGCTGTACCCCTGCCAACATCAGAGACAGACTTGGCTTCAGAGGCTCGGGAGGTTTTAATCAGTGGAAACAATGAGGTAAAATAAGTAAGTAAGTGAATAAAGACAAATTAATTCTCTCTTGCGAGGCACGAAGACAAGTTCTCGGATAACAAAGCACTATTTCCCAGTGGTGCCAGCCATCCATTTTCCTCCTTCTCTCTGTGTTCTGATGTATGTTTCCAGAAGCATTCATGAATTTTCATGGTATTTTCAACATTTGCATTTTTTCTCAGGGAACATTTACAATATTAAATGATTCACAGCACTTTTAATTTCATACGTATAAAATGTCTGTGCATAAAATGTATAAAATATATGTAAAAATGCATGTAAGTACATATCGATACATTTTATACATAGATATGTATACATGTGTATATGTACATATATCGGTATGGACATAACATATATGATTCCTTACATTTAGGAACTAAATGGACGTTGAATGTATCTGTGCCAGGAATTGAAAATAACACAATCAGATTGGACAAAGGATGCAGACATGACCTCCCTTTTTACTTAATACGGTAGCATGAACATTGTCTTTTACAGCAGAATATCTAACTAACCCCCCGTTTCTGGACATCTATGTTATTTTCAGTTTTTGCTTTTATAATCAGGGTTGAGATAAATAGCATTAGTATCGAAGCGTTACAAACAGCCGTGGATAATTCTCTAGAAATTACTTGCTGAGTCAAAGGTAATTAAAAATGTTTAACATGGACTATTTTACTTTATAGCAATTAGTAATTTTGTTAGTTTAATAAATGTAATAAATGTTTGAGTATTAGTGTCTTAATTATAAAAAGTCTGTGCATAACACTCAATTTCTTTTTTCAGTTTTTTCACATACATAACCAAAGTTAATTAATCACAGGAAAAATCATGAAGAGCAGACCATCGAATTATATCTTAGAAATTGCCTACAGCTTTAGTTGCTCTAAAAGTGGGCAATCTTAGTAAAATTGGAATCTTTTAAAAGAGATGTCCCACACACTTAGAATAAATATACATGTATCACATATGCATGTATTTGTATGTGACATTTTATTTATTTATATACTTATTTATTAACGATTATTACAATGCATATGTTTTATAATGACATTTGAGTGAACAACCATACCACAGAAATATGCTGTGACTTAGAGCATTTCTTCCATCTGAAGTCTCTGTAGTTCAAACGGAAATTTTATGCTGTGGATAAATACTTATTTACAAAAGAAAACTAACAGGAACAAAATTTCTTACCATTTCTTTTCAAAGTCAAGTTTAAGTGAAAACACAATAAATATTTGTTAATAGGGAACAGAGCCAAAGTTACTGAATAAAAACTACTTAATACCAGATAACAAAACAATCACTCAAGGGAAAACTCATCTTAAGGTATTTATAGCATAACCATCTTCCCTGGTACAAAGGCTTTTATGTGCTGTTTGCTTCTTCGGGTTATCCTTACCAACATGTGCATAATCCTTTTGTGTTATTTTGAAGGCAACTATTCAACCAAAGAAATATATTCTCCAATTCATCTATTAAGCTTTACAGTTCATTGACACAAAAATGTATTTGCCAAGTTGGCCAAAATCTGATCTATCATCTATATTTTGCCACTATTTTTATAAGAAAATATTAGTATAGATCTTTCTTGATGTACGATGGGGATACTCCCCATAAACCCATCGTAAGTTGAAAATATCGTCAGTTGAAGATACATTTAATACACCTAACATAACAAACATCATAGCTTAGCCCAGCCTACCTTAAATGTGCTCAGGACACTTACGTTAGCCTATAGTTGGGCAAAACCATCTAACACAAAGGTGTGGAATATCTCACGTAATTTACTGAATATGGTACTGAAAGCGAAAAGCAGAGTGAGTGTCTAGACACAGATGGTTGTAAGTGCATTGGTTGTTTCCTTGGTGATGGAGGGGCTGACTGGGAGCTGTGGCTCATGCCGCTGCCCAGCATCACGAGAGGATTGGACCCTGTTGTATCACTAGCTCGGGAAAAGATCAAAACTCAAAATTCAAAATACAGTCTCTACTGAAGGCCTATCGCTTCACACCCTCATAAAGTCAAAAAGTTGTAAGTTGAGCCATCGTAAGTTGGGGACCCATCTATACTTATCTTCATGTGACACCATACTAAATAAAAGTAATGAATGCTCACCAGGAGTTTCAAACTGAAGTATACATGAGACTGAGCAGTATTCAATCGAATTCTTACAAAAACGTGCTGATTCACGGCTCAGGTGAATTACATACTAATTTGACACTCATCACTCCTACTTGAGCACCATAAATATGCTGAAATGATGTACATTAGGGAAAATGAAGATGTCATCTTCCCTCATGCAACCACAGGCCCGTCTGCTATATCTTCTCTTCAAAACATCTCCTTGTCTGTTGTGATCTGAATGTTTGTGTCTCCCCCAAATTCATATGTTGAAATCCTAATGTCCAAAATTGAGGAGGGGTCTTTGGGAGCTGATTAAGGGTGGGGCTTCCAGGAATGGAATTAATGCCATTATCAAAGAGACGCCCCTTCTATCATCTGAGGACAGTGAGAAGGTGCCGGTATAAAGCAGGAAAAGGGTCCTCACCAGAACGTGACCTTGGACTTCTGGCCTTCAGAACTGTGAGAAATAAATCTCTGTTGTTTATAAGCCCCTCAGTGGGTGGTATTTTGTTATAGAAGCCAAAACAGACTAAGACCCTGATTGAACAGACTAAGACCCTGACTGTGTGACTCACTGAGAAATCCTGTGGTTGAATGAAGCTCTGGTAGGTCCTTAGAAGAGGACTTCCAGGTGTCAGACTGTAGTGTGACTTTTAGCCTCTTTGTGAACAGTTTCCCAAAAAATGCTGGTGGTGAATCTCTTCCAACTTAGGTTTTGCCTGAGGCCATAAATCGAGGAGAGTCAGGAATCCATAGAGCACCCACAAGCTATGACTTCAGTCAGGAAACCCCACAACTGGAACCCAAGAACTTTGCTAAGGCAGGTAGAGTGCGAGTGAGGGTGTGAGGGTGGGACCAGGCAGGGCTCTGAATTTCAATAATAAAAGCTGTCTGTGAATATTCTGTTCTCAGGTGACTCAGGATTTCCTCTGAATCCTAAGACATTTCTCTGCAAAAGAAACCTGTGTTCTCAAAACAACTCAAGAAGACACATAGTCGCTCCCAAAGACTGTCCTGAAAATTAAGACCTCTTCTACCCTGGCTCCACTGTGGCCAGAGCTGTTTACACCATCCTTGGTCTTCTTTAAAATTTTTTTTCCCAAATTAATTTTAGGCTACAGTAAAATCAGAAAAGCAAACTGATTCCACGTGCCTCCCTCTCCCGTTAATGGAAGCTGAACAGAAATGTCACCCCCTTAAAGGAATGGCTCTGCCAGAGCATCTAGCAAGGTTTCATATATTGTTTTCATTAGGCAGAAATAAAAAGTCTTTTTTTCTTAAGGCAGGGCACTAATAGAAAAGGTAATTTGTCAGGTAGTATAATTATTTTTTGATCAAGTGCATATTGTTGCATCTGCAGAAAAATGGCCCAATAATTACATCTCTAGACGTTTCCAATCTATATTTTCCTAAAGCACACAGGGCTTTATGAAATCATATGGCAAAGAAGACAGACCAAAAGAAACCAAAAAACAAAAAAACCCATCAGATGGACACATTCATTTTTAACTTATAGCAAACTGAAAGCATTTGAAGCTGCATAAACATGCCTATGAGAAAGCAAAGGTTTTTACATCCCTTCTGACATGCGTTGAGTTTCTCCCTAGCTGTGTTCCCTCCCATAGCGAAGAGAAGAAAGCATGTTGAAAAGTTACACTGCTCTTTATTTGTTGTGGCTCATCTGTGCTGCCCAGCCTCTCAGCAAGGAGACTGATGGCGTAGAAGCTGCAATGCTGACTTTGTCTCATGGATGACTCGACCCAGTGCCTCTGCCTGGCATGGACTCTGCAACGTGGGAAGCATCACATGTGTCAGCGTGACAGCATTGGGGGATCGCGCTGTCTCACTGGAGATCAGGGGGACAGGAATGGTGATAAGAGCCCAGATTTGTCTGTCCTTCCTTCCCTCTGACTATCAGTGGATAGGCCACATCACAGGGAAGGAGCAGAAAATAATGCATGTGTATCAGAACCTTAACAAATGGACAAGAAAAAAAAAATATATATATATATATATACATATATATCAATTAACAACAAACAGAAAAGATCAAAAAATTTTATCAGTCAATTAATCTAAAAAAATTAGTAGTAACAGCAGATAAGAGGAATTTAGCATTTTACGTGTAGTAGCCCCAAAAAGTATTGAATGCTCCTGAGGGCCTGTAATATGAATTATAAATTATCATTTGGCTTGGAAGTCACCAATTCCTATAAGGCTTTTAGTACTATTTGACATAAAAAAAAGATGTACATAGTACTTCAATGAAAATAAATATTTTTAATAAATAGATTTTTTAATAGATCTCTATTGGAGTATAATTGCTTCACAATACTGTGTTAGTTTCTGTTGCAAAACAAAGCAAATCAGCCATATACATACACATCCCCAGATTTTTTAATAAAAAATATCACAGGGACTTAGTAAGACTTCACAGCATGGCTCCAGGTTGATGCACTGTTGTTTATTTAATACATTCCGTGTGCTTTCTAGTGCTATTAAGTGTTAAGAAAGATTGCAAAGTCGTCGGCACTCTGTGAGACCAAGTATTCTTACTGACCCTCTCACATACAGGCAGACTCATTCCTGTGGTGGATGGTCTCCAAAGATGGTTCCCTTCACTCCAAGTACAAGTGTGATGCTCCACCCATCAGGAAGCAGAACCTATGTCCCTTCTCCCTTGAATATGGGCTGGTCTTGTGACTTCCTTCAACCAATAGAATGTGGTAGGTGTGACACTGGGCCAGTTCCCGACCCAGCTTTAAAGAAAACTGTCAGCTTCCACCTTCTCTTCCTTGGAAACCCACTGCCAATTAAAAAGTCTAATTATCCTAGGACCACCATACTATGAGGAAGCTCAAGAGAGCCATGTGAAGAAGACATATGGAAAGGGAGAGAGGCCAGATTCACCCCTGCTGCTCCAGCCATCCTGCCCAAAGCGTAGACTGTGAGTGAATGAGCCATCCTGGATGTGCCAGCCTCAGCAGCCATCATGTTCAACAGAAAAACCAGCCAGCTGAGCCTAGCCTGGATTGCAGTATCATGAGAAATAATAAAGTCCTGCTGGTTTAAGCCACTACATTTTGGGATAGTTTCTAACTTAGCAGTAGGTAACTAAAACAGAAATTGGTACCAGAATTATATAGCAATAGATAACTATTCAGATATGTAGTAAAATATTTATGTGGGGAGTTTAAAAGACATAAACTATGTAGCACAACCAACCCAAGACAACTTAAGGAACAATCTGAATACATATTTGAGGAGAATGCAGAGAAAAATCTATCAAAAGGATGAAAGAATAAATGAGAAAAATACTTTCCATCACACACACACACACACACACACACACACAAAAAGATTATGAAAGAGAGGAAAAAATGGGGTTGAGGGAAAATATGCTCTTAATTTAATTCTACTAGAATTTCAAATTTAGGAATAAAGGAAAGTAAAAGTTGTCAGGACTAAAAAACAAAACTGGGCAATAAATATTGCCTGATATCTACATCTATATAGATAAAGATATAGATAAATGTCTCTATATATTATATAAAATATATTAGACACATATATAGAGACATTTCTCCAAAATAGATCTACGAATGAACAATAAGTACATAAAAAGATAGTCAACATTATTAGTCATTATGGAAATGCAAATCAAAACCACAATGAAGTACCACTTCACACCCACTAAAACGGCAATAATAATAACAATCAGAAAATAAATTTTCACAAGGATCTGAAGAAAATGAAACCCTCATACATTGCTGGTGGGAATGTAAAATATTTCAGCCACTGTGGAAGAAAGTTTGGCACTTCCTCAAAAAGTCAAATGTAGAATTACCATATGACCTAGCGTTTTCGCTCACAGGTATATAACCGTAATTACTGAAGACAGTCAAACAAGTATATGTACGTGCATGTTCTTAAAAGCAGTATTCACAATAGCTTAAAGGTAGAAATAACCCAAATATCTCTCAATAGATGAAAGGATATATACATTGTGATACATACATGCAGTGAAATACTATTCAGTCATAAGAATGAATGAAGTACTGAAACATGCTACAACGTGGATGAAACCTGAAAACATTATGCTAAGTGGAAAAAGGACTGACACAAAAGGTAACATCTTGTATGATCCCGTTTATGTAAAATATCCAGAGTAAGTAAATCCATAGACACTGAATGCAGATTGGTGGGGCTGGGTGTTGGAAAATGGGGAACAGTTGCATAATGGGTGAGTGATGAAAATATTTCAGAACTGAATAGAAGTGGTGGCTGTGCAACATTATGAATGTGCAAAATGCCATCAGAATTTTCACTTTAAAATGGAAATGGTTACTTTTATGTTATGTCAATTTTACCTCTATTTTAAAAAAAAGAATATCTAAAGGGAAGCTAGTGTGTAGATCTCCCAGATAGCTAAGATAAACTAGAGTATTAGAACTTGGGGCTCATTTTTGTTCTGTGCTGCCTGGTAACAAAAGTAAATTGTCTCATTCTGTTGATTTGTTTGTGTACATGTTTTCATGCTTCCCTTTTTCATGAAATGATAACGGAACGGAGTCACTTATCCTTTGTAAAAGTGCCATTATCTTCACTGTCTAAGACATCAAAATCACAACAGCAGGTCTTTGGTAGAAATTGAAAAACCAATTCTAAAATTCATTTGGAAATTCAAAGGACCTAGAATAGCCAAAATAACTTAGAAAAAGAAGAAAATGGAGGACTAAAACTCACTGATTTTAAGACTTGTTATAAAGCTACAGTAATCGAGACTATAATTGGGGCAAAGACAGGCAAATCAATCAATAGACCAGAACAGAGAATCCAGACGTACACCCACACATATATAGACAACTGATATTCTACAATGGTTCAAAGGTGATTCAATGGCAAAAGAATTTTCAACAAATGGTACTGGAACAATTGGGTATATGCAAAAAAGTGAACTTCAATCCATACCTCACACCTCATATAAAAGTTAATTCAAAATGGATTGCAGATCTAAATGTAAAACCTAAAACTATAAAACTTCTAGAAGAAAACATAGGATAAAACCTTTGTGGCCTTGAGTTAGGCAAAGATTTCTCAGCAATGACACCGCAAGCAAGGTCCACAAAGAACAAATTGGTAAGTGGTATTGGTAAATGGTATTCTTCAGATCCTACTAATTTTAAATGAAATACCATTTATCAATTTGTTCTTCATGGACCTACACTGTTTCACTCATAAAAGAAGGAGAAAGCAAGCCACATACTGGGAAAATATATTTGCAAAGTTTATATCCGATAAGGGAGTTTTATTCACAGTACAGAACCTTCAAAACTCAATAACTTAAAAATTAACAATGGGCAAAGCAGTCATTTCACCAAAGAAGATATATGAATGGGAAATAATCACATGAAAGATTATCAACATCATTGGTCACTTGGGAAATTCAAATTAAAACTGCAGTGATATGTCACTACACATCTATTACAATGGCTAAAATTAAACAGATTGACCATATCAAGTGCTGACAAGGATGTAGAGCAATTGTGACTCTTGCATACCGCTTGTGGGGATGTAAAATGGTACACCACCACTTTGGAAAACAGTTTGGCAGTTTCTTAAAAAGTTAAATATACACCTTCCATTTGATATGGTAAAAATGAAGCCATAGGTCCATACAAAGACTTGTACATGAATATTCATTGACACTTTATTTGTAATAGCCTAAAATTGGGCTATTACCAAATATCCATGCACAGGTGGGTGCATAAACAAATTATGGTATATCCATTCAACAGAATACTACTCAGTAATAAAAAGGAATAACATACTGATACGTGCAACGACATGAATGAATCTCAGAAAAATTATAGTGAGTGGAGGAAACCAAACTAAGAAAGCCTACGACCCATATGATACTTATTTATATAAAATTCTAGGTAATGCAAGTTCATCTATAGGTCTATAGTTCCAGAAAGCACTATAGATTCATAAGAGAAGATTTCATTCATAAAAGAAGGAGGTAGGTGGTTGCTTCTTACAGTTGCAGGAATGGGCAAAGGGAAGGATTGTAAAGGGGCACAAGGAAACTCTGGGGGTGATAGGTTTGTGCATTATCTTGATTGTAATGCTGGTTTCACATGACAAAGTGTATCCCATTATACACTTTAAATAAGTATGGTTTATTACACATCTACTACAGCTCAGTGAAGCTCTTAAAAGCATGTCAAAAGCAGAAAGCTGGCACTCGTTGCTCATCAGACATTCACGAAATATCTGTTTCTTGCCCAAATCTTCTATTTTTTATTCATACCTTGAATAAACAGAGCTAACGCTTTTAATTCCTTGTTTTGATAATTCTTGATATTTAGTTTTATCTTATAAATTTAGGTCCAAATATAATATGCAAGAATATTTAGACACATCCAAGCCTCTAGAGGTGGTTAGGGACCTGGGTCCAACTGCAGTCGACGTCAATATTCTTAATGTTTAGGACTGTGTACTGAAAGCATTGCTAAAAATGCATATTTCTGGGCCTCAGTCTGACCTGCTACATCAGAGTCTCCAGGGGTGGGCCTCAGAATGGGGATTTTTAGATAAGCACCCCAGGGGATTCTTAGGTGCTTGGAAACTTGAGAGCAGCGGGACTCCTTTGCCTTTTACTGTGACTAATTATTAATCCACATACCTTTCCATCTTCCACACCATAGGTCAGCAAACTTTTTCTGTAAAGGGTCAGATAATTATTTTAGGATTGTGGACCATATGGTCTCTGTCACAACTACCCAACTATGCCATAGTAACAAGAAAGCACCCAGAGACAACACATAAACAAATACTGTGTCTGGGTCCAATAAAACTTTATTTACAAAATAGGTGGGGCTGTGGGCCATTTGGCCACAGGTATCATTTGTGGACTCCTAGTCTAAACAGTAAATTACTTAACAGCCAAGAGTGTTGAGTGGGGCTTGCCGTTCCCTTCAGGCGAGAACAAGGGCAGACTTTCTGAGGTTCAGATTTGGAACACAGTGGTTCATGGCTAAAGCACCAACACACAGTACTGAATACAGATTTCTGGGCCCTCTTCTCATCTTCTGAGTCAGGATCTCAGGGACCAGGGCTCTGGACATTCTTAGGCCCCCTGATGACACAGATGCACAGCCAGGGGTGGAGATTCTGAAAGAGGATGCAGCGCGGGTTCCCTGGGGTCCCATGAAGTCATCTACACTTCCTTCCAGGAGGTTCTCAGTGTTGCTACCACAGCCGGCACCTGCTCCTCCATCCTGGGTCTGTCATTGCAGGGGGGGCTCCTTTTTGAATATTTGTGGAACGAAATCTAGGGGGGGGGCTTCTTTTTGAATATTTGTGGAACGAAATCTAGAGCAGACCTGGACCCCAGCCCTTGGGAAAAATAGAGGCTGAAGGGCCTCCCCAGGAAGCTCCAATGGCCCCAGATGGCAGACACGTAGCAGCAGGGTCCACACAGCCTGGCCCCACCCATCCCTTCCCATCTCCCCCAACTCTGCCCCATCTCTGAGGCCATGATTCTGGGGACCATGTGGGGAACTGAAATAAACGTGTGCTTTAGAGTCAGATGAACAAGGTTCAGATCACAGCTCTGCCACGTTTGAGCCAGGGGATTTCAATCAACAAATAAGAGATTGTTCTCTCTGGACCTCAGATTCACACAAATCGGACTGGTGAACAATATTCATGCACATCGTTTTCTCATTCAAAGCTGTGAAGTGGGGAGAATAATCAATATCTCATAGAGTTGTTCTAAGGATTTAAGGAGATGATGGAGGTGAAAGCCTGACACGACCCAGACACTCATTTGAGGTCAGCCTTTCTAGTGACATTTCCATCATGGCTGAAAGGACACGACAACAAAGTATTATTTTTAATACACTTTTACTTTCAGAATAGTTTCAGATTTATAGAAAAGTGGTGAAGATAGTAAAGAAAGTTCACATTCAGCCAAAACCCAGTTTCCCTACTCTCAATATCTTACACTAATATGGTACATTTATCACAGCTTGCAGACTGTTACTGACCCATCATTATGAACTCAAGTCCACACATTATCCAGGTTTCTCTGGTTTTCCTCTCCTGTCCTTCTCTGTCCCAGGACCCCATCCAGGGCCCCACGTGGCATCAGTTGTCATGTCTGCTTCACCTCCTCTAGACTGTGACCATTTCTCAGACTCTCCTTGTTTTCCATGACCTGGCAGTCTTGAGGAGTTGCTGGCCAGGAATTTTGTAGGAATGTCCTTCAGTTTGGGTTTGCGGGATGTTTCTCGTGGTCAGAAGGGGCTATGGGTAGTGTTTTTATTTTTCTCTCTGTAGTTTCCATCCCTGTCATTCAGGTCTTCAGTGATGGGCCACGCTGATGGGCGTGGCTGTCTTAGGTCACCCAGAAAAACAGGGCTGGAGGGGGAAGGTGCCATTATTTCTAGAACTAGAGCAGCAACAGGAAGGCATAAAGGGAACAGTGTAATATCTCTACACGGAGCTCGGATTTGCACACACAAATGTGGTTCTCACTCATTACACATGTGCTTGTAGTAAAGTTCATTTGGGGTGTTTGTCCCAGAAATGGGTACAGTGTAACAGTTCTTATTAATCCCTTAACTCCAGGCAATCAATATTAATGAAACGTCCTAACTCATTGTTCATCACCGTTGCGTTGCATAATTTGCAGGCCGTTTACGTCTCTGTGTCATAAAATTTAAACAACAAGCTACTCCTTCAAGGTCAATGAGCACAAACTTGAAAGATCTGAGTCAGGCCATCAATAAAATGTGGCAAAATGGAATCCAGGTGGACAATCTGTTGCATTCAGAAGTCTGAAATGAAATATGATCACCAAATGATACAGAAAATTTCAGCAGCTAAAATCCAGCTACATGACTTAGAAAAAGTTGCCTGCAGTGGGATAACATCTGTTATAAATGCCAGAGATGCAGTCACTATTAAACTGTATAAAATGTCCTTTAAGTAAAAACATCACACTTCTTTTCCAGCTATTGTCAGGAGCCAAGGCATTTGCATATTATTGCGAAGTGCGTGCTGTCCAGAGGGTGGATATAAGAGTCTTTGAGGAAGGGAAAGCCAAGATCAAGGATAACTAAATAGGAGGGACCTGTTTTGGGCACCTTTTACCCCCATGCAGAACTCCCTACATCGGAACAGCAAGGGCACGTGCATGTGCATATCAAAAGCTGGGTATTTGCTCAAGTTCTTAAGAGTGAAAAATAGAGTTTCCTCATTTGTAAAGTGAGCAGGCAGCACTAAATGATCTCCAGGGTCCCTTCCAGATTGGAAATCCTAATGTCCTGTAATTCTATTATCTGAGCCTTTGATATGGAATACTCAATGAGAAATCAGCTCAAATCAGGTCTGACAGTCAGAATATCATGCGGGGATCAGTCTTCCTACTTCCAATGCACTAAACGAACCGAGTTAATGGTGTAGGAGGAACACGCTACAGGCCCTGACAAACTCCATCCTGAATCCGGTGTCAATATCGGGCGGGAGGAGGGGAGTTCTCTGGGAAACAGAGCAACGTGCGTCCACAACAGTAATGCCTGGTGAGCACAGTTTAGAGAGTGCTAAGTTTAAAACCGGCCCAGAATTTTAAAGAAAAATATACATCAGGAGATTTTCCAGAGGATTAGTTGGCTTTTTCCACACTTAAACTTTGGGAATTTGGAAATCAGCCCAAGAGCTCAGAACGTGTCAACAAGAGGCAGAAGGGAGCCCAGGGCTGAGGAGTCAGGAGCTGAGGGGTTCTGGAGCGACTTTCCTTCCCTCTTTCAGAAGCTTTCCCAATATGCAACACAAATCAGTGACAACAAACTCAACACACCCTGGGAAACCTACCCATCTGTAACCTGTGCTGGTGGCTGCAGTTACTACAAAGAAAGATGCTCTTATCCGGGCCCTGCCCCACTCTGCTGGGCACTGAGATTCACACCTTAAACAGCCGCACAGCTCCCTGGGGCCAGCAGCCCTGGGACTGAGAGATACCTCATCCCTGGCTCAGGAGATGCCTGAGGATGGTCCCCTCGCTCCTGGAGATGGAGCCAGGCAGCGGCAGCATCATTATAAATGCAGACTCCTGGGTTCCACCCAGACCTGCCGACAGGATATGATATTAACATTTCCCCAGGCGATTCCATGCGGGTCAAAGTTGGAGACGCACAGGCCTAGAGCTACCCTTTTGGGAGAGAAAGCACTGAGCCAGCTTCAGGGAGTCAAGGGGCTTTCTGGAAGGGGGCAGGGTCCTGAGCCTCCTGAGAAGTGGCCTACGAAAGGAGAGTGGAAACTGGGTTCTGGATTCTTCTCCGTGTAGGTGGGCTAAATTGAGATAGCCCTTTCTTGTTCATTTCTCAGCTGTCCACAAGCAGATGTAGGGTCATCGTTTGGGGGGTGTAGGGAGAGGGACACCCCTCCCCCAAGGAGAAGTGGGCTTCCCGCCTGTGCTCCGTGCACCCTGTGCTCCGGGAAGATCCCGGGTCATCCGCCAGGTCAGGGGGGTGGGGCAGAGCATCACCCTCTCTCCGCTACAGCATCCAACCTGCCCAAGTCCTGAGCCTGCACAGCGGGAGAGCCCAGCAGGTCCTGAGGGCCTGAAGCAGAGCCAGGTTCAATGCCAGAGGCAGCCCCGGGGGATGGGTCTGGCCTGCTTGGTCCTGGGGGAGCTGATTCCACCTCCCGGCCACCTTACCCAGGAGCCTTGGCATCTAATCGCCGATTTTCTGTTTCTTGAGCAGATGGGCCCTTGCTTTCACGCTGCCCCTTCTAACATCGCTCTACCTTGTTCTAAACTCATGCTACTCAGTGTGGTCTGAGGACGGAGACGTCGGCATGGCTGGGGGCTTGTCAGCCACCGGAGGCTCAGGTCCACCTGGACCCACTGAACCTGAACGTGAATCTCACACGATCCCAATGATTCATGTGCACAGTGCAGTGTGAGAAGCACAGGTGTAAACAACTGCCACTCATCTCAGAAAGCCCGCTGGAGATGCTCTCAGAGGCACGCCCCCTGCCTTCCGAAGCTTCCACAGCTCAGAGCTGGTCACGGGAAGACAGTTACTGGGCGTCTGAGCTGTCCGTACGTTCGATTGCTCGTTTCTTGAATTTCTGTTCCTCTGAAATTACACGGAGGAGTATTTCTTGTTTTTGGCCTCTCTTTAATCACAGGGCACAGGTTATGTGGATGTTCATGCTGTAGCCTGTACTCAGCTTCATTCCAGAACATTCTCACAGAATATCAGCCTAAATGACACGTGGAACATTACGTGTAACTTGATAGGCTCTAGTAATATATCACAAATCAGGTTGTCCCTTTGAAAGTTCTCGAGCTGAAAGCAAGATGTTAAAGAGTTAAAACAGAAGCCTCACTTTTCTGCTTCGTCACACTATGACAGCGACATATTCAATGCCTGCAGATTCTGGAACCTGAAAATGTGCAGAATGGTGTGCCAGAGCCTCGCAAGCCATTCACAGGTCATGATGACTTCCCATGAGCTACCTTTTATTTTTATAAATCTTTGCATGTGGATGTCAGCCCTCCAATATGACCTGTTTCTTGAGGACAGGGATTGTGATTTAAAGTTATTTGCCTTCCCTGAGGTGCCACATGGTACCCAATACTCAGCAGAGTGATGGGTATGTTGGAAATGATGGTGGCCGTGATCACCAGGATGAAGGTTTTGTTGTTTCCAAGACTGGTTACACTCTTCTAGGGTATAGATTTTTCCTTGCAGTTATTCTGTTTCCCAGAAAGAATTAAGTTTATTGACAACTATGAAGTTGGAGAATGTACCAAAAAGGCTTCTGGGTCCTTCAGAAATGGTTCTTCTACTGCAAAAGTTTCTTCCTTTTAGGGCAGGGAAAGTCCAAGGACCTAAAACTTATTTGGCCTAATGTGATTTCAACAGTCATCATTTGAAAAGAAGATCCAGGTCCTCCAAAATACAAAGCTCATTCTCCAACCTGTAGCAAACTCCTGAGTTTCCCTTCTCCTCCTTTTAACTATCTTATTTCTCTACAGACATTAGTCATCCTTATCTCATCTATTTTAAAATGAAGTCATACCTAGAGGAAGGAGGCCACCCAGTGTTAAGCTTCAAAGTAAAGCCAGAAGAGAAGGAGTTAGGGATGGAGGTGATGAAACATCCCTGCCTGGGAAGTGAGGCAAAGCATCATAAAAGAACATGAGCAAGGGAAAGGAAGGACTCTGAGCCCACACACTTCCCTCGCTGACGATGGATGTTAATTCCATCATCCCTCATCTCATCTTGCCAATAAAAATCAAAGCCTTGGGGAATGGGGAGCAGCTCTGAATCAATGTGTCAAAAGGCACTCGCTAGGTGCCTCAATCCGAGCCAGCAGTCCTGTCAAACTATTGCAGTTTCATGACTTCACCTCTTAGAGCCTGTGTCCGAAAAGAATACCTGTTTGCTGTCTGACCCAACCTCCACGCATGCTTGAGCCCTTCACTCTCCACAGGGAACTTTTGCTGATACCCAACCTCACTGCAGACCATGCCTCTCTCCTGGTTCCTGGGGTTCATTCCTTTTGGAACTCATGAAATTGCCTGTTTACTTGGCATCTTTCCTCTAGACTGGAAGCCCCACGAATGTGGACATGATATTGTTACAGCTTGATTTCCTGCTGTCCCCCGCACACTGCTAGGGGATGTTAAGCACCCAACCCATGTATATTGAATGAATTAATGAACGCTCTGTGATACTCATTGATTAGCAATATTATTAGGCTGTCATAAATTGGCTCTTATGTGAAAAGAAATTATTTCCTAAATTATTTCTTTATTTTTCTTTACGTCCATCACTTACTCTTCCTCAGAAGTAAAGGAAGGGGCAAGGAAACTGTTATAGCCACAGTTTCCTGTTCATACTCATAAAGCGGTCATTTGATGTTGCTGGTGGGATGTAATTTTGCGCAGGCACTTGGAGTCTCAGAGAAAAGCCTGGACTCAATGATTTTTCTCTCTTTTTCACTTTAGAAGATCCTTTCAGTCCCTTTCTCTCTTTCTTTTCGAATTTAAGTGGGATCTCCTAGAAGTTACCATGATCCATCTCTTCTCTAACAACCCCTTGGGTTCCGGACATAACGTCTCAAACCTTCTGCTGGCTGCATGCCCAGAGGAGCTGCTGGAGAGGAGCAGAACATGGCAGGTGGAGGGGTTCAATTCTAGAACAAGTGCCTGATTCATGAACAAACTGTTATAAGACAGTATATCCTTCAGGTGAAAAACATTGCTCAGTTGCAGAGTAATTTGTCAGGGCCTTGGATTTCACAACATCTAATAGCTGCCCCATTCAGTGGCTGCTCTCTGACCATCTCCACCATTTTTGCAGAAGTTAGATGTTGTCTTTTTTAAATCATAGCTCTCTTAAAAGGAAAAGGAAGAAGCCTCATAATGACCATACAGTCTTCCCTTATAGAACCTGATGAACTGCTGGTGGACTTAGAGCACATCAAAGGAAAGTTAAAGATCACCTGGATCAAATCTCCCATCTTAGAGGTGGTTAAAGTGAGGCCCACAGACAACTGGTGAATTGCCTAAGGGGAGAAGACCTGAGTCTCCCAACTTTCAATCCAACATGACATTCATCCTGGCAGTGATTCTCATAGTGTGGTCCACAGACCAGCACCCTCACTATATCCTAGGAACTTACTCAAAATGCAGACTCTGCTGGATCAGAATTTTGGGGGTCGGGCCCAGCAATCTGTTCTCACAAGCTGTCCGGGGGGTTGGATGCACCCCAAGTTTGAGAAGCACTGTAGATGTACCACACACCATCTAAAGGTTGATCAAAACTCTTGGGCAAGTCTTGTGGGCCCAAAATTGTGTTGACCAGGGAGTGGGGTAGAGAGGAACATTCTGGAAGCTGAGACATCTTTGTCAGGACATCTATGAAGCAGCAGTCTCTATTTATGTCCCATCCTACTCAGAACTGGGACATAAATAGAGACTCTTCCCCTTAAGAAACTAAAGCTTAAGAAGACAGAGGGAGATAAAGGACCCCTTCAATCCAGTTCCTCCTTAATCACAGGTTGTGTGGCTTTTATAAGATTTCACCAAAAAATAATACAATGGGAACTGGAGTATGTTCTTCTCTCCTAGAACTCACCTGACAGACTCACCTGATGGTTTCCAAAGCCCTTCATTAGTATTTCCTGTTAACTCTGCTCCTCCCCGTGTATGGACCTCGATCTCACCTTCCTTCATCAGGTGGACAGCACGGCATCACTCTTGTGATGGAGAATCACCAGGCTTATATCCTCATGGCTCACTTCCTTGGATTGAGAAAAGCTTGTCTCACAACTTTTGGCTATCAAAGCTCATGGAAGAACTTTTATTGGCCTAGCTTGGTCAGATGGCCACAGCTTGGACTACGTTCTGTTGACAGACAAAAGAGACATCACGATTGGCCAACTCTAATTTACTGTAAGCACATAAGGGAGCCCCACCAGTGTCACATGATTGAAATCAGTGGAAGGATGTTGCCCCTTAAGCAAATGATGGGGAAATGGCTATCCCGCTCCTCCTTGTAGAAATGGTGCAATGGTGATTCATAGTCAATGCCACTCTCATCAACTATGGATGGGTGTGAACTAACTTTTGTTACTAAATGTTTTGCCATCACAGGACCTACCCGTGTGATTAACAGTTTAGAGGCGATATGACATTGGCGCACAGGGTAGGGGCAGGGAAGGGATGAAGTTCTTCATTAAATCAAAACAGTAAATTATGGTAATACAAAGTCCAAAGACAGACGTGGTTCATGCTGATTCAGAATAAAGATTTCAGAAACTGAAGGGCCGTGAATCTATTCATGTTTGTAGATCATCATGTATTGTTCTAAATCTATTAGAAAGTGTATTATCTTTCCCATTTTTCCAGGAAGAAAGCTGACACTTGGAGGGCTTTACCAACACTATTAGTGGTCATGGAGATCCCAGGGCCCCCAGACCCTAGTTCAATGCCCTTTCAACTGTATCATGCTGCTTTTATAAAAGAAAAAAGAAAGATAATCAGGCTGCCAAGGTAAGACCATCCTGAATGCACATAAGCCTTCTGATGACCACAGAAGTAAGAAAAGTTTGTCATAAGTAGGAACATTTTCATTTATACGATTGGGGACAGGAGGTGGACATGTGTTACCCACTATGCTTTCTTCCTCCAATTGAATTTCCTAGTAAGAGTTCAAGTGTGGTTCGACTGGGGATGGACGTGCTAAAATATGGAACTTTTATGGATCTGTTGCTGTGTCTTACTTTATATCGAGTTCTTGACTGTTTTCACAATTTTCGATCTGATTTATGATGACTAAGGAAATTGCACAGCGATCTATCACTGCGGAAATATGTGACCGTGTGAAAACGAACATGGGGAAAGAGCCTGAATTCACCCAAGGAGGTCACTGAAAATTTGAGGAGGTAAAATAGAGAAAATATGGAGGAGGCCAGCAGGCAAATGGAACCCAGTGACATGGGTCCTGAGTGGGAAACCAGGGGCAGAGAAGCAGCAGCTGCCCGCAGTCAGAAAATTCAGTGAGTACTCATTTCAGTGGCCAGTTTTTGAACATGTCAGTTTAATTACGACGCATCACAGTTGACAGCGATGCATCTGGAACCAATTACAGTGCATGTTAAAATCAATTATTGCATATTTCAGCTATCCTAAACACTGTAGCAAGTGATCTGGGCATTGCTGCAGATTTCAACTCCGCTAATCATTTTTACTACCATGGTTCAACAAGAAAAGAAGTATATATATATTATTGATATATATATATATATATATACATACATATCAAGAAAAGCACATTTTATAACCAATGTCTAATGTAAAGCCCAGACACGGTAGCAACAGACAGTGAAGCTTCAAATGTTTGCTCACACAAAAGTGTAACCACATCATACCTCTTTTTGAAGAGACATTACAAAAAATAAAATGCTTTGCCATCTCCAAACCCTATTTTGATCAATTTAATCCTCTTTTTCCTCCTTACCAGCAGTGGCATCCATCTCCCAGCTGCAGTAGACTGGCTATTTTGGTCTAAAGTATTTGCCTTAACTGTTTATGCAGTTTTTGTGGCCTTCCTTTCCTCCTTCAGATCTCTAGCTTAAAAAATTCTCCTTCAAATTCCACAGCTTATTCGTTTTCTGTTTACTTTATTATGCACCAGCAAATAAGTGGTTTATTGAAAAGAAGAAGAAGGAGGGGAGAAGGGAGGAGGAGAGGGAGGGGAAGGAGAAGAAGGCCAAAAAGTGAGTATGGGCAGCATTGGCTGTCCTTGAAGATTCACACGTTTTCTGGTTGTATTAAATCCACGGTGGCCTGTATGTCTTGGTTAGCTCTAAAATAGGTTTACTATGAAGAAGGGTTATACCCTCCAAACTTGGATTTCTCCTTCCTGTCAACTGTGCACAGCATAAGGCAGTTCAAGAAAATCTGCAGTCTCTGGCCTGCTTGAGGCCTTGGAGACTCACACGGGTCCATCGTGTGGGAATTCGTCAATGCAAATTCTCCCGCCCTGGGCCAAGGGACCTGCGCTCCGAGGTGACTGAGCATTCCAAGAAAAGCCACAAGCCTAACACAACTTGGCTCGGGGAAGCAGGTGGGTGTGTATCCCGGGAAAGGGATCAGTGGTGTCTGAGCCAAGAAGAGCTGAGTGGTCCAAGGCGGGCAGAGGAAAACAGCCCATGTGGTTTGGTTAAGAGAGGGCTGGGCTGGGTGTCGGGAGCTGGTTTTCTCTGCTCAGCTGGGCGTCCAGCTGGGGTAAGGCGCTCAATGGCTCACTGTCCTCCAGACGTGGCCCGGAAGGAAGCAGGCCAAAGAGAGGATGGGGCCTCTGAATGTGCTGCAACACACCAGGGGACCACGGGAAGGAGAGCTGGTGTCTTTTAAAGTTTTGAGGATCCGGGTGATGACAATTTACCTTTGTTGGTTTTGTGGCTACACAACGGACCCCAAGTCATGTCAGATGTCTTTCATGTATGCATTCATTGACTCGAGAAGCATTTATTTTGAACTAGTCTTCAAGATACCCATCCTCCCCTGGTAGAACTAATACACTTCCAGAGAGGACAAATGTATCAACAATCATGTAGATATTAAAGGAAGAAGAATAAGCCAAGGACCCCTGGGTTTTGCTCTGGCTAAAGGGAGGATGTGACCTGTCCCTGTGACCTACCACTCAGAGGGTGTGGTAGGGGAGGGGAGTAGAAGGAACCTAGTACCACACCTTCCCAAGAATCAGATGGGCCCTTGAGCTGACATTGGAATGCCAATGCTTTCAAAGATGTCTTGTGTTCCTATAAGTGGGGATGTGGGCTATGTGTGTAGTGACCATTTGTGAGCTGGACAACCAAGTCCAGACAGTGCGGGAGGAAGGGGTTGCATGGGTTAGGGTCCCAGCAGGAGACAGGATTCACCCTATGGTTTGAACATGGAGTTGTTTTTTTTTTGCGGTACGCGGGCCTCTCACTGCTGTGGCCTCTCCCGTTGAGGAGCACAGTCTCCGGACGCGCAGGCTCAGGGGCCATGGCTCACGGGCCCAGCCGCTCTGCGGCATGTGGGATCTTCCCAGACCGGGGCACGAACCCGTGTCCCCTGCATTGGCAGGCGGACTCTCAACCACTGTGCCACCGGGGAAGCCCTGAACATGGAGATTTTGATGAAGGAGCAACAGACATGCTATGGACAGAGTGACCCAACAAGGGAGAGGGAGGCCCCCGGGAACAAGCACCGTGGGAGATGGGGAGCTGGAAGAGGGGCTGCCAGGTCAGCCCTGGTTTGGGAGAGAAGGATGCTTCTGCATCCTTCCAGAACTGCAGCCCAAGTCAGGGAGGAAGTGGGGGAAAAATACTCTGCCTCTTGCCCTGTGCTTGGACGTCCTTCAAGGGAGCTTGGGTGGAAGTCCACATCCATCAGATCCCTGCACACAGAGCAGCTCAGAGAAAGGCAAAGGAACAAGTGATATTTATATGGCACATCGAGATAAACAGGTAGGGCTGGAAATGGCCAGCATAAGGGCTCCAGCCGCCCTGGACCACTCTCAATAAACCTGAGGGTTCACGAAGCCTAATCTCAACTTATCTGAAGCCAAACAAGGCAGTCAGATCGGGAAACTGTAAGAGGAATTTTCCCGAGTTAAAGGTATGCAAACAGGGTGTGAGAAGGAAGCCTCTTCCAGGATGAAGGGATGTTATAAGCAAAAGAACAGAGTGTGGATGTCCCTCGCGTGTTTCGGGGCAGTCCTACGTAGCTAGGGAGGGAGGCGAGGGAGACGGCCTAGGAAGGCCATGCTAAGGAATCTGTTGATTCTAAAACAATGGAAGGAAGTGAGAGGCTTTCAAGAAGCACTGACTTCACCTCTCTGTCCAGAAACACACACGTGCTTTTTTTTTTAAATAGATCTTTATTGGAGTATAATTGCTTCACAATACTGTTTTAGTTTCTGTTGTACAACAAAGTGAATCAGCCGTACTCATACATAGATCTCCATATCCCCTCCCTCTTAAGCCTCCCTCCCACCCTCCCTATCCCACTCTCTAGGTCATCACAAAACACCGAACTGATCTCCCTCTGCTGCACATGTGCTTTTGATTCCAGTGGGTTCAGTAACAAGTTTGCAAGTGGCTTCTGCCAATCAAATCTCATCAGCAAAACAATCGGTAGTTTCATGTAGTGGTTAAGAGCATGGGGTCTGATATTTGAATCCCTGGCTTTGAGCCCTGCCTACGCCACTTACTAGCTGTGTGACCCTGGGCAGGTGACATGTGATGCCTCAGTTTCCTCATCTGTATGATAGGCATAGAAATGGCACTGACTTCATTGGATTGGTTTGAGGAGTAAATGAGTTAATATTTGGAAAGTTCTTAGAATAATTATTACTATTCTTCTTCATAATAGCCACATGTAGTGAATAGTAGTTACATATTCAAAAGAGATATTATTGTAACACTTACCAACCTCCTTCAAAGAACATTGAAAAGATACCCTAGAAAGCACCTCTAAAGAGCTCTGAGCTACAAAAAATCATGATGGGCAAGTATAGCCTCCAAATTCTTGAAGAAAATACGAGCTGAGCCTGGGCTATATGTTCATCAAAACCAACCAAGCCCTGACGCCAGAGCTGAATAAAGCCATGCACTGTATTATGAGAAAGGGCATGGCCACCTGCTCTCTGGTGCTGACTGGACACACACTGTGACTATTTCCAGACCCACAGGGCTGCCTGGTGGCATGTCCCAGCATTCTAGAGGCAAGCTCTGGATATCCTGATACAGCGATTGCCCTGAAGGCACTCAGAGCCAGGACGGGTGGACAGCTGAGACCAGCTCCCCAGCCGCCTGTAACCCCCACTGTCGTGAGTCACCAACAGCTGCTTTCAGCGCCACCGACCCATCCGTTCCAACAAATTATCCTTACCATCCAATCTGACTGACTTGGCACAAAGAGCGAGGGTAAACGCCATGTGGTCTGATCCCTCAAGTAAAATACATAAAACGTGTCATTGTGTGTTCATGACCCTCTGCCAACAATGCAAAGTATTTTCTCTTTCCCCTTTCCTGGTGACATCCATAGCCCTACAGTTGACATTTGGTCTTTGAAAATGTCTTTCGTATAGAGATCAGTGGAGGCGGCACAGGGAGTGGAGGCATGGGAGAGGCTTCGCGGTTTATCAGACTGTGAGTGCTGGTACCTCATTAACTCTTAAAACCTCCTCTGTTCAAGGTGAGGCAGCCGTTTTCCTCAGGTCATCTTAGTGACGCAAGCCCTGCCACTCACCACAGGTGTTCATGGCAAAGTCATTTTGAGGTTTCTGGTTGGAGCGAGCATTCCAAGTTTGTAGAACAAACAATGAGTGGGGATCCAACGTCAATGTTTCCTAAAAGATTTTTACTTAATGGCTCTGCTGCCTGAGCTCCCTGGAAGGCTCCGAGAAGAGGGGCGTTGCTGTCCTGTCTGACACCTACGACTGTCCTCTCTCCTCTGCACACCCTGGTGACAACATCTTCCCTCCACGTGCGGTCCAAAACTCGACAGAGCAGAAGAGGAGGCCCAACATATCAGGACGTATCAGAGAAGCTCTCACAGCACAGCAAAGCACGAAGGCATTCTTAGGGCAGGAGTGCCCTAGAACAGTTGTTCTCAAAATGTGATCCTACAGCCCACCCAGGAATCCATTAGAAATGTGCCTTCTCGGGCTGTATCCTACAAACCCTGGAGTAGGGGTCCAGCCATCTGTGCATTAACAAGCCCATCCGTTCAAAACACAACCACTAGAGTCAACAAATGAAAAATTACACTCATCAAATTGTGGTTTTGAGTAAGCAAGGGCCATAAATTATCCACACTGCAGAACTCTACAGAACGTAAGTCGTGTAAGTTGCTCAGACTAGGAGACAAAGGGGCTGAGAGTCGAGATGGCCGTAGAAACTTCAAGGCAGGATGGTGAGGAACTGTCCACCCTCCCCATCATAGGGGGGAGGGAAAAGAAGATGAACTCTTCTCCCTTGCCAGGTAGCCCAAAGGGTATGACCTGGCCCGTGATCTAAGCAGAGAAATTTCATGATCAGAAAGAGGAGTCGCTTGCGGATAAGAAGGAAGGAGGAAGAGACACGGGCTGTTTTGGAGGAGAGAAGAGAGCCACTTGGGGGAGTTGGTGTGAAGCCAGAGAGAGCGTGCTGTGGGAGAATCTGCACAGAAGTTCTGGGACCCCCATCTCTGAGGTGGTGGGACGTCCCCTCCACAGCTTGGCTGACCCCCAGGACACAGAGGAGGGAGATAGATGATACTTGGATTCCATCACTGAGGGATTTAGAGCTAGAACTCCAGCCGCTATCTTGCGCAGGAAAAGCCACGGAAACCCACTTCATTATGATTTTTGCTTCCGGGTTGGGGAGGTGTCTGACCTGCCTGATTTGACACCTTGTGAACAAAGCTTAACCTATATATCATCTTGGGAATTTTAGATGTGCCTGGAATTTTATAGTCTAATGTTCTATCACAGTTCCAAAAAGGGGGTCTGATGAGAGCAAGGGGTTTTGAATCCATTTAATAGAGAGACATTATGCTTGGAAGAAATGGCATCTTCTGCCTATGGTAGCCCAACACCTGCCCCGAGCCTTCCAGGGTCTTTGCCTTCTGTTCTCCACATGACCTCCCAGCTCAGCCAAGCCAGCTGCCCCTACTGTCGCGGTCCCCAGTGTGTAACACTCTCCTGTCTCCATGCCTTTGCCTTTAAAGCTCCCCAGGCTGCATGCCATTCCTCTCCCCCTGTCTTGGGTTGCTTGCTTCCAGGGTTCTCGACTCTTCGATATCCAGTCACCTGGTCTATGATTTTTCCCTTGTGTCTGCACAGCTTTCATGTGTGCTATTTCACGTGTGCAGCTCTAATCTGTGCTATTCACGTGGACTTACGTACAGAGAGCAAGCTTCATGGGGTCCATGCTGACCACTGAGTCCTCAAGGTTGACCCCAAAGGCTGTCAGAGTTATTTCAATTTCAGCTCCTAGATTTTCTGTAAGTAAATTGCTGAAATAAAGGAAAGTCTCTTTACAGTGACTTTGAAAGACTTTTCCTTCAAATATCTGCTAGGTTAGGAACTAACACCTCTGTTTCAGAGAAAGTGAGAAACTACAGGTATACTGAAGAGCCAGCAGTGCTGCACACCTGCTTAGGCAGGAAAGTGAGGGGCGTGGTTTCCTGCAAGAGGGTGGAGAAAGGGAGAAGGCACGGAAGGTGGCAGAATGGGGTCCACTCATTATACAGTATTATTATGTATCATAAAATTATACTAAGGTACTATACTATTATTAACTAGGACACTAGTTCAGTTGCTCTAATGACACCAACAACAACAACAGTCCCACACATGGTGACTTAAACAAGATAAAAGATTGTTTCCCTCTTGCTTAAATGCTCATACATAGGCAAGCCAGGACGGATATGGTCCAAGGGCATCAAGGAACCAGTTTCTTAGTTCTTGTTGCCTGGACTGCATCTTCTGGTCTAAGAGGCTGCCTTAGCTCCCAGAACCACAGGACATGAAGAGGTGGTACCCATCACTGCCTCTCACACACCTGATTAGAATTTCCCCATGTGACCCGGCCTCACCGCCAGGGCGCCTGGAAGGTCCTTTAGATGCGGGGATGTGGCTGCTTCCCACTAGCTACCTATTTTATATTTGGTAGTATATATAAGTCCACGCCACTCTCTCGCTTCATCCCAGCTTACCCATACCCACATGATTGTATTCACAAACCTGTTTTTACAGCGATTGGAAGAGAGCCATACGTGGGGTCCATTCCATTCAAGAGAGAGGATTCTAGAATCCATTCCACGTCCCTCCGTGAAGATGATCAAAAATACGCGGGTTTAAAAACAGAAAGAGAGAGAGAAAGAAGATAGCACTGGTGTCCCAAGCAGGGCAGACGGCTCTGCTGTAGCTGATGTTTTCCCTTCTCCTATAATCAAGCTTCAAAGGCCCTAACAGTCAATGGCTAAGTTGTCCCAGATGGTAGCTTACACGTGGGGAAGGGACAGCCAGTTCGAGACTGCACTGACACGAATGGGGAGCCTTCCTGGTTGTCCACCCAGGGGTCAGGGCGGGCCTGGCCAGGCTGGGGCTGCAGACACATGGAAGGTCCTGGAAACCTGACAGTGAACGGATTAGACAAGGCTGTCTGAGCACCAGGCGTGCCCCCAGCATGTGCAGGTTGCCCGGCATCTGTCTGCAGCTGCATCTTATGTTCACCAGCCCACCAGAGCCTGGTGCTGCCAGGGCGCAGTGTGAAATCAGTTAAACCCATGGTGCCCTGCTTTTCAAGAATCTGTTATTGCTTTGTTCCTTCTTGTTCACGTTGGGTTGCATCACAGCCAAGTAATCTCACATGTATGAGATGCCTCACTCATTCCTAGGGTCTGGCTGGGGAGACAGGTCATTGAGAGCTCTGGCAATGTGTTTTTCTTAAAAGCAAATCCCGCCAGGTAAGATATAAACCCGGGGTGATTGTTCTACAAAGAATTCTGAAATTTTCGAAGAATTTCTCAAAGAATGTTGTTTAAAGAGCAACTTTCTAAGTAAGAGGCAGTTTACAAATTGATTTATCTTCAATTATAATGACTCTTTTCTCCTTCATGTCTTTACTGTTATTAAATCTGGCTATTGAATTCATAACTACTGTTTTTTTTGCTGAGACCATCTATTTTTCCATTCGTTTGAAGAGCATTCACAGCTGCTTTGGGGGAGCAGTTCTATAATAGCTGCTTTAAAACCTTTGTCAGAAAATTCCAGCCTCTGTGTGTTGTCATCTATTGATCGTCTTGACTCATGCAGCAGAGATTTTCCCAATTCTTCATGTACTGAGTAATTGTGAAGTGTATCTTAAACATCATGTTTATTTCATTGCAAAACTCTGGACCTTGCTTTCATCCCTTAAAGAATGTTAATGTTTTTATTTTAGCAGCATTTAGAACATTCTCACATTCTTGATCTCCTACTATGTCTTGGAAATCCAGTAAGTCCTTGATCCTTACTGCATGTCTCAATGAGGACAATAAAGTTTCACCAGAAATATTTGGGCTGTATTGAGATTTCATAAAATTTACAGTTTTAAAGGTAGATTAGCCTACCTAAGTTGTGTAAATGCACTTAAAAGTTTTCCAAGAACTGAACTGAATACCCATACTTAAACCTAAATTTGAAAATAATTAAAATTAAATAAAATTACAAATTTAGTTGCTCAGTCACACTAACCACTTTTCAACTGCTCACACCTCCGCAAGGCTAGTGGCTGGTGCCTTGGGCAGGACAGGCATCAGCAGGAGACTTCCGGGCCCTCAGAACCTTCCACGTGGATTCTGGTGACCTTCCTCTGAAGCAATCTTCATGCAGGGTCCACGCAGGACAAACAGAAGGTCAACCGTCTCTCATTTCTGAATGATGGACGGCGACCCCTATTGGAAATGCAGCTCACCTCGGGCAAAATCACTAAACATTCACTATCACTCTATCAATTATTCAACCTGCCAATCAATCGGTTATTCACTAATTTATCATACTTTAATGTGACATTTACTAAGAGCCACCCTCTGCCCATCATTGCACTGCAGAGAGGACGTCCAAGGTGTGTCTTTCAAAATGAGGAGGTGCCAACCCAGCAAGGGGGGGTGAATAGTATCTCCTTCAGGTGGACTGTGGTGAGTGTCTCGGTCCCCAGTCTCGGGTGTCGTCGTTTCAAAAGGTAGCCCTCATCCAGAAACATCCAGAAGGTCACCCGTCCTGAGGTACTGTCAGTCCTCTCACCCGGACCCAAGAGCCAAGAGCAAACAGCACCAAGCAGCATTCAACCTCCAGACGGAGCGTGGACACTCCAGTCACTCAGAGAACGTACAGAGGACTGGCTGGGCCACCGGGACGGAAGTCACCTGTGGAGTGGACTTCTCCAGGGACAAGTAGGGAAGCTTCACAAGCCTGGGCCATGCATCCCTCCGCAACGCACATGCACACAGACACACACACCCCTACACATGCACACAGACACACACACTTAAACACATACACACTTACACACACTCCCCACTCTATGAGTCATTATGAGGGAGCAGAGAGCCTGAATTCTGCAAAACAGGGTGGAGAACAATAGGGGATCCTTTTTTTTTTATATAAACATCTATATCGGAGTATAATTGCTTTACAATGGTGTGTTAGTTTCTGCTTTATAACAAGGTGAATCAGTTATACATATACATATGTTCCCCTATCTCTTCCCTCTTGCGTCTCCCTCCCTCCCTCCCCATCCCATCCCTCTAGGTGGTCACAGAGCACCGAGCTGATCTCCTTGTTCTATGCGGCTGCTTCCCACTAGCTATCTATTTTACATTTGGTAGTGTATATATGTCCATGCCACTCTCTCACTTTGTCACAGCTTACCCTTCCCCCTTCCCATATCCTCAAGTCCATTCTCTAGTAGGTCTGTGTCTTTATTCCCGTCTTACCCCTAGGTTCTTCCTGAGCTTTTTTTTTTTTCTTAGATTCCATATATATGTGTTAGCATACAGTATTTGTTTTTCTCTTTCTGACTTACTTCACTCTGTATGACAGACTCTAGGTCCAACCAACTCACTACAAATAACTCAATTCTGTTTCTTTTTATAGCTGAGTAATATTCCATTGTATATATGTGCCACATCTTCTTTATCCGTTCATCCGATGATGGACACTTAGGTTGCTTCCATGTCCTGGCTATTGTAAATAGAGCTGCAATGAACATTGTGGTACATGACTCTTTTTGAATTATGGCTTTCTCAGGGTATATGCCCAGTAGTGGGATTGCTGGGTCGTATGGTAGTTCTATTTGTAGTTTTTTAAGGGACCTCCATACTGTTCTCCATAGTGGCTGTACCGATTCGCATTCCCAACAACAGGAACAGTAGGGAATCTTGATGGTAGACTCAGCATCATGTGGTCGTGGTTGTATGGCATTCATTCATAAATTCATCTGTTCATTCATACACTCATTCATTCATTCATCCATTCATCCATTCAACAAAAATTCACTGAGTCAGCAATTGCAAGGAAGGTCTGACAATATTCCTGTGAAAAAGACACAGCCCTTGCCCTCTAGAAAATCACAGGCCACTGGGGGAGGATAATTAGAAGGATGTATTAGACACCGCCTGGGGAACTCAGGTAAAAATAAGAGGAGGCTTTGCAGAGGGCTGGAAATTTCTTAGTGTTGTAGGAAGGAGGGAGCCAGAGACATTCTGCTGAGCGCAGTCAGGCTGCCACAGGCTCTTCCTTGGGGTGCAGGGGTTTGGGGGAATGAGCAGGAGTTTGGCTGGAGCTCAGTGCAGCTAAAAGTCAGTGAGTCTGGGCGGGGGAATGGCAGAGGGTGTTATCAGGTCTGAAGGACTCTGTACAGCAGCTAAGGAGTTTGGGCTTTAAATTAGGAGAGCTGATGTATTTCAGACTTAAGACAATGAGGGTGGTGATACTCAACTCTGGCTGCACAGTAGAATCATCTGGGAAGCCGTAAACACCCCCCAGCTCCAGCTGCATTCTCAGATCCATAGGTGAAAATCCCCGAGGGTAAGACCAGGCATCAGTCTTTTTTAAAGATGGGATAGCCTTCACTGCAGGGGTCGTGGGCCACCCTTCTCTGTGCCAATAAAGGGCTATGACCTTAAGTGGTACCAACGTTGCACTCATCAAGCCAACACACACTTAGGAATCTCTACGAGGAGACAGGAACTGGAGGTGTGGGCCTGGAGGAGAGTGACCGTTGGAAGTTTCAGTAGGGCACTGTCAGCAGGCACATTTGTGTTCTCCGCACAAAACTTCAAAGAGAAAAGAGCCTACAGGTGAGCAGATCTTCTTAAGAAGGAAAAGGACAATGGCAGAGGAAGGAGGACCGAAGGGAAGTAGGGGGAAGGGGACTGCTATCCCAGAGCCGTCCATCTCCTGAGAGCAGAGCCAAGGCTCCCAGCAGGGTTTAACTCCCCTTCCTCCATCAAGGACACCTGCTCGGTGACTTTAAGGCACTTCATATTGTCACATTCATTCAGCTGCAGATTCCCAGCCTGGGCGACAAGCAAACTGGAATCACCACTCCTGTGTTAAGCATCCTTCCCCTCCACCCACTCCCTCACCCCCACCCCCAGAGCATTCATGGATTTTCGTGGGAACCATGCACTTGGGGAAGCCACATGGGCATCAGGACCTGACTTAGCATCAAATCCGCATTTTATTTCTTTTATAACCAGCCACACTGCACAATTGTGGAGCTTTATGAGGAGAATAAAAATCACATTCTCAATTTTAATAAGGTAATCAAATCTAAATAAAACAAAGATCGACAAGGGCATTTCACTACTTCCAATCAATTCTTCAGAAGCAGATGTGCAAAAAAAGATTCAGAAATTATTCTGATTGTAATGGCCACCAGAGCATGTTCCAAAAATATAAACCTATGATCATATGTTCATTCCTTTATAATGTTAAATAAGAAGCAGGCCATATGTTTAAGATTAAATTTGAATTTGGAATTAAGGTATTTTAGAGACTGAATTGGACACCAAGTCATTAACACAGAATTACCTTTCAAAACCATCACATAATAACATGAAACATAATACTAGCTGTACCACCGAGCTCAAAAAATCTGGGTATCCATGTAGGTGAGACACAGCTAACATTTCCTGAGTGTCTGCAGGGCTCCAGGAATTGTGCTGGGCTTTATAGAAGCTACCATGTTTAACTTTCATATTTCATTATATTTGAAGAAATATATTGGCATGACCATTTAAAATTATTATCTATATAAGAAAACTGGGTTCACATATAAAGAAGAGCCTAGGGATTAAAACCAGCATCACATGACCCTTCTATACTTTAGAAAAAATAGGACTAAGGAAAGATGCTTCTGTGGGTAAATTAACTTTAGGATTTTAAGGTCAGCTTTCCCTCCTATTTATTTCCATTGGAATTGCCCGAGACACTCACTGAATGACTTTGAAATTCATAAACTGTCCTGGTATACCAACAATTAATTGTCATCTCCAAGAAGGAACCAGGGATCATTAAATCTTCCTGTCATGTGATATTTGGGGAACTTGCCCATCATTCTACTCAGAAAAGCGTTAGAGGTAAACAGAGAAAGGCCCACAGTTGTCTTCTTCAGGTTTTCAGAAGGTTTCCTGAGTTGGGTGTTATGCTCCGAGCAGCCTTGAGGCAAAGGGACATACCGGTGTGGCTACTTCAAGGTCATGCTTCCCTTGACCTAGAATGGTACCAGATCTTTAGAGTCAATGTGTCCTTCCACACAGACTTGGCGGGTTTCTCTGGCAGCTGATATGAGCAGCCCATAAACCAAAACAATGCTTTCACTAACCTCTTCAAGAAAAGCCACCCTTCAGAGCCTCCACCAACCAATAAGAGAAAAAAAAAAAAAGAAATTAAGTTAGCATGTGCTATGAGGACTGAGGAAGAGCTCACAGAAGGTGGTCGCTTTAGAGATCTCCACTGCTACCTTGGGGCCTATGACAGGAGGCTGGCTGCCACTCAGTGCTACCCACCTCTCGTAGCTTCTTGTTACACACTCGTAAGACCCACGGACACCCTGTCCTGTTGCAAATCAAGTGTGAAGAAAGCCTGCCTGTTAATTCACTCCAGAGGCCCTCAAAAGAACACCCCGCCCAAACCCTGAGGGCTTTCACCCGACTATTGAAAATGTACAGGTAGCAAACAGTGGCTGGCGGAGTGAGCGACTCTGAGTAGGTCGTCACTCAGGACTCTCAGGTTGGCCACCATTGCTCGGCACCTCCACCCTCTCACCCAAAAAGGGAAGCTCAGAAAATTCAGTTTCCCCTGCTGGTTATAAACCAAAGCCTCAAGTACAGCACAGCTTTCTTCCTTTGCTCTCAGAACCTGAAGGGGATTCTCTCGCCACACACCGACTTCATCAAGAGCTACCAACACATTTTGACTTGGAGCCTTCTCCTAATTGTCAGATTTTAAAAACAGAAACATGGAAAATTAATCCCCTTTCCTTCCATGTTTCAGCCTAATGTTTTATCTGCTGCCTTTCCAGGCTTTTTTCTAATAAAAGCGCTTTTGTTTCTCATCCCAGAAATTGTATGTAAAATTATAACTAATCCCATCCACTAGGTTTCTTGACAAATTAAATTAACTATGTAAAATTGCCCACTTCATTTGACCCTTCTTTCCCAGGGTTTCTCTTGCTTAGCAAGATTCAACATCTCTGGACTTCTCTTAGAGAACAAGGAAAATCATAGTCTCTGCCAGATCCAACCCATATCAATATTTTCATTTAAACACTTGGTGTATATAGACATATATGTCCATCCCCTAAGGAAAACCAAAGCTAAGGGTCAACTCATCCTATGTCAAGTGTAACAGGTCCCTGAGGAACCCGTTGTTAAAATGGTGGAGAAGGAGGTGGAATCAAAATCACATGGCACCCCTAACCAACAGGACTAAACAGGGCAAAACATATGGTGGCTGGAACATGGAGGGGGTTGTGTGGTGGGCTGGCCTAGCTTTAGAATGACACAGTTTTCCCCTACCTCTGTTTATAAGTCCTGTTTAGGGCTGGCCAAACACAACTACTTAGCTGAAGGACATTTTTTTTCAAGCCTTCAAGAATCTTGTTAAAAGGATTCATAATATTTCCTGGACACGAAAATGAAATAATTCTTTCAAAATAACATTTTGATGAGTTGAGTGTAAATGAATTAGAAACACACGGATTAAATTTCCCTTGAAATACACATGGGTTTCAAAATCAAGGGGAATTAACTTCTCTAAATGTGTTTTCAATTTTGCCTGACCTCAAACGTTTGATGCATGGTTTGACATGGTTGGCCTAATGCCAGTTTTGCCTATCCTTACCATGGATTTTGCCTGAGAAACCACTTTATTTCCAGCTCCCTGGGGCCTCCTGATGGTTAAGAGTATTACTAACCTTATCTGTAGGACCTAGCCCATTTTAATAAATATTATCCTGGTGAAAAACTGCAGTTTTGAAATGGTCGCCAAGCCTAGCCAATCGCCCTCTGATTTCATCCAGCTTTGGGTGGTAGAGAATTCCAAGGCAACCAATCCGTGATCTTATGAAATCTCTGAAAATGTTTTGAGAGTTTTGATCTTTGATAACAAGTACTTCCCATTCTCTTGAGGGGGATATTAGAAATGCCAAAAAAGTAAGAAATTCTTTATTGACAAAGCAATTGGAAATTTTGAAAATTAGAGTTTTTGAAAATTCTAGTCAGTTTTCTCTCAATAGCTTTAAAATTTTTTTATCATGTTCGTTACACAGATGTTAACTGATTTTTTTTTCTACTTAACAAGAAATTTAAAGCATAGATAATGTACCCAGGAGGTCATTAGCATGGAGCATTATAATGACCACCTTCCTTTGGCTTTAAACAGATTTTCTCCTCACACAGGCAACAGTGGTATAGAACATCAAAGCAGATAATCTAGGGGCCAAAACGTTCCTTAAGCACTGGCTTCAGAGAAAAGCTTGCTGTTGGAACTGCTCTGAGTTCCTGAAGAGTAATCTGGTCTTGGGTACATGGCCTTTCCTATCTGGTTGACTCTGCTTTCAAGACAGAAAATGATAGGAATTGTGTAGCCAGCAATAACAATAACAAAAGAGTTGTCTGGCGTCTCTCTTTTCTGATTCCAAGCTCAGCCTGGCTGGGAAATGAGAGCAGGGGGTGAAGGGACAGAACCCTGGTGAGGGTTTGAGGCAGTGAGGCAGGGAAGTAGGACAGTCAGGGACAGCTAGAATGTAACCCACTGGGGAGTTCTGGGCAGTGTTTGCACTGATACTCTCCCCAAGGGGAGGGAGCTGAGGTACATATACCCCAGCTTCTGTCCATCACATGGATGGGGGATGCAGTTGAATTCCCCAGCTCTCCCCCCTCCCAACACCCAGCTCTGGCAGTGAGAGAAAGTGCTCAGTCTCCTGCCTGGGATGCCACACCAACATGCTGAAGCTTATGTAACTTTTTTTTTCTTTCTTTCTTTCTTTTTTTTTTTTTTTTTGTGGTACATGGGCCTCTCACTGTTGTGGCCTCTCCTGCTGCGGAGCACAGGCTCCGGACGCGCAGGCCCAGCGGCCATTGCTCACGGGCCCAGCCGCTCCGCGGCATGTGGGATCTTCCCGGACCGGGGCACGAACCCATGTGCCCTGCATCGGCAGGTGGACTCTCAACCACTGAGCCACCAGGGAAGCCCACTTATGTAACTTTTAACTGTCCTTATAAGTGCTTGGCTTGACCAGTCAGCCAATCCCCAAATGCCAAGCCAGCTCTAGGCTCTGTACTTACTCCTTGCCCCTCTTTCACATCTTATTTTTCTCTTCCTGTTCCTTATTCTTCATCCTATAAAAGCGTTCTGCCTTCTACCCCATTTTGTGGTTCTCTGGACCCTTGGGAAGGGAGACTGCCTGCTTCATGAGTATTAAATAAAGTCTGTATCACCTAAATTGTGCTCTTTAATCATTTTAACACTGCTGATGGGTCACGGGTTGACAGGAGCTGACATTGTTTGCTACAGAAGGCTGTGGATGGAAAATGTCATCTGTTATATCAGTAAACAAAGGATGTGCGCCCATCCAGCCTTCAGCCACTGCATCCAGCTGTGCGCCTGAGGGGATTCAGGATGAAGAAAAGCAGGATACTGGCCCTAGATAGTTAAGGTACATATCAAAAGAATGAATTCAATGAGCCCAGACTCTTGCCTCTTCCCGAACATAGAAAAGTACTAAATTAATTAACTTGAGATGTCTGGTTTTCTTTCATTAACAGTAATCTTTGATGTTCCGACTACCTGGGTTTTTTTTTGCAAAAACTCCTATATATCCTGGCTCTTCCCTCACTTCTTTGGAACAGTCCTTCAGAGCCATCTGAGAGGCTGTCTTCCAGGCTTAAGTCCTCAGTTTTGTCCGCATACAAAACATAATTCTCAACTTTTAGGTTGTGCATTTTTTTTCAGTCAACAAGGCTTTTAGTCAACAAGGCTCTAGTGTCCCAAATGAATCTGGGAAACGCAGTCAGAATGTGATTCTTCCATTCCTACTAATCTCATGTTATAGAAGAGGCATCTCTCTTGTTCTTTCAAAATTTTCTAAATAAATAGGCTTTTTTTTTTTCTGGATCGATTTGGAATCAATCATTCAAAAGATAGTGGCTTTAACTTTGCCAGCAGTTTGAAGACGTCATCTCTAGGCTAGCTCCTAAATTATTTGATAAGTTACATCAGCCCTACCCCTCACCCAATTTGCATTAGTATAGATGTTCCAGAGGTGACAGGGTTACAGTGTGGTCGCAGTCTGGGAATTGAACTTTGGGGTGTGTGACTGTCCCTCCCCAGCATGTCACGGCTTAGCTTAGAGTCCTAACCTGAGTACTGGACTCATTGGAAAACTCCAGCTGTTTCAGGGGTAGAAACACCACATTCGTTTCCCCAGCGCAACTGTCCTGGAAGGTATAGGTAAAACCAAAATATATATTCATGAGACCAGGCTTCCAGAGCAGAAGTATTTTATTTGGGGCAGAGCAGGAAAGACACAGGGCCTCTTCATCTTCTCCTGTCTCGGACCCAAGGTCATGCTCACGTCTATGTGTCCCCTACGATGGATGTGGCACGTGGCTGAGGCAGGTCCATGGCCTTGCCTGGACCAAACCTCAGTCTGACTGTGCAGGACCACATGTAGTAAGAAGGTCTTGTAAATTGGAAATAGAAGCTAAATAACTGCAGAAAGAGCCCAAGCACCCCTACCCGCCCCCACCTCCTTCAGTGGGCTTCCGGCAGAAGGCACCCAACAAGTCTGATACAGACGAGGACGGGAGAAAAATCAGTGGCACTTTTTTTTTTTTTTTTTTTGCGGTACGCGGGCCTCTCACTGTTGTGGCCTCTCCCGTTGCGGAGCACAGGCCCAGCGGCCACGGCTCACAGGCCCAGCCTTTCCGCAGCATGTGGGATCTTCCCGGACCGGGGCACGAACCCGTGTCCCCTGCATCGGCAGGCGGACTCTCAACCACTGCACCACCAGGGAAGCCCCAGTGGCACTTTTTTAAAAAGAGGAAAAGGGGGAGAATTTGACTGCTACCACCACTGGCTATGCGTCTGCTAATTCTTTAGGGCAGTGGGCCTCAAATTGTGGTCCTGGATCAGTAGCATCTACTCCAGCTGGGAGTTTGTTCAAAATGCACATTCTGGGGCCCCATCCCAGACCTGCAGATCAGAGACTCGAGACGGAGGCCAGGGATCTGTGTGTTAACAAGACCCCCGTCCCCGCCCCCCCAACTCCCAGAGGACTCTGATGCTTGTTCAGGCTTCAGACTCAGTGCTCAAAGGAGAAAACACAAGTGATGAAGTAAAATGAAAGCTCTCTGCTGGATTTAGTGATATAAGTAGTTAAATTAGCAAGTACGTAAAGTTCATCTACGATATCACAGTGTTTCTTCAAAATTAATTCCTTTGTTTCCAGAGATCTGAGTTAGATCCAGGTGATCCAAACCAGATGTGGCTCAACCCAGATGGACCCCATCAATCACTCAGAAGCTTGGGTGGGGGTTATCCTCAAAGTCTACCCAACCACCAGTTACCCATGATCACTCCGCTGGGGTCGGGAAAACAACTTTCCCCATTTCAGGATTAGCACAGACTACTTTCCTGAACTCTCAAATGGGGAACCTGTGCCAGTTTATGAAATTTTCTCCCCTAACGTCTTTCCCCATAACTAAACAGGAACTGACTACAACAAACTTCTGAAAGCATAGGTACTACCTGCTTCTTGAAGATACCTTCCTCATCTCGTTGCAGGTTAATCAATCATTTATACAATTATGATTTGTGTGGGAAACTACAAGGAAGAGTAAGTCCTCACCCTCCAGGATTAGTTAGCTAATATACAGTTTCTCAAAATGCAAAGTTCGCAGGAATCCCAGGGACTTCTTGCTGAAACGCAGATTCCAATTCTGCGCAGGTCTAGGGTGGGTCCCAAGGGTCTGCATTTCTAACCAGTTCGCAAGGACACTGGTGCTACTGGTCTACAGACCACGCTGAGTACTGAGGATCTAACAGAACCGTCTGGACGGTCAGATGCAAAAGCCTTCACTCCTGATCTTTAAATAAAATATGATGTCGTGATTCTCAGCAGCTGAAAGTGAAGTGATTAAAAATAGATCTAGATACACTGCGTTTGCTAAGGAAAACTGGAAAATTTTGACTGTATTGAGTCAGATTAAGAGGAAGAAAAAAAAAAAGAGGTAATTCTTCCATAGTCCAAGGGTACAAACCTGAATGAGTGATGGCTGTCCCTGAGGTTGGGAGTGAGAGACCAGAACCTTCTTGGGTGCCATTCGCTGCCTGCCTTGGGCTTGCCTTGTTCATTATTATGACAAGACCGTCTCAAGAAAAGTCCTAAGAATGTACTTTTCTCAAATTCTTGTGCCAAAGCCCTTTACCTGTTTACACATACTTTATGAAGGTTTGCCATTCTTTAAGAACCACAAAAGTTTGATTTTTACTTCTTATAATATAATCACAACTTTCCTTTTAACCTTTCCTGTGTTCTTTGCTTTCCTAAATAAGTCCCTAGCTTAACGCGTCTTGGCCAGCTCTCAGCCAGTCCCCATGCCTTTTCCTGCATCCCCGGGGAATCTGGTCTGCGGCAATTGGACTTTGGGGTTACCCCAGCCTCATTTCTGCTCTCCTCATTGTTTTTAATGGCTGCAGGAGCTGGGGCCAATTTTCGGAACTCTCTAGCCCTCTACTTGTTCATCTGTGAATTGAGGATGATGGCGGCACCTGTCTCTGAGTGATCTCGGTGGGCACCAACACACACAGGTAAAGCGCTAACACAAGTGGAGTACGTGGTAAGCACCCAATACACTTACTATTATCGTTATCATCAATACATCAACCATCTCTCTAGATACAAGGATGTGCCGGCTACTCTTTAGACACAAAGGAAATTGTTTCCTACTTTATCTGGGTAATAGACATGCATGCAAACTGGTCTGTGAGAGTGGGCGTGGTGACTGCTGACAAGGATACCATCCTTGATGCAAACTCTTCATCCTTCTTCCTCCTTTCTAGTCTTCCAAAGCTGCTAACAAATTCACCAGATTAGCTCAGGGATCCAGCAGCGAAAGCTCACTCCACTACTTATTGGTGCCCCGGTTGGAAGGTTAGAAGCAGACGGGATCACATATGTCAGTCAGGGTTAAATTTATACAACAAGCCGTATTGCAGATGTGGACATTTGCAGTCAAGGCTATAACTTCATTTATTTATGCTTGATTACGAGAACAGCTAAAATGCTTCTTTCTCTTACCTGCAGTCATTACTCAGGCTATTTATATCCAATGATATAATCCCCAAACAGAAAGATGGGCCCAACCTTCACACACGCAATTTCAGGATTCACCTCATGACTGATAACCTTTGGAATGTGAACAGTTGACAGTCCGTATCATCCTGTGTATTTGACAGTTGGAAATAAACAGGGACATAATAAATAGCTCTACTTTCCCAATTAAATGCACTTGTATTTTTACCCACCATATTTCATATGCTGGAGCCGGAATAAGATATAAAAATCAATTGACTACATCTTAAAATGTAAGATCAGCTTCATGACTCAGGGGGTCTGTAATCAGAATTGGGCTTAGCAATGCTGGTGCCAACACAGGGCCCTACCTGCATCTTTGAAATAATAATAATTTGAAATAATTATCCCCCTTGGTTTTCACTTTTTTGTAAAATGTGACCATTTTGAGTTAGGAGATATATGGACCCCTGGGCCGGACAGCTGGTGTTTGTCAAGTGGAGTAACGTTGAAGCTTTGTTCTCCCCCAGACACTCCAAGGACAAAGCTAGTGGCAGAAGCTGAGCTCTGCTGGAATAAAGAGATAAGGTGCCCACCCCTGAGGTCAAGGAAAACTTCCCTGTCTGCACATGCGCAGGAAGGCTCCTTGGGCGTCAAAAAGGAAGGGACCGCCGCACCACAATAAGTGTGGACATGCACCCACAGGCCTCTGTGGTGGGATCCATCTCAGCAAAAGGTTGTGCAAGCATGTCGGGGAGGGTCCTAGGAGGTCAGGTGTGAAAAAAAGAAAAGATAATTGGCCATGAAAACAAAGACCTGGAAGGACTGTCCTATCTAAGTGATTTCAATCACCTCTTCACTGCTCCTTAGAGAGGACACCCACACCCTTTCTCTCCGGGTGTGTATTTCTGCCGAGCTTCTGTCTTAAGTAAACAAACTGCTTCTTGGTGTGCTCTCCCACATTTTATGCTGTATCTCTAATAATAAACTTTGTGCCTGTTCTTACAGTTTTTGCCCCCTTGAAACATTCTTGCTTTCAATGGGGGTAAGAGCCAGGGCCACTTTGTTTCTAGCCTCTAGTCCCTGGTGGTCTAGTGGCTAGGATTCCTGGTTTTTCATCCAGGCTACCCAGGTTCAACTCCTGGACAAGGAACTAAAATCTCTCTTCAGGACTGCTCACTGCTATCTCTTTGAGATCAAGTTCACCAGACCAATTATCACTTTGCCAAACTATGGGAGTAAAAATGGATCCAAAACATTTTGAAAAATTGCTGGTATTGCAGTAAATGAATAAATACATTTTGATGCACTAATGTCATTGAATACTACACAGCTCTGAGAAAGAATGAACTCCAGCCACATACGACAAAGTGGATGAAACTCACACATTGTTGCATGAAAAAAGCCACACGCAGAGTATGTGACATATAAATAGCAACGTGAATCCATGTGTTAGAAGTCAGGATGGTAGTTACGATTTGGAGGGCCTGCCTGGAAAGGAACCTGGGGCCGGCAATTGTCTGTTTCTTAATTTGAGTACTGGTCACACGATAGTGTTTAATTTGTGAAAACCCATTGAGATGTACACTTTTCCTAAAAAATCCCGTTTGAAGATTTCCCCAGTGGTACTGATGCCTAAAGCTCGGCCTCTCTGCACCGGTGCCAAATCAAATCTCGGAGACAGAGTATTGGGTGAAGTATCGATAGAAGTGAATAGCTTTAGTGCTTTACCAGGCAAAGGGGGACACAGCGGGCTCCTGCCCTTGCAAACTGTGTGTCCCAACCCAACAGGATTTGACGAGGGGTTTTATAGCAATAGTTCAAGGGTGGGGCTGCTGACAAGATTAGGGTGTGTGCAGGGCCCCAGGTGGTTGGTTTCCTAATCTCAATGGGCTTCTCTGGTCCCTTTGATCTTGCCTCAGGTGGTTTCCTGGCTCCTCCTCCCTTGATTGGCAGCTGTTCTAATCTGCCCTTTGGAACTTAGGGAAGGTCATGGAGGCTGGAGTCTTGCCTGCAAGAAACAGGGGACAAAAAGCCTTCTGTGCCCAGGAGCCCCACAGGATCCTTCTTGGTTTCAGTAGCTACCAGTATCATGGCCTCAGGGTTGATGTGATTTTCCCTGTTGGCTGCACTGTTCAGTGGACCCAATCCTGTAGCCTTATTCACTCACCAGTCTTCAAAGGGGTCAACCGTCTTCCATCCCAGCCTAATCGGCCTCCAGCGGCATCAAAGCAACCTCCAAGAAAGAGTCATGCAGTCTCTTTGGCATTAGAAAATTCTAGAGGAGCAAAAAGTTTTGCAAGCTTTATAAATGACTGAACGGCTTTGCAAGAAATTTTGTTGTCTTGCCTACTCTTTGAAATTCTCACCACCATTTTTCTATTAGTGTCTTAGAGACAGGATGGAATTTATGCAGATGTCAGTCAAATGCTAGTTGGCAAATCAATGAGGCATTCCAAGTGATACAAAGCAACACTCTTGGCAACGCTCTCCACAAGCTCGTCTCATTTTTGTTGTTGTTGCTGTTTTTGCTACTGCTGCTGCTGCTCAAACATCTTTTGAAAGAGAAACACGAGTTTTCGTTCCTCTTTTAGCAAGGTCTTAAGCAAGATTGTGTGACGCGCGTACATTCGTAAACAGCAAGAAAGGCCACCATCACCCAAATGCTCTTTTTCTCAGCACGTTGTTTTCTGAATGTTCCGTAGCATCTTATTGAGAGAGCAGAGGGCATCCTGATCTTAGCTGGGTCAACTAGGTCTGCCTCCAGCATCTGTCATGGGTTCTGGTCTTTCTCTTTTCCTTTCTCCTTGTCATTGTGTTTCATTCCCTTAGTCTCGTAAGAGTCTCTCACTGCTCTTCCTCATTGCAGTCACATCCATGGACATAGTGGGATCTGGCAAGTAAAAGAAGGATGCTGGGAGAATTTCAATCTGAATCTGGGATGTGCACAGCGTAATCAACAGCCACTGACCATGGTAGGTTATTTAGAATCCACTAGAAGACCCTGATTCTGGCGTAGAGGTCCACAATTTACCCAAATATATTACCTCTCTGAAAACGAAATGTTTGTCTTCCATTATTTTCTACACTATTAGATGTTGAATACATTCTCATGGCAGCTACAGAATACTCCTGCAAAGCAATCTAGAAGGGGAATTATTATTATTATTATGTATTCAACAAATATTTGCTAAGTGCCGAGTATGTATCAGGAACTGTTCCCTGTAGATGCAACAAGAGAAAAAAAAGAAAAACTTTTATCATCTGGTTCCAATACCTGGCCCAAAAGAGCACGCGCTCTCTTTCTGAGAGCATCACCACCTTGGACTCAGTATGCAAATCATCAGGGAAACGCCCCGGTCCTCAGTCTAGCCAGCTTGCCAGGGCAAAACAAGTCTGGCAATCAGATTGCAGCCAGAGAGTTCGATCTGATGACCTTGCATCTTTTGCCCTAAGTACTTAAAACAAAAGGCAGCTATGCCCGAAAGACATTGATGGTTTTGGATCATGGGGTTGCCAAAGTTTATTCTCATAACACACTGCCCAAGAGTGGAGAGAATTTGAGTAGCGGAAGCACTTGGCTGGAGACAAAAAAGTCCATCAGTTAATATGTGGAATTCTTCCTCAGACAGAATGAACCCGATGGCGGGAGCATCTGTTTCCTTGCTTCTCCCTGCATTCCAACCACTGGTTCCAGAGGTGCATGTGCATTAAGCCGTCATCACAATCGTTGCAAGAAGCAGCTGAGGAATTTTGCAGTGTTTAAAAACATCACATGACACTTAAAGTTGTATATACAAAAATACTATCAGGTGAGCATCAAGTTAGATGCTAGAATTGTGACTGATTATATTTTATGAAAGTATTTTCGAAACATTTGGCCAAATTTTTATAAAATTCAATATTAAATGTCAGCTTTATTCAAACAGTTTAAAAGATTGTACAGGGCAAATCTATGATAATGGTGCTGACATGGTTGGTAAAGAAAAAGATGTAAGGCCATAAATTTGGCTGAAAACCAGCAGCATTCCTTGTGCCATGCGTGGCACATGGTTTGAATTTGTTACTGTGAGACACGGTCTCAGCGGGGCCAATAGCAATGACATTCTTTGGAGCAATTCAAAATTGTATATGACATTTTCTGGACTTGCCCCAAAATAGGACATCTTGATGAAACACTATCAATTCTAACTTTATGACTTCTTTTGGTCACACAAGGGGTATGCTGACTGAACACTGATAAAGAAATCAGATTTAATTTAGGCGAGAGGCAAAATGTATCAGAAAAGTTCAGTGAAAAGTAGAAGATGCCCAAATAGAGAATCAAGGTCTTTGGAAGAAAATGGACTTAATTTTGAATTTGCAGTATCCAAAGTTATTTGGTATGAATTGTGGTTACTATTAATGTTAGTAATAACAAAGACAGATCCAAGTTTCACTATTTTACTTTATGAAGGATTATTTTTTAACTTTAGATAAAGTAAAAGTTCATGTGAACTATGTAGCAAAGTAATCTCCCAGGAAAATAAAAAGGAGAGAGATTCAAATAAGGAAACAAAAACGTTTGCAATTATGAAGGGGAAGGTACGAGTACAAATCATCCCAAAATAAGTTTCTATGGAGAGTATTTTATAGACACTATGGTGTCGCTTGAAGAAAGATTTCGATAGATTGAACAATAGATGGCTTTTGGTTTTTCTTTATAATATCCCAGCACTGAAAAATTTGAAAGAAGAACCTGAGAACGATATATCTTCAATGCAGGAATATGGACATCACTAAAAAAAGTGAAAATTTTGATATAAGTGATAGCAACCTATATGATAACATTAAATATATTTTAATAATTACATGAAATAAATAATACTCTATTATCATTAGCATATCATGTGTGACAGCATGACAATATTTGCACTTGACTTGCCAACTTCCCTCTTCATCTCCCATCTAAATATCCCTTGAATAATTGTATTGAAAATCCATTTGCTTGGCCTTAGCCGAGGAAAGTCTCTCAAAATTGAAATTGTTTTCAGGAACTATTGAAGAACCATGATGACTGGACAAAGTTTGCCGATTTAACATTATTTTCTGTAAACACAACTTATATGAAAGTCTTGACTTTAAAAAATAGGATTAGTGATTTTGCTGGAATGAAGGGAAGAAAATTTTAAGAATGGATAACTTATCATTTATGAATCGTGCATGTCTTTGTTTTATTACACATCTAAGTATCTGGCATGTGCACAATAGCAATGAAATTCAATCATCTTTGATAGCTTGCTGACTTCTTGTCACTTAAAAACCGTAGTTGACACATATTTTTCTATTTTGTCACTGTGAAGATGTATTTGTCAATGTGGAAGAATAGAAAGCTTTGTTGAACAGCTTTCCAGTTTGGTTTATAACTTTTAAATATTGCTCCCACTGCAGGTGGGTCTCTGTGTGTACCCACCCCCCGCCCACACGTGTTAGGGGCGGGGCTGGTGAACATCCAAGTAAATGAGATGCAGTTCCTATATTCGCCAACTTTCATTCTTTACATTAGAAATCTAAGAAATAGCAAAGCAAATATCTAGAGGCATCCACAAACACATGGGCACCTAGATGAAAGACCAACCAGTAAGCCTGTTTAAAAATATAACTAGAGATGGTGTAGAAAGATACTTGAGTTAAAGAGCATGAGTTTTAGAAACATCCTACCTGTCTGGCTCCCCAAATGGTCTCTGATTCCAGGTTTTCGCTGCCCTTGGACAGCCCCCCGCTGCCTGGTCTCCCCCCGGAGGTGTCCCTCCCATGGCAGCCCCTCCACCACCACCCCTTCCAGGTTCCAGGACCTCCCCTCCTACCTCTGCGGTCAGAACAAGCTCACCTTCATCCAATTCCCCCAGACTCCCAGACCGCCTCAGACTTCCAGACCCCCAAACCTTCAGACCTCCAGACCCCCAGACCTCCAGAACCGCAGAACCTGAGACCCCCAGAACCCTCAGCTCCTCATACCCCCAGACCCCCCCAGACCCTCAGACTCCCAGAACCCCCAGATACCAGACCCTCAAGACTCCCAGATCCCCAGAGCCCCAGACCCTCAGACTTTCAGACCCCAAGAACCCGGACCCTTAGACTTCCAGAACCCCAGAGCCTCAGAGTTTCTGGATGTAGGGTTTGCCACGCAACGGTGAGACAGGTAACCTTCCCCCACCACGTTCACCTGGGATGTCTTTATTCTTTCAAAGCCTTGAACCCGGAGGAGTTATTAGTGATGGGAATTTCAGGAGTTCCGAGGAGTGGATTTTCAGAGCTCCTAAATCTTGCATCAGCAGCTCTCGAAGACAGAGGCAGTTAACCTGACCCCCCCCCCGACCCCCCGACCCATGACTCTGGGTACCTCGCAGTCAGAAAGTAGACACAAGATGAGCAAAAACCCCAAATCAAAACAGACCTCGCATGCTGGCTTTGCACATCTGGTGCACATTTGTCAAGTGGAGAGAAAGTGGAGAAGGTGAGAGAGAGATGGGCCCTCCAGAAGTTGGATGTCCTGGTGGTCCAGGCCTACTTATCTGATCTTCCACTGCTCCTTTTCCCAGAAACCCACCGTCCTTTCATCAAGAATTTTTGAAACACACAGATCCAAAACCGGCAAAGTGCAAGGTTGAAAGCTGGTTCAAACCTCAAACCCCTAAAGCTGGACTGAGCTCTGAACCCCACAAAACTCACATTCCTTCAGAAAGGTCATTTGACTTAATCGCCAAATACTCTGGGCTGTACCACAGAGTTCCTGGTAATTGTTTTACATCAAACACCATGTAACTTTTGTTTTCTGTGATTGTACAGCCCCAATTCATTTCATGCCATCATATTTTATTCCTTATTCACCCCATTCTATAGATGAGAAGATTCCTTTTTTCCTTCATGATTCCATCCCGGCTTTTGGCACACTCTTATTTTCAGAGGTCATTCCAAACATGAAGGGATGTGGTTATGCAATCCTTACTAATCCTGGCCGTGCACTTCCAACCCAAGAACATGGTTCTTATTATCAACTCAAAATCGTTGGCGAGCACCAGTGTCACTGGAATAAAAATAACTTGGATGACAAATGATGATTAAGAAAAGCAAAAATCTTTTTTAGTAAGGCTGTAGCCAACGAGATCATGATTTCCCTTTGTTTCCGGATCAAACAGTCCGGATATCACATCAGAACATTTTTCTGAAATGCTTTGCAGTTGTATAATTCCCGGCAGCTGCCTTGCATGTTAATGATAACGAATTTAGAACAAACTGCTCTGATTGTGCCTCCTCTGTATAGTGTTGACTTGAGATGGAGAATTATCTGAGACTGAAAATGAAACAGCATCTTGTGAGCATGCAGACAGATGACACAGGTAGACCCCAGGGGCGGCGGGAGCATCAGGGAAGTTTACAGGGTCTGGAACATGATGTCGGGCTGTATTTCCCTTTATTCAGGATTTGACTCAGTGCATGGAAGCAGCCATTCTTAGGGCACATTGTGTTGTTCAACAGAAAAGAAATGCATCAAAATCCTGCATGCTCGGGGTGGTTGTGAACATTTGTGATCCAGTGTCCAGGAGGCGTTGTCGTTCTCTGAGTCACTAAGTGTGAGTCTGTCTGGGGTTAGCTCTGAAACGGTCACCAACCCACGTAGAAGTTCTTTCCTCACACAAAAGCTGAGAAAATCTCGTTTTCGGGGTATTTTAAATCAACTCTTAAGTGTCGTGTGTCCCAGGACAAACATTTCACCCGAGGTCAGTCAGAAGGGAAGCAATAAAAAGAACCCTCCAAGTTCACCAACCAGAACATCACTTGGAAATGAAACTGGAGATGAAAATAGACAATTGGGGAAAGCAAAAGAACGAGGATTCCAAAGTCCAAAGTCTAGGAGGTTTGTGAAGGGCAAATTTCACAAGTGAGAGGATATTCCTGACCTTGTTTGGAAATCACTGCCTGTGAGGGAGAGCTGTCGTCTCCTGTGGGAACTTTGGGGCAAATGACATGCCTCAATCATGTTTCCTTTCCTTAAAGTTCATTGCCGGAATTTTGATGGCAAAGACGTGCCTATACCTTCACTGAAAAACACAGAAGAGAAGGAGGCTGCTCCACTGCTCCAGCCTCGGAATCCCTTCCCGTCTGGGTTTGTGCAACCTTTTCACTTAAAAGCTGCCCAAGGTCCTCCAAACTATGAGGCACGCAGACTCGTATGGCTGGACCACTCTTCAAGAGAAAGAGAAAAGGATCACGATCAGGGGTCTGCCTGGCCCTCCCAGCCATCCATCCCTGGATGCCAAATCAACAGGAGTTCTGTTGCACGCAGCTCGGTCGATTCCCTAAGCCACTCACTTTCCAAACGACGGTGGCTCTTTCCTGTTTCTGTTCCAGATCCAGGAATCTGCTCCCTGTTTTCTGGGCAGATTTCTGGGCAAGTCCTGCTGAGGACTTTGCAAATGCAACGTTCCCTCTGATGTTAAATGGGGAGATTGCAGTGACATCCTGTTGCCAGGAGACCTTTGTGACTTGTCACCAATAAAATCATATTGGCACTTTTTCCCCTCACCAGCAAGTGATTCAGAGAGGCTGCCAGCAGCTGGTGGCCTCAGAGCAGTCTCTGGAGACAGGAGGCATGAGTTCAGATCAGCTCTGGTATTAGCTGTGTGTAACATGGGCAAGTCACCTAACTTCTGCTGCCCAAGTTTCCTCATCTGCCAAATAAAAGTGATAAGAGGGCGGACCTCGGAGAGCTGTGCGTGGACGAAAATGAGCTAGCTGCACACAAAATGCTCAGAGCAGTGCCGGGCACCGGTCAGAGCTCAAAAAATGCTATCACCTGCCTTTGCTCCAGGCAAGTATGATCAGGGATGGGGGGTGGGGGTGAGGGGGTGGGGAAGGTTGCTTTCCAGGAGGAAGACAGGCAGTTGCTGTGACAATAGAGTGGGTTAAAGAAGGAGGCAGCTGGGAGCCCTCACCGGGCTGTGTCATCAGCACAGCCCTTCCCTCATCACTTCCATCATGCCAGCGCTCAGCTGGGAAATGGCTTTGACTTTCAATGTTCGGTGGACACCTCGGTGTAATTTTATGCCTACTTCTCCTGTGCACTTTAAACGGTCATCAACTACACAAGAGGCAGCCTAAGAATGGACCCAAGGCACCAGAAAATCGGGGGCACCTGATTGATTTTTTAAAATGAAAGAGGAGGAGGTGGTGGTAGAAGAAAGTTTAGTTTCAATGGACGTATCCAGAAATTTGCAACTAGAAAATGTAGGAGCTCTGAATGCCTGTCCACGCGTAGTTAGCGCTGCCCTGTGCATTCCTTATGCCTCAAGGGCGGGCACTGGTGGCTTTAGGAACTCTGAAGGTCTGGCAGTTGATGCTACCGGGGGCCTCCCTGGTCCCCTTGCCCTTATCCTCCAAAGCACCCCCGAGACATCTGCCCTTCTGCCAGGACCTACGTTCCTTTGCTAAGGCTTTCCTGCCCTTGGGTGGAGAGATACCCCAGCTCCCTCCCTTCAGGTGGGATAAGACTTAGGTGCAGAGTTTCCCTAAGGGCTTGAGCTGCAGCTTCTCACAGCCTAACTGGTTTTATGATGCACCTTTGAGGGGCTTCCTTTTCTATCCCGGGTTCCTTCCCTGCTGTTATTTCTTTCATAGCCCAGATAAATCACTTGCACTCAGATTCTTGTCTCCGGGTTTCTTCTGGGGGATCCCAAAGTAAGACAGACCAAGGGCACATCCTGATCTTTTCAGACTTTCTTTGCCCTTCTGCAGCCTTTGGGGTTTAGTGCCCAGCAAAGGTCCCACTGGCCTGGGACCCAGTCTCCACGCAGAGACATTTTCTCCTGTCTGATGTTACCTACCAGCTGCTACCACTCAGGGCCTTAGTTCACACCCCTCACGTTGTCCCTGGCACCTCCCATACATACTTTCATTTCTGTTTCAGAGGCAACAAAATCTTCTCATTGCACTCAGGAGGCCAGGATGGGCTGGTGGCCTGCCTACGAGGGGTGTGCTAGAAAGTACATAGAAGCATGTATTGACAGCATCCATGGACTCACCTGTCACAGGTGTGTCATCTCTCAGTCAGCCATCTGGCAACCACAGAGGCAGGAGCCATGCCAGCCTCTAGTTAAGGTCTTAGAGAGAAATGTAAGCCCATCTGTCAAGAGTTTCTTTACCAATTTTCAGCGTAGTCAAGTTTCCCCAGAAAGCTGGGTACCACGGTCTGTCAGAATCGTGCACCTCATGGGAATGGATATTCTGGGCATAGTTCTATCAAAATGTTCTGAAAGAACAGAATTAAACAGCTATTTATTTCTGTGGGGGGGGGATTCCTCAAAATTGTCTCTTCTCACTTTGATTCTAATGTGAAATATTTTAGATAACATATTTAAAGCCCTGTGTTTTAACTTAAAAAAAAAACACCTGCTTTTCACTGGAAGACTCTGTGTTTTGAGGAGGTTTTCACAAAAACTACGAACCTAACATCCTGCTTCTCAAAATGTTCCTCCAAGGATCAGGGAAAGGAGAATAATTTCTGAAGTTTTGGGGGACCCGGACTGAAGCTACCGCCCTCAAATGTAACCTCGACACTTATTTGAAGTCTAATGTATCTTACTACCTGGAAATTTCAGTATTCGCATCATCGTACATTTCCCTATTCCTGTTAATACAAAATTCTGCTTTGAATTACCTTCAGATAACTTGGCCTTCCAACATTCCATGGAACTTGCTAGAATATGTTTCATGAGTAGAAACCTCAAGAGAATTTTCAAGGGTCACTTTCTAGCTGCCTGTTCATGTGTTTTGTTGGTGGTGGTTGGTTGGTGTTTCTTGGTGGGTTTTTTTGTTGTTTTTGTGACACAGGATTTTTAAATGATTTAAATTTGATGATAGCTAGTAATAGTCAAGCAATTAGGAGGTATCATGTAAAAAGTTAGAATTTCTCTGTTTTAAAAAAGCAGATATATCTAGAATCGAGTGGGCATTATCTCCTTTAAATGGACATTGTTCTCCAGTTCACCCAGTCTCTTACCCTTTTACCCTATTCCCATCTGTGATTCCTGAGAAACCTCCAGAATCCATTGGGTTTCTAACCCCAGCAGTCCTGCTTCCATACAAAACACCCCGAACAGCTGGTGCACAGAAGATCACAGACCCTTTTCACCACCTTTCACGACAGACTCTGTTCTTTAGCTCTTCATAAACTCTCGCCTGGTTTACCACAGGTTGGAGATTCCCTTCTTCCCTCAAACTCACTCATGACTCTTTACTGAATTCCAAATAAATAATCTTCAGAAAACACCACTCTGAATACGGCATCCTGGCCCAGTCTCATTTTAGGATTCCCCTAAGACTTTTCCCCAGCGTTTCCAGGATGTCAAGCAGGTGCAAGTTTGAACAACACCTCTCAAAGTGCAGGCTGGGACCAGTGCCAGGATGTTAACTGCCTGCTACTGGTTTGCGGCAAAGTAAGCAATTGTAAGTCAGACGCAGTTAGAAATCTCTATTGTACTTTGACATTGTTGCGATATCAAGTACGTTATGAGTAGACTCATTGAAATGAACACAGACTAGTTTGCTGCCATCCAGGGAGGTGGTGCCAGCTGGCCATGGGTTGTGTACAGTAGGGCCACACACGGATCTATGATAGACCCGACGTCCTCAAATACCAGTCCCTCACCACTTGGAGAAGCATTGTATTAGTAGAGTCTCAACCATCAGTGATGGCTGATTGAATGTTAAATCAAAATGCACACACATAATGGCATAAATACAGTCAACAGAGCATTAAATATAGTTTGATATACTTGTGATATAAGTTTGATAAAGACAGCCCTTGAGAACAATTTCATTCCACTTTTTAAGCCACTAGAATCCCAAACAACCTTCCAGGTACAAATCTTCACAGCAACACATTTCTTCTGCATATTCGCTGTGCCCCTAATACCCACAGCCCCATTTGCTGAAGGGCAGGAAGAACTTGCCTGGAGGATTTGAAGTTCATCTTCCCTTAATCCTTCTAGTGTTTTCTAACCAAGATTAAGGCCATTAGTGTGGTTTCACACGGCCCCTTGCATTGCCAGAAAACAACTGAATGATTTTTCATTTCTATTATTAATGGTTTACCCATTGTGACCCCACTTCCCACTCCTCAAGCCTGCAGAGAGCATCAGAGCAAGACCTTCTGCGTAACACAGGTGGAGTCTGAGTTGCAAGATGGACAGAAAGTCACCTCCTGCATTGTTCCCCTGTGGAGAAATGCCAGATGGTAGCCACAGCAGTGGGATGGCTACAGCCATGAGAGTGACAGAGCTGTCTCTGGACTTCCAATTTTCTTTCTATTTACTCAGGTAAAGAAGAAACAAATGTCCTTGTCAATTCGTAAAAGGAACAAATGCTTTCTGTACGTGCCCTTGTTAAGACCGCAAAAAACATTCCCGACCCACAAAAACAGCCAATTATATTGGTCCTCCAGGAGCCGTGTTGAGTTTATAATAATCCACCCAGTCAGGCTCCCCTGTTGCTGTGGGCAAGGACACACTTCCCCAGGCAGGGCAGGGATGTCGACTGTGCTGGTGACAAAGACTTTTACTCTGTGCAGCACCTGAGTCCATGGGAGAGGGAGCCTGGGACATTCGACTCATTAGCAGAAAGGCCAACCCACCGAGCCTGAGGATGCAGGGTGCGGCAACACAAGCTGGTGTTTAAAAGCAGCCACCTCTGCAGGGAGAAGAGAGAGATATGGGCACAGCCCATTTCATGGGCAGACTGGAGGCCAGAGCTTAGGTACTGTAGAAGCATCGCTCACAAATTTGAATTCACCATAAATGCAACAATATTACCACCCTGTCAACATCTTGACCTGAGCCAAATATGCAGATTAATTATAAATATTACCTGTTTTGGAAATCATACACGCTAATTTTTCAGCCAAGAGACCACTTACCCTCGTAGTTATGCTGACACACACACTCAAAAATGTGGCAGCAACCACAGCTCAGGGCGATTACATTTGATGGCTATAATAGCTGGTTACAAAGAGGTGCACATTTTTTATCCCTTGCATGTCGATACTCTGACATAGTTGGAAAGATTTTGTGAATACACTACTTTCATTTCCAAGAAATAATCCTCCCAAAATGCGTATTTTAAAGGAAAAGCACTAAGAGAGTTTGATGACTTACACCAGCAAGAACAAAACAGGATTTTTGTCCTCGTGCAATAAATTTCTAAACTTGTTTACATTGAAACCATGGCATGAAGTCCCATTAAGTGGCATTCACTTGGTAATTTTCATCACGCATTTGTGTCTTCTTCAATAGTGGTGAATATGACACACTTATAAATACCAGAAAGCCATGGTGACTGATTTCATTGCATTGGTTTAATGGTAGACAATGTGTTATTTCATCCTGGGAAAAAAGACGAGTAAATACCAATGCCCTACTAATCCCCTGTAAACCTGTAAGGCTCAGCTGCTTTAGGTTAGCTTCAACCTTATTTGTCAGATTTATGTCAGTTTGTGGTATTAGAAGTCTCTTCTCTTTGTTTGTCTTGCAACACAGAAGTTAACTAGAAGGATCTAGGAGGTTGGCTTGTCATTTTTCCCCCTGTCATTTATAATTGATTTCTCTTCTTGCTTTTCCCTCAGAAAGGGCATGGGAAAGCTAGAAGCATAGCCTCAGTGGGTTGGTCTGACCTTTTACTGTCAGTCTGATGTTTCCAGCTGCCTCTCTCAAGCTTTTCAGAAGCCAGGAGGCTAGAAATGCTGTTGGTTGGACAATGCATCTGGCCTTGGCCTCACGGTGGTCATCCACAGTGCCACCCTCTGGAACAGACATATTTCCTCTTAGCTCTTTTCCATCCCTAGGATGAAGCAACGCCATTAGGGCTGAGAAGAAACCTCATCCAGGCTTACATTCCCACATCTCCACACCACTGCAACTGCAGTTTTGGAAAGAAAACCAGCCATGATGTCTGACAAGGGTGTGCAGAAGGGTGGCTCACAGGTGCACCAACTGAGGGAGAGAGTGACTGGGAAAGCTTCCCAAAGAGGGACTTGCAGTCTTCCGAGAGGAAACGACAATGCACAACTGAGGGTTGCAGCTGCAGTGAGCCTGGTGCACTCTGGTGCCCAAGAACAGCATGGAAGAGACCAGGGCACATACACACGCAGAAAACTCCAAATGAGACAAGAGGAGTCTACCGCATCAACAAATACAGTATCTCTACATGCTGTCTCTGTTCCGAGCCCACTGTCCATGATGGAGGTCGCGTCTAGCCATCCATCCATTTTCCCACCTATTCCAATTTGTTTGGAAAATTGACGTTTCATAAAGCCCCTACCATGTGCCAGATAATGCCAAGGTTTCATTCAGCGAGTGTGTACTGTGCACTTACTATGCGCCAGGCATTCTTACAGGCTCTGGGATATAAAGAGAAAAAACATGGTGCTGGCACCCTCCGGAGGTAGGGAAAGAGCTTGCAGCACATCTAATGAAATGGATTGACATTTTTGTTGAAATGAAACAATAGGTGCAAAGTGCCCAGCAAATAATAGGCATCCAATAAATAGACATTCTCAGGCATTTACTAGAGAGAGATTTATAAAGTGCTTGTTGTGTGTCTTTGCTCATGCTGTTTTTTTCCTTAAGCATCATTTCTAACAACTGAACAACAAATAGGAAGATTCAGTATTTGATGTCCTCTTCATTAACAATTATTCTCAATATACTATCTCACTTCATTCTTAATAGAACCCCAAAATGCAGTTTTCCATTTGTCAACTGGGGAAGTTAAAGCACAAAGAAATTGAATGATTTAGCAAAAGATTCTCAGATGGTTAATTGGCAGAGCTGTAAATAAGCCTAGATTTTTAAAAACTTTATATTTTCACTCCTGATCCAATGTTTTTCTTATTTCACCAACACTGTCTGGCCTTTGTGTGTTTTTCAAAGTCCCACTTGTTCCATTGTTCAAAGCCCTGTGTAAATCTCACCTCCTCCATGTAGCCTCCCCAGATTGCCACAGAAAGTTCCAATCTTGTTCCTTTTTACTCTGCTTGCACTTTGCTTGGACCTCAGTGATCGCTGGAGTCAGCTTCACTCTCTCCTTGCGAGAGCCTAAAAGTGTCTGAAGGACAAGGATTGTCCTTATTCTTTTTTTAATCTCTTATAGTTCTAGCGCAATGCCTAATTCTTCACAGGCACTCAATAAATATTATGAGAATTTCTGTAAACCACAGAAAGATTTCGATGTTAGGAAGCAGGTGTAACTGTGGATCCCAGAGACTCTCTGAACAATTGCCATTGCAGTTAGATTATCATTCACCAAACTGCAATTAAGACTGCGGTGGTCACAGTGGAGGTGGAGAAGTTGATGACAAACAGCAGTTCTCTTTTGCCCCAATGTCAGCTGAGGTTCACTAATAGTTGCCTTATAACCAATCACCCACTGTAAGTGAATATTTACAATATTTGGATGTAAACCTATGGAGAGCTTCATAATTCCTGCTAACTGGATAATGGGTAAGAAGGTGGGGTCTGGAATCAGGCTTCCTGGGTGGAAATCTCATTGCTGTTGCAGTCTCTGTGATCTTGGATAGCTCCTTAATTGCCCCATGCCTCAGTTTAAAACAGGGATAATACTACGGTCTCCATTATAGGGATATAAAGATTAAATTGGATAGCTCTTACCCAGTACCTAGTTTATCTGCTAATAATTATATTACATTATTAAGGCTTAGAAACTTATGACAGAGTCTGAAGCAGTTTAGTTCACCTTAACAGGCAATATTATTGGAAGTTTTGGGAAACCCCTGGAAGTTATTTTAAAGAACAGCTGCTCGCGCACTGCTTAACACTAACCACGTCTGCTTTGGTCTTAAAGAAGCACAATGGAACTTCTTCGAATCTGTAGTCTGAATGCCATATGGCTGCAACACAACTACCCTGTGTTTCCCAGAGAGACTCGCATTTTCCTTGTGTTGTAGGCATTGGATTCCTTCCATTGAGACTGTCTGCATCCACACGTGGCAGGGTGGGGAGTTCAGGGCTACTGCAGGCCAAGGTTTGTGAGCAAATCCCTGCAAAGAGATATTTCCCCCAGGCGTCCATTTCAGCTTTGTCTGAAGCTCAGACTCCCAGCTACCAAATGGCCGAATTATAAATGAAAAGCCAAACATTTAAACTCCAACACCAGTGTCAGTCGTTCAATAAAGTCCTCGTACTGAATACTCACTCTTGAATTCTATACCCACTTAACTAAGTTAATCATCTCAGTGCTGCAGAATGTTTGTCAAGAAACAGAATGGAAAAATTATACAACATAACGTCATGTTTTGGGAAATGACATCATTTTTGATGACGCAGGAAGTTGGACATTTTATTTATAAAACATGTAATTTTGTGGATCAACTAGTTTAGAATTCATTCTGAGGAACATCACATAAGCTCTTATGGGGGCAGTAAGACCTGAGTTGTGTATCTTGTGATGTTGCAGGGCTGAACGTCACCACAAGGGCTGGGGTCTCCCCAGTGCTTCTTCATAAGCTGCCCATGGATCCCCTGTGGCTTCGAGAGGAACTCTGACAGCTGGCTGACTTGAAAACAGTCATTGGGTATTTCATTGTACTAGCTTTTATTAAAAACCCATTTTGGGAGAGGAGAAATTGAATCTTGACCTTTTGGAACAAAAGGGCAATACGTCCAAGGAAATAATCACATCAGAGTTGTCATTTGAGCATCATCTGATCTGAGCAGAGGAACAACTTTGTAAACATTCATGATTCCCTTTCATAACTCTTAATAATATGAGAAAACTCAAAATAGTGTACAGGTTTCTGTTACAGGACAATCTTCTACAACATGTTCTAATGACTTATGAGAATCTAGTAAGAAAACTATTAAATAGGAATCTGAAGTTATTTCATTTACTTTTTTTTTTTGGAACAAATGAAAACAATATTTATTTTTAACTAAAAAATCTTTAATTGCTCTAAAAAAAATAACTGTCTAAAGCAAAAGTAGAAATGCATTTTTACAGCACATGCAAAATGAAATGCACAAAACAAGAGCACAAAGAATGGTAGGGGGAATTAAGAATTGTAAGGTCTTATACTATATAATATTTCATTTACTTTTGAATGCATAAGATATTCAAACTATTTTTGATTGACTAAAAAGTAAAAACTAAAATTATAAACAGCACTTGCCCTATCATATCCTTACAAAAAGAGAAAGGAAGGTCCTCCAACTTGATGAAAATTAGAGCACATCTTTTAAAAAATGTTTCATGGCTTTAGGTGATAACAAATAACTAAAGCATGTTTGAAAAATAAGAAAAAGCCTTCAAGAAAGTCTGTACTTTATTATTCCATTCTCCCAGGAGAGCCACAACTTTTTATGGGTCATCTGGGGCCTGAACCCAAAATAAACATGAAGACAGTAAATTACCCCAGCAGGTACTCGATGTCTTTATCAGATTTGCCAAGTGTCAGGGAGGGAAAAGCAAAGTCTCTTGGGCATCAAGAGATCAGTTCTCCCAATGTGTCAATTTTCTATTAAAACATTTTGTAATTACTGTATAACACAGAGAACTATATTCAGTATCCTATCATAAACCATAATGGAAACGAATATTAAAAAATACTGTATATATACGTATAACTGAATCACTTTGCTGTCCAGCAGAAATTAACACAACATTGTAAATCAACTACACTTCAATTTTTAAAAATGTATTTTAAGAAACCGTTTTGTATTAATAACCAGTTATGCTCCTCCTTTTATGGCTAATTATCTTGGGGGCAGGGAGCATGCACAGGTGGTTCCATTTAATAAGGAACATTGATTGACATGTGACCTGTGGTTGAACACAATGGATTTGAGGTTCTTTAATATTAGGATAACATTTTTAGTGTGCCTATTTGCTATGTAGCTATGCCTCTTGGCATTATTATTTAGCAGTTGTTCTAGAGATGAAAATACACATCCTTAACTCATCGCTGTCAGTCAGAGTTAACATTGTCCCCTCTGCTTAGATGGTAAGAGCCTTGCCACCATGCAGTCCAGGTGGCGGTCATATGTCTTACATCTACGCGTTATAACCCTCAGTGTTATAAACTAGTTTATAAACATAAACTGTATGACAGTCTCTAGTTTATAAAACAATTTTTGCTTTAAACTAGGAGTTGGCAAACTTTTTCTGCAAAGAGCCAAATATTTTAGGCTCTAGACCGTACAATTTATGCCACACTACGCAGCTCTGCTGTTGTATCACAGAAGCAGCCTCAGACAACAGGGAAAGGAATGGGCATAGCTGTGTTCCAATAAAACTTTATTTACAAAAAAAAAAGCAGTGGGCTGAATTTGGCCCACAGGCTGTATTTTCCCAGCCCTCACTTTAGACAATAATATGTATTTTGAATAAATGATGAAAAAGTAGACTGTTCTATTAAATATTTTTACCCACATATTTATCTTACCCACATTCTTTTCTTCCTGCAGATGGGACCTTCCATCTGGTATTAGTACCTTTCAGCCTGAAGAATCCTTTTTTGTATACGACAGGTTGTGGCTGATTCTTTTATCTTAAAACATCCTTATTTTGCCTGCATCTTGCAAGATGGTTTTGCTTGATATGAAATTCTACTTTGATAGTTTGTTTCTTTTTTTCCTTTTGACACTTTGAAGATACGTCACTGTCTCCTGGTCTGTGTTCTTTCTGATAAGTCAGCATTGATTCAATGTTCCTCTGTTCCACCCTTAGTATCACATTATTCTAACTATACCCATCGCCGTATTTGACCCCTAGACTATAGGTGACTTCAGGGTATCTCCAATAACTTACTGCTGGCATGCAGTAGGTGTTCAACGCATGATGATAAATGAAATTCAGATCAAGTTCTGCGGATCAGACATGAAATGGACACAAGCAATCCCCAGAAACGATGATTCCAGCCTCAGCCCTGACCTGAGTTCCCACCGAGACTCCTGGGAATGCAGATTTGCGAGCAAGAGGTGTGGAGAATGTGCAGCTTTTTTAAATTAGCGTACAGTTGCTTTACAGTGTTGTGTTAGCTTCTACTGCACAGCAAAATGAATCAGCCATACATACACATATGTCCCCTCCATTTGGGACACTACAGTACATTAAGTAGAGTTCCCTGTGCTATATAGTATGTTCCCATCAGTTGTCTATTTTATACATAGTATCAATAGTGTATGTGTGTCAGTCCCAATCTCCCAATTCCTCCCACCCCTTTCCCCCTTAGTATCCATACATTTGTTCGCTACATTTGTGTCTCCATCTCTGCTTGGCAAATAAGGTCATCTAAACATTTTTCTAATTCCCCCATATATGCAAATAAGGTCATCTAAACATTTTTCTAATTCCCCCATATATGCGTTAATACGATATTCGTTTTTCTCTTTCTGACTTACTTCACTCTGTGTGACAGTCTCTAGGACCATCCACTTCTCTACAAATGCCCCAATTTCGTTCCTTTTTATGGCTGAGTAGTATTCCATTGTATATACGTACCACATCTTCTTTATCCATTCCTCTGTTGATGGACACTTAGGTTGCTTCCATGTCCTGGTTATTGTAAATAGTGCTGCAATGAACATTGTGGTACATGACTCTTTTTGAATTATGGTTTTCTCAGGGTATATGCCCAGTAGTGGGATTGCTGGGTCATACGGTAGTTCTATTTTTAGTTTTTTAAGGAACCTCCATACTGCTCTCCACAGTGGCTGTATCAATTTACATTCCCACCAACAGGGCAAGAGGGTTCCCTTTTCTCCACGCCCTCTACAGCATTTATTTCTTTGTAGATTTTTTGGTGATGGCCATTCTGACTGCTGTGAAGTAATACCTCATTGTAATTTTGACTTGCACTTCTCTAATAATTAATGATATTGAGCATCTTTTCATGTACATTTCTCCAAAGAAGACATACAGATGTGCTGCTTTCTCTTAATCTGCAAAGTGTGTCTCCAGTGGCAGAACAGACTCACCCGTTCTGCCTCTGCTCTTGCCCATTGGGACAGCTACCGCACAGATGACCAGGTGGTGTGGCCTCAAACTTAAGAGCCTAAACCCTTATGCCCTGGATGCCAAGCTCCAAGTGCACCTCACATGGCGAGGGATCCACCAAGCTCTCCACCTCTCATGTCTCGATACAAGAGGTGGAATCCACGTACATCTGCCTGGTGGACCCCACCTGGGGCCACTTGTGGAGCACAAGAGTAAGGCAGCCCTGACCCCGCCCACTTTCTGAAATGCATTTTGTTGATACCCACAGATCCCCGGGAGGATCTGCACTCAGATCATGTCAGTATTCTTTCAGGTACAAGGGACAGAAACCAAATACAAACAAGTTTCCAAGGGAATAAAAAGGAATTGATGATCTCATGGAAAGTCCTAAAAAGTCCCAAGGTGGAACCTCCATCAGACATGGCAGAACCAGGTCCCTTGGCTTTCTCAGGTCGTGGGCCTGACTCTTTTTCTGCCTTGGGCTCCCTCAGAAGGCTTGGATTGGCCTCCCCTCCAGCCACTGCCTCAGCCCCTTCTTCCTGGACCCCCAGCCCTTCTCTCATGATGCTTCCAATTCTTGTCACGCAGGCCTGTGCAACTTGACTGCCCACCTCTTGGGCCTTCTCCATGGTAGCAGGAAAGCTTCCCTGCAAGACCTCCCCATGACGGTCCAAGGCTTGGTCAGCAGATTGCTCCAAGGCCCCGAAGGTGGTGGCAGCCCATCACCATGCCTCTGGGCATCCACACACAGCTGACATGCTGATTAGAAATGCAAACTTGGAAGTGAGATGATGCTCTTCGCTGTCAAGACAGGAGGTTTAACTCTTCAGGTGCTTTTTGTTTTGGACAATACGCAACCTAACATCCTTCTAATACAATCCAAATATGTATAAGCCTCACCAGCACCCCGGGTACCCCTGAGATCACGTCAACAGTGACAATGTTCATGAGCTTTAAGTTTCCATGAACTCACTAACACTGACACTCTCTGTGCTTCAAATGTATTCACAAATTCAGCCTTATGGTCTCTAAAATGCTCCCTTCTGCAGTGTGGACACCTGAAGATATGTGTGGCCACCAACCACTCAGGACTCCTGGCCTCATGCCGGCTCAGCAGCAGGAAAGGGGCTGTGTTATACTCTGGGGTCCCACAGCTGGGTCACTTGGGCCCCATAGTTTTGCAGAGTTGAATGAACTGGATTTTTCAGTTCGCACATACAATACCTTTATTCACAGAACCCACATACGCAACCTGAGTCATGGGTTTGGGTCAGATCCACACATTGGCTATGATGAAATTCTTGGAACAGACAAACTGCTTTAATACCACATCCCATAATTAAGTCTGGCTTGAACTTGCCAGGCTCCTTCCTATTGGTGGTTTTTCTTTTAAGACCTTGTCATCCCCTCATAAGAGCTGGCTCGTTTGGGACCTCCCACCCATCAATCAGACGTGTGAATACAGTAAGCCCCCTACATATGAACCTTCTGGGTGGGAACTTTCAAAGATGCCAACGTTCGTTCGCAGGTCCGATCACGTTAGTTCACGTGTCTGGCGTACATTATCACGTGCATGCATCCTCTACGAGTGGTTGTGTTTTTGTGTACTTTACTGTACCGTATAGAGTACAGTATCTTTATTTCAAGCTCAGGATGTCCGGAGGCAAGCATAAAAGCAGCGGTGGTGTAGCTGGTACTACTAAGAAGTCGGCACTGTTAGCTTTTGAGGCACAGGACCCGAATGTAGAACTGTACACGAAGGTTGCCGCAGCTCTTCAGAATGCAATCCAGCGCTCCTGTGTCGCCTATGATGAGAAAAAAAGAGCTACAACCCAGATATCACTGGATCGTTTTTTCAAGACGGTAGATAGAATTGCATCCAGCCAGGAAGCAGAACCTGTGCCGTCAACGTCAGGCATGAGTGAAATTGCAGCTTGCCCTCGTCTCCTGTTGCTGACGATCCTTCAGCTCTACCACCTCCCACCCCCTCTCCCTCCTCCAGTCAGTGAGTCTTCTTGCCTGTTCACTCGATGCCAGCCCCTGGATGCCAGCTGTTGTACTGGACTACTGTACTTTTCAAGGTACTGTAAGATTAAAAATGTTTTATTTTTTGTGTTTGCTTTTTATGTATTATTTGTGTGAAAAGTGTTATAAACCTATTAGAGTACAGTACAATATAGCCGATTGTGTTAGTTGGGTACCTAGGCTAACTTTGTCGGACTTACAAACAAATTGGACTCAATGAACTCACTCTTGGAAGGGAACTTGTTCATATGTGGGGGACCTACTGTGTAGCCAAACTCCAAATGGAGACGTGGGTAATTTTCTCTTTTCTCAGGAACTCCACATTCTCCACCACATATTGAAAAAAGAAATTTTGCAAATAGAAAATAGCACAGAAAACATAGAGCCAAAAGGTGTATGCATTCAATCAGAAGCATCATCGTTTCCAAGTTGTGGAAAGCACTTCTCAAATATCATAAAGTACTGATGACCTCCAGCTGGCTGTTCAGTATCTTACTGTAATATTGATTGGTTCTTCTCTGTGGGTTCTGACTTATTCACAAGTATAAAATTTTAAGAGAAAGTAAGGACATATCTTGCTCTTGAAATATATCTATCTCATGATAAGCTCCTTCTAGACAAGTGCGGTACAATTCCTGTTGGTTTGTGAACAAAAACAGGCTGGTTAGCAGAGGTACATCCTCATTTGCAAGAAAATAGCATATATATTGCACCTTAAGGTTTACCAATCATTTGTATTCACTGTGTATTCATTCATTTAATCCTCAGAGCGATTCTCCTTGGTGGTATTTGTTCCCTTCTACCGATGTGGAAACAGGCTCTGAGAATACACAGGGCTGGCCAGGATGACAGCATTTGTAACTGGCGTGCCAAAACCTGAATGCCTGCCTTTGGAAGTAAAATTCCATTGTATTTCCATTATACATTCCCGTGAGAACCTGGAAACACTTTTTCCTAAAACTAATGACAGTGGAGGTGGCCCTCAGCTGGTATTTGAACAGGCTATGACTCCTGGTCTGTACTTATTTCAGGTCAGCACTGAATACAAACTTCTTAATTTTTCACTCAGTTGGCTTATGCACATTAGTGGCATGTGGACAAAATATGGGAAACATTTTTTTAAAAACAGTTTCTGTAAGATGACTTTAATAGAAATGAAATGGACCTCATCTCGTTTTACTCAACTATAAAATGAATGCTCTATAGAACTTCCTGAGATCCTGACCTATACCAGACGTGGCCCTTGACCTGAGACAGACTCCTCCCACCCACGACTCCCAGAAGGAACATCGTACAGATCCACACGCCATTGGCCACAGCAGTCATCTGGTCAAGACCAAAGTCGACCACTCTGCCCAGGAGGAGCCCATTGCTGGCACATGGACAGTGGAAGGAATGAAGAATTGGACCAGCAAAGCAGTCTGCCATGACCAGGAGTGGAAGGGAGAGAAAACTACAGGGAAAGTTCCAATGAGAAGGCAGCAAGTCCAAGGAACAGGAAGTCACTTAGACTGGCTGGCACACAGAGGGTAGGGAGAGGGCAGTGCTAAACGAGGTCAGAGGTGAAGCTGGTGGCTGGATCACACAGGCCCTTGTGAGACACAGCCAGGAGCTTAGGCCTCATCCCAGAATCCATGGGGGCCAATGACAGGTTCCAGCAAAAGAAAAAGCTATTCGTATTCTTATTTCAGAAGGATGCTTCTGGTTACAGGGAAAGAGTGGATTGGAGAAGGCAAGGCAGGAGGTGGAGAGGTGAGAAAGAGGCCCAGTTCTGAGATGCAGGAACGAGGGAAGTGGACGACCCACTGATCCATCACCCGCCAACGCAGGGCCAAGAGCAGGTGGACACATGCTCACTCTTAATCCCAAAAAAAGAAAGAAAAGAAGCTGTTAACATAAGAAGTCACCACATGTCCAACCAACGAATTGTTACCTTCGCTCCTGACTGCAAAAAGAAAATAGACGCTAATGGGTATCATTAGCACATAGTTTTCCAAGGCTCAAATGTCCAGAACTTGAGCTCTTAAAATCTCCCATGAAACTTCTATTTTCCTATCCTCTGGAAAATATTATAAGTGGTCTTCCTAGTCCCAGAAAAGTTGTTATACTGAAGCAGTCCCCACAGAGCCTTGAGTCACCAATTCCAGAGGCCCCGCCGCAATACCAGCGAGCTCCGCGGGAAGAGAGCGTCTACACCAGCCCAGCGCCGTCCAGAGCCAGAGTCAACAGTACGCTCGCCCAGCAACCAGTCAGCAGCCCTAGACTTTCTCATCTGAGCAGCTGGAGTGGAATTTTATTAGAAACTCTCACCCACACAGCTCACTGGAACCATGAGGAGAAAATGCATTTCGGAAGAGGTATTTGTTTTTGATGTGTGTTTCCTTTGGTATCAAGGAATGTAAGATTAATGCTTTAACATGAGAATTCATATCTGACTGTGGATGTGCCTGAGGCTGTGACCCAGAGGAGAAAAGTTGCCGTGTTCTGATCCCAGCCATGTGATAGTGTGGGACGGAGTCTGGAAGGGGAGGAGGGGAACCAGGCTTGGCCCTGGATTAGCTGTGTGATTTTAGAAGAGCCGATCAATTTCTCTGGGCTCCAGCCTTTCCTCGGGGCGATTGCATGCAGTGGTTCCCAACCGTTTTTTATCCCCCAGCACACATCTTAGAGAAATAACCCAGTCCTGTAAGGAACTGCCTCATTTTAGCAGTAATTCTCAACCAAGTGAGGTGGAGACCGGCAGATAAGTGAGAACTGGAGGGAAACCATGACTTAGGAAAAGTCTACATGAGAGTCTGGTCCTCCTCACCCCATCACCACCCCCAACATGCACACACACATACCCATCATACATACACACGTACATACATAGGCACACGCATTCATGCAGGTGCACAGAGAGACACATAACACACATACATACACAGGCACACACAGACACATATACATGCAGCCACAGACATACATACACATCACATGTACACATGCATATGCACACACATATATACACATACATGCACACACAGACATACACACATACATACACATACACACAGGCATACACACATAATACACATCACAATACATATAAGTATATACGTGTAAAACACATGCACACACTTACATGCACACACAGACACACACACACAATAGGAAATGTGTGCAGCTCTGTTAAATCTCTAACATTATTTTGGCTTTGACATTCTTTGGTTTTAGGGCTCACCCCTTCAAACCCAGGGCTTTCTTCCAAAGCAGTTTAGGCCTTATTCAAATTCAGAGCTCAGACCATGCCATTCCATATTTTAAAACTGGATTTTTAAAATCCAGTTTTAAATCAACCTCTTAAACACACTCTCATAAGCTGGCCACACGAACACAGCCGTGGCCCAGCAGAGACAGATCTCCAATAGATTGCTCTGATGGGCATCCTCTGGGGGCTCCTCTTTAGAAAGGGGAAGGGGCTGACAAAAGTGGGGAAGGGGTTGTGCAAAAGGTTTGCGAAGAAGGCTCCATGAGGCCCTTCCCTTCTTCAGAGTCCTATAAAAAGGGAGCAGACCTGAGAACGTGTCACATCTTTCGAGACAGGTTTGCCTGGTTTCAGGTTAGTCTCTCTGTTTACTTCCCTGCTGTCCTGCCCTGAATGGAATGGTCCTACTCAAGCACCTTGGCCAGCCTCGGCATGGCTGCACAGTATTAAATAGGAAGGGAGATCACTCTTGGTCCTTTTTAAAAGTGGAAAGAGTTTCCCTTCCTTTTGTAAAGAAAACACAAGACAGTTGAGGCTGCTAATGTCAGCTACCTTTCTCTTTAAGGATATTCATCCAAACTTGGAAAGCTGGGCTGTACTTTAATTAAGACAGAAATCTCCCATTAATATGCCATAATAAACCCTACAGGAAGTGGGCCCACTGGGCTCCCCACATGATTTCTCAGAGGGTGCTGACTGAGAGATTCACATTCCAGAAAGCTTTTGGTGAAATGCAGACTAGGGCAGATGCATTACCCCAATGTTCAATGGTAATTTCTCAACCATAGATACATCTACTTGACCCAAATAGATAATAATATGTGAATTGTACACATTCTTACACTTGCATGTCTTACTTCCTTTTATGTTTTAACGCACATTGGTTAAAGATATATTAGGGAGGAGAGAAAGAAGGGGACATTTTCAGACATGCCCAAGTTAACATTTGATGCAATGATATGCAATAAATCTATGTAAAATATTCAGATTTGAAATAAAACTCACCAATTAGCTTAATAAAATGTTTTCTCATCTCTAGAACCAATTGTATAAGCTTACACATGATTCATAGATTCTACAAATCAAAGGTAGAACAGTTTTATACAACTGTATCTAGCTACCCAACTGGAGGATTTCACTTTTGCCAAAGAACTTGGTAATGGAAAGTGGTCATAGTAAAATTATTCACACTATTATACATTCAACTCAGTTGCATAAACTTTTCCTTAACTGGTACTTTATAAAAGAGCTTTTAAAATCTCTGTAAGTGTACATTGTTATCACAGTGCCCTGAGTGGATTCAAACTGGTTAAGAAATCATTTCACTCCTATAGTCCTCACATTCTTTGGGTGAATCAAAAGGGGACAAACTTAAGAGCCTTTAATTAGTAGAGAGAAAAAGTAGTAAAACTCTAGAGCAACCAGCCTCAGGGAGTCTTTAACAGAAATGAGACTTGTGTGCTAACCCTATAGTAATAAGGAAGAACAAATCTGACTCCATATTAGATCCGTTTCTTTAACTTTTATATTCTACTGCTTTGGCTACAAGTTAAGAATGTTGCCTATAGCCTGAAATATACAGGATAGCCCATTCTCAAGTCTCTGACCTTTAAAGGTACAACACTTTCCCATTCATATAGAGGTAAAAAGATGCAGAACAGAGAATAACAGTTGTCTTGTTGGAGGTTTACAGGAACCTCTTAACCTGACTTACATGGACAACTGCAAGAACAAAGGATTCTGACACCAAGAAGTTTGCACCAACCAACCACACCGCCTTCCCTTTTAGTATAAAAGAAGCCTGAATTCTAACTTGGGTGTGATGGTTCTTTGGGACAGTAGTCCACCACTTCTCAGTCCATTGGCTTTCCAAATAAAGTCACTATTCCTTGTCCCAACAACCCATCTCTTGATTTTTTTCTCTTAATTAAAAAAATTTTTTTATTGAACTATAGTTGATTTACAATGTTGTGTTAGTTTCAAGTGTACAGCAAAGTGATTCAGCTATATATATCTGTATTCTTTTTCAGATTATTTTCTCTTATAGGTTATTACAAAATATCGAGTAGAGTTCCCTGTGCTATACAGTAGGTCCTTGTTGGTTATCTATTTTATATATAGTAGTGTGTACGTGTTAATCTCAAACTCCTAATTTATCCCTCCCCCCCTTTCCCTCTGGTAACTATGAGTTTGTTTTCTATGTCTATGAGTCTATTTCTGTTTTGTACGTAAGTTCATTTGTATCATTTTTTTTAGATTCTACATATAAACAATATCATATGCTATTTGTCTTTGTCTGACTTACCTCACTTAGTATGATAATCTCTAGGTCCATCCATTTTGCTGCAAATAACATTATTTCATTCTTTTTTATGGTTGAGTAATATTCCGTGTGTGTGTGTGTGTTTATATATATATACCACATCTTCTTGATCCATTCATCTGTTGATGGGCACTTAGGTTGCTTCTATGTCTTGGCTATTGTCAATAGTGCTGCAGTGAACATGGGGGGTGCATGTATCTTTTCGAATTATAGTCTTTTCTGGATATATGCTCAGGACTGGGAATGCAGGATGATATGATAGTTCTATTTTTAGTTTTTTAAGGACCTCCATATTGTTCTCCATAGTGACTGCACCAATTCACATTCCCACCAACAGTGTAGGAAGGTTCCCTTTTCTCCACATCCTCTCCAGCATTTGTTATTTGTAGACTTTTTATGATGCCATTCTGACTGATGTGAGGTGATACCTCATTGTAGTTTTGATTTGCATTTCTCTAATAATTAGTGATGTTGAGCATCTTTTCATGTGCCTTTTGGCCATCTGTATGTCTTATTTGGAGAAGTGTCTATTTAGGTCTTCTTCCTATTTTATGATTGTGTTGTTTACTTTTTGATATTGAACTGTATGAGCTGTTTGTATATTTTGGAGATTAATCCCTTGTCAGTAGAATTGTTTGCAAATATTTTCTCCCATTCTGTAGGTTGTCCATCTCTCGATTTATTGGCCTGTCGTGTGGCAAGCAGTACAAGCTTGAACTTGATAACACTATCAGTCATGGCAAATCTACTTTAGGATACATCCCCAAACCCAACAAGAAGTAGCTTCCCAGGTTCTCTCCCATTGCAAGAACAAGGGACATCTTCTTGGAGTCCTTTCTCAACCCCCTATAGATGTATTATCACCCTGCTGCTTCTGAGCTCTTACTCAAAGGTTGAACGGATCCATTTTGAAGAAACTGAAAAAAATCCTTTACCTAAGCCTTAACTTTCTCCAGCTTGCTCCAAGTCAGGAGCCAATGGACTACAGCAAAGAGAGAAAAACCAAGGAGGCGAGACTTGGTTGAAGACCTAAGTGGAATTAATTTTGTTTTCCTTGTGAGGCACACAGGGAGTTTTCTCCCTGACAGGTGATCTCAAGTTACAAAACAGAATCTGTAGGTGATGACCACTCAGACAGCAGAAGCCCTGGAGAATTTGAAGGTAACCGAGACGCCTTGAAATTGCTGCCTGAAGAGCACTGCTGGTGTGGAGCCATTCCCCTGAGGAATTTCCTCTCTTTGATGAACATTCTGCGGCTTTCAAGTCCAGACATTTACATCCTAAGCCCCATCATGGACTGAACTAGTTAGGGGTGGAAGGGTAAATGCAACGTTTACACTCAGGGAACATCATAACATTCAGAATATAAAGAAAACTCAACCTTGAGAAACGGATTGGAAAGAGGATGTGCAAGTCACATTCTGTGGCGAAGTCTTGCAACAGAAGCTCCCCTGTAACATCTTCTCAAGTGTCCTCCTGGGATCCATCTGCACAGACTGCTAAAACTGTTAACGTACCCAATTAGGTTTTAATTTATCTCAGTTTCCTCAGTCCTGTCATTAAAAGTCACAGCACAGAGCCGTCAGACGGAGCATTACCAGCCTCACAGTTTTGTCAGGTGCTGCCCAGTGGGTCGAACTCGACACAAGCTGCAGAAACTGGACCTCAGTTCCCCCTAAGAAATGTTGAAATGGGTCAGAAGCATTTACCCTGGACATCTGTTTGACGCATAACCTGAGGATATTTAAAAGCCTCTTAACAAAACAAATAAAGGTTTCCACATTCCCAAGGACAGAAACCATTTAATCTACTTACACAGCTCTTTCAAGAGCGTACTACTTTGGCAGGACACATATGTCAGTAAAGCAACAAGTTCGAGATTTATAGAGGCTAATTTATGTTTGAGTCTGTTAAGAAGGATTCCGGGCAGTCCTACTCGCTATGGGAAGAATTTCCCTCCCTCCATCTCGTATTGTTCCTGTTTACTGCAGCAGCAAGCCTCGTGAGATCACTGATTGCTTAGCACCAGCCGACGGCCAATCCATTTATTACGGGAATCAACACCTCCAGTGAGGTCACCAATCTCCCTTTGGTGCTCATACTGCAGGTGATGAAATCATGTATTTCTCTACAACGTATTAGATTCACTGGATTGACTAGGGATCAATTTTTGTTTAACCAACTGTGCAGGTTACTGGGTAGGAAGTTTGTTGGTGCACCACTGTGGTGTTTCAAAACAGCAGTGAAAATAATTATCTTAATATGGGACCACTGGGTCTTTCTCCAACACATGTTGGAGGAGCGCTGAAGACAGTGCTTAGAACTAAAAATATCAAACACATGGAAAAGTCATTGGGCTCTACCGGCACTGTGGGTTCTTTATGAATTAGGAACGGGACAGTAAACGTGTGGGATCGCTCAGGCCACCAGTGGGCCCTTCCTGCCATCAGTGAACTTGCGACCTTATTTCCTCGGAGGGCTGTTAAAGTGAAGTCAGAGGGCAGGAGAGTTATTTGCAAGTACCCTTTTCACGTGTGTGGTCTGAAGAACTAACAGATTTATCCAGAAGATGGACAGTGTGTGCGGGTTGGAAGAAGCAGCGGGTTAACTCAACATTCAGCTCAAAACACAAAACCCAGACAAGGACCAGAGTTGCCATTTGGCTTTGGGGGGCAAGTCCTGTTCTGAAAAGCAATCTTGCCCCACCGTGTAGACTGACAGCCCAAGGAAACCCTAGACATCCTTACGAGGCAACATGCCACCGTGGTAAAGGATGGGGCCCTTCCCTCCCAGGCTGGGTGCCCGCAGGAGCTCTGTATTTGCTCCCGAGAGGAAAGGAAAGAACAGAGCAGGCAGCAGAGGTACTCAGTCTCTGGACCATCTGGGGGGGTCCTGCACTGATGGATTTGAAAGATTTGTCCATATTTCTCTACCTAAAAAGAAAGATGGCCAGTTTCAAGCAGAGGCCTGGGGATACAGAGGGAGGTGCCGAGGAGTTGAACGGAAAGGAGGCTGTTGTGAGTGGAGCACCCTTCAGCTCCCAGGTTCAGAACACCTCACACAGAGCTCCAACGGAGTTCTTCATAACTTTCACCCTGAATAAGTTGATGTGGACGTTATATGCATTATGATCCAGGAGATATTACTCTCATGATGGAGAAATTGGGACAGGCTTATTGGCCCTTTCACCAGTAAAGAGATGATTCTCAAGAGATAGAATTCCAAAGTGGAACCCAAAGCCCAAAAAGCTTTATATAATCATCTCTGAGTTCAGAGTTCTCATAGTTTCTGATTTCTGAGTTTCATTTAATCTCTAAGAGCTGAAAAGAGTCATATGTTCCAGTCTTTTTCAATTGGCAAGTTGCAAACTATTATAAGTTGTGGGATCGATTTACTGATCCCAACAGACAAATTTTAAATAAGACAGAATGAAAAACAAAGTAGAACATCTCAGAGAGCATTGCCCATAGGAAAAAGTAAATACTGTCTGTGACAATTCTGTTTCAGTTATCCATCTGTGTACTAGATCTCAAAGTAAAATGTATTTCTTATTGTGGTCTTAGGCAAAAAATATTTGAAAGCCAAAATTCAGCCCCAAGATTTCCAAACCCTAGAAAAGGGTGTAAGAGGTATTCAGAGTCTCCTGGAGAAATGCATAAAATACATAATTCCCCAGGCCTGACTCAAGCCTAATCCATCAGACTGTCTGGGGTTGGAGCCCCAAAGCTTCTGATGTAATGATTCTGATGTAGTCAGTTCATAGGCCAGGAGATGGGGCAGGTGGAGTCCAGCTGATGAAGGCACCTGAAGTCCAGAAGGGCTTAGTAAGGTCCCCAAGACTACATGGCAGGTCAGCGGGACAGCCCTGCCAGGCTGCTTGTCACCCCCTGAGACCCACCAGGCAGGGAGTGGACTTCTGTACATATACACCCTATGGGACCTTCAGAACCTCGATGTGAAATATTTTTAAAATTAAAGAGAGTAGCCCTTTGTATTGCATGCATTAAAGCGTAGAACCCACATCTTCCTTGTGGATTAGCCAACTATTTTCTGCCTCTGGTAAGTTACTAAGACGTAGCATGGCAGCCCCTCCTCTCACACATAGACCCTCAGTAAACGTCTGGTGAATTAATTAACAAGTGAGAAATGCACTCAGAGATCCTGAATTCATCTAAGACAGGTAAAAAAATTACCTTGTAGGAGTCATAATGCCAGAGAAACCTATAATATTTATTCTTCAGTAGACTCTGGGTTTTCCTGGACAATGCTATTTAGTTCCTGTTTTCTCTTGAACACTTTCATTAAAGTTTGTACTTGTTCACTAAAATGTTTTAATTTTTCCAAACTCTATGTAGAAAATACAAATTACTGACTGATGTCAATTCCTCCCATCTTTCATCCACCTTGAGATTCTAGGGCTTCCCTGTCCATTACAAATACAATGCGAGCTACATATGTAATTCAAAATTTTCTCTTCATATTCAGAAAATTTTTAAAAACAGGTTAAATTGATATTAATAATATATTTTATTTAACCTTATATATCCAAACTATCATCCTTTATATACAAAGTATGAAAAATGATTAGTGAAATATATTTTTTTCATATTGTCTTTGAAATCCTGTGTGTATTTGACAGTTACAGCACAATTCAACTCAGACAAGCCTCATTTCAAGTGCTCAGTAGTAACACGTGGGTTGTAGTTACCACATTGGTCAGTGCAGGTCTGGGATTTATGGCTTTTTGCAGACATAAGAAAATGGCTCTAAATCCATCTGTGGGGCAAATAGTGGAGCAAAATCTCACTTTAGAGAGAAAACCCTGGCATTGTTTGTGACAAAGCTGGATCCAGTGTTCCTGTGACTCCATCACCACCTCAAACGCTCACCCACTTGAGTCCACTTGTCCACCCATTGCCTTTGAGGGGCAGCTGCCGTTGGGGTCCAGGATGTGGACGTTGCCATGAAGCCTCCTGAGCTCAAGGCCTGACAATTGCTGTGCATCTTTAGCAAATTTCTCTCCTCTGGATGTCTCATTTCCTCATCTATAAAATATGCATAATAGTACCAACCTCATACCATGGTTTGGAGGATTTATTGAGGTTATACTATAAAGCAGTTAGAATAGTGATTGTAAGTACTTTGAAAGCAAGAGCTATACTATTGCTCAGAATTAAAATAAAAGCTGTCCACGCCAGTCTTTAAAGCCATTCACCAAATAGTTCCATCTTTCTTCTTTCTAAGCATGGGGGAGGGTTGTGTTTCTTTGCCCTGATAAAGTTAGATGTGGCCACTGACTTAATTTGGCCAATGGAATCGGAGTGGACATTTTAACGTGTCACTCCCAGGTGGAAACTTTAAGAGCAAGTACTTGACTCTCAGGGACCCCGGCCACAGTCACCAACCCTGACCCAGACGGTGCTGGTCCACCAGTCTGGGGCCTGGGAAAAGCCCCCAGCAGGTCTGTTGCTCACATAACATGAGAAAACCTAAAACTTTTTATTGCAGACTATGAAGAATATTTACAGTTCTTCAGATATTGGGAAGTCTTTTTTACTGCAGACTTATCTAGCCCATCAGACGTGATTCATCTTAACTGCTACTTGCTTGAGGTTTTCACTAAGTTAACTAATTCTTCCCATTCTCTAAACATACTGACTGATGTCCACAGACACAGAACCCGCAGATCTATCCGGCTACTCTCCAACCCTCGGGGCCCTATATATCCACCAATAGGTTTATGTGCCTCGTAAATATCAGTTGTGTTTATTTCCAAATACTTAATATTAATTTTAGTCATTATTAAATTTAAGTATTACACACACTGATAAAATTTGAGTGGGTAAAGAAAGAGAGCATTGTATCTATAAACATTCAATTGAATGCTTTGAAAAGACTAAATAAAAATGAGTTCTTAAAATGCCTTGAATCTGGTATGCCTGAAATAATTAATGTTAGGGTAGGGTATGCATCACATAAAATATAAAATGATCCTGCACCCATATCTCTTTCAATTCTTGCTCTGCTTTAGAGAAATCCAAACCAGAAATTGGAAAAGATATATTTATGGGTGTGGTCTTTGCAAGAAAGGCAAAATGGAATTCCAACCAACTACCACACCCTCAAAGCAAAGGCTTGGCCCTATATCAAAAGACTGGTAAATGGGTACATGGTCGGATGCTTTAAGTTAAATGAAAATATTAGAAGTATGTATGTATCATTTTTAAGACCACCCCCTGAAATCAAATATTTAGATTAGTCTAACTACTATTCTTAATTCTACAAAATAAGAGTTTTTCTCCTATAGAAAAACCTTAGATCTTTATGAAATTCAACAACTATGATCTCTCCCCTAGACACAGTACAATATTTCTCTTTTGTTTTGGGTCATCTTTGGCATGCTATACTTTTGGGAAAACCCAGTCTGGAAAAACATCTTGCTGATGGGTGATACTCTAGGCAATAAAGATTCTCCAGGTAAACGGAGGATACAGGATGGTCCCACAAAAGTTGTATCTGTTCCTACCATCCACCCCAACCCTTACTTTTGGGGAATAAACTTACCTGGAGCCTAACCATTGCAGTCATGCAACCAAGCTCAAAAGTATAAATAAGAGGAGGTGCAGCCATTTCTCCTCACGGTCCCATGAGCCCCAGACACATGGTCCTCTTCTGGCCATACTTTAACACCTAATGTGGGGCACATGAAGCACCACCAACTGCTTTCAGCTGTTTCCCAGTGATGAAATATTTCAGACATGTGGTCCCAGAGATTCATATCTATGCAACTGAGAAATTGTTTGGGAACATGTGGCCTGAGTCAAATATAAATTCCGAGCCTCGTTTCTTCCCCTGTGGGCCTTTCCCTTCCACACCTGGACTCTCAGGAAGTTACAAGGCAGTCTCTGGGAGTGAGGACAAAGAAACGGGTATTAGCAAGTGTCAAAATTCTGAGCCACCAGACAGAGACTCCTGGAGGGGCTGTTCATCTCGGTGAATCACAAACGAAGTAGACTCCAGAGGAGAGCTGTTCTTTTGGGGGTCTCCTCAAAACAAAGAGCCTCCCTGGACAGCTTTGGGGCCTGTGTTCTAGGGATTGTCTCATAGCATTATAGTGATAGAAACCTTTTTTTTCTAGTTTCTTGGACCCTCAGAAGACGACATGGCTTTGGGCTGATATCCTGCATCTCCTTTAGCTGTTTCACTATCTCTCAAACAACAAATTGCCCCAGTTTTCTGTGACATTAGCTTAAAGATGTTCTTTGTGAAGAAGAGGGGAAAAACCTAATACCTAGAGTGTTGAGAATTTTCATGGCTGCCTGTACAAAGAGCTTAGAGAAGATTCACAGATCCATTGCTCCGAAAACATTATTTTAAAATGGTTTTAGATATGGTTAAGACACATGCTTTGTATTTTGTAGAAGCACAAGCCAGAAATGCTAGATAAGTCAAAGATGGCATTTCCAGGTTAGGTTTGAAAGTTAGATATTTATTACCTTGAGTGGAAAATTCTTTCTACCCAGAGAAAGGACATATAGCCTTCAGGCAGCACATGAAGACAGACAGACAGACAGACACACACACACACACACACACACACACACACTCACACTATACAGCTGGCTTGAATTGACAGGGAAATTATTTTACAGTAAAAGATGCCCACTTGTACTGATTAAAAAAAAAACAACTTTAACAACATCAGGTAGTTTTCACAAGACTAGAACTGCACTGTCATGTGCTTTAAGCTGTTAAAGGAAGTAGAAAATTTTAATAAAGTGAAGCTCTAATGTCCTTAATACAAATATTAGATAAAATTTTATTTCCAGAGAAAAGAACAGAGACAATGGCCTCCCCGCCATTTCCCACATGAATTATTTAAGTGACCAGTCCTTGTCAGGATAGCTGCAATATGTACTAAGTGAAGAGTTCATCACTTTGCCATAAAAGGTTGTAATGTGCACCAAGGTAAGAGGGTCAGGAGAAGAAAATGGTAGAATTGGATCCCATGTGGTTTCCAGGGCAGGGAATTGATGAGCAGAGATTTCTCCACTTGGGCTCTCAGATATTTCCAGTCTTCCTTAAAAGGAATGAGATGCAAGTGAAGGAGTTCTTTCCTTTTTGCTGCCATTCTTCCAACATATGATGAGTTGCTCAGAACACACTTTGCTACCCACCTTGCAATGGCACAAGAACTGGGAGGGCAACCAGAACCCCAGTCAGTAAAAGTTAGGTAAAGTTCTTCAAATTCCTTAGAAAAGAATTGTAACATAAGCTACTCCAAACTTAAAAGTATCCACAAACATTAATAAATTCAGACTAATTATCCAGATTCTCTCATCACTCACTAAATTCCTATGCCCAGGGCACGAAAAATATTTCCCTGTTCTCAGGCAGCTAACCTAAATTTCGTACTTAGTAAGTAGGCCTTTAGGTAACACATTTGAATAAATCATTTGGGTCTCCATAATCTTATTTTAAGAAAAATATTGAAATATTGGCAAATACTTAAGAAGCAACTCTTGGCGAGAACCCAGGAATTGACATGAATCTACAGAGGGCAGTAAGTGACAAGGTGCCTAAGTGCGATGGTGAAGAGGATTTCTTATTTAAGTCTTTCTGCTTTTTCATTCATAACAGAACACCCAGAAGGGCAAGAAAGATTTAGGGTTTGAAGCAATGTTGGTCAAAGCCCTTTGAAAAGAGCTTATTCATAAATGTTTTCCCAAAAAGCTAGACCAACTTTATGGCCCTATGATTTTTATGTATCCTGTATAATCATATCAGTATTATTGGTTTTATTCAACAAAAAGAAAATATGGGTTTTTTTAAGGAGTTGGTCTTTACTCAGAAATTCATCTAGATTGCTTTAGAAAAAAAATCCACTTAACTGAGAAAGAAATCAGCTGCCATAACAATTAGATTTATCTACTGTGTTTATTCTCTGATATTTCACAGTCTGAATCTAAGCCCAGAGAATTTGGAATCACTGAATGAAAAAATAAAATACTCTTATTTGTGTATTTGTATAAAATAAAAAAGCACCATTTTTTGCCCATCTTGCAAAAAGTACATGTTTATTGTAGAAGCTTGAAAAAACACATAGATAATTCAGAAAAGACAACTAGCATCCCTCAAATTCCCATTAAATATACCTACTGTTATTTCAATTAAATCTTTCCAGAATATAATATAAATATAAAATTCAACCAAAATATAAAATTTCACCAAAATGGGCTCAAACTGTAAGGCTGTTTGGTAACCTGTAGTACTTTTTCCTTCATATTTCATAAACATTTTACATTCTTCTGTAGCATAATTTTGTTGGCTTTACAATACTCTATTGCATGGTTGTAATTCCCTATTATTAGATATGTCACTTGTTTGAGATTTTTTTCCTACTATAAAGAGAACTATGGTAACGCATCCTTATAGCTACATCTTCCTGCAGATTATTTCCATAGACTAAATTTCTAAAAGAGAAGCACTTTTTCTAAGATTTTGATACCCATTGCCAAATTGCTTTCCAGAAAGGTATGTGAGTTTACACCTCACAGCAAAATGTGAGAGATACCCATTTCCTTGGATTTCATTGACCCTGGGTGTTACACACATATTCTGATCTATATCAAATCAATAGGCAGAAGAATACTTTATTGCTCTTTTATTTGGTCCTTTCTATTTTTTTTCTGAATTGCTCCATCATGTTCCCTGCATCTTTTCTGTGGTTGATATTCACAAAAGCTTTTGAGCACCACCATGCAAATAAGTGATGCAAAGGTATGCCCAGATCGCACAGAGTTCATTTGCTAGACCAACTACATAAACCCAAGGTATTTAGTTTAATTGCCATCTTAAATATGGAAAGAGAGTATGATAAGAATAGAGGCAAGAAAACTATGGTGTGGTAGTCATGCTTATAGCCACACCTGCAGTGAAGGAGAGTGGAGGCATATTCATACAATGGATACTTTCAAACTTTCCTTAGTTATCTTTCCTCATCGATCTATAGGTTCCAAACTGAACAACCCAAACTATGCATTCTCTGGAACTCAGTGAAATAGGAGGCTATGAGGAGACAACAGCAGCGCTGAAGAAAAATGCACACTTATAAAACACAGCCCTCTACATTTTTAAGTCCATTACTCCAGAAACACTCTGGAGATGCACCTTGAAATCAGGAGAAAAAGTAACTTCTCTTCTACAGTCTTTGAGACAGTTCTGGGGCTTCTGGTAACTATAATGGGACAACCACATTTTAAAATGCAAATACCCCAACAGCATCCATTCTTCTGAATTTTATGTCCTGGATAAATAAGCTCATACAGAGAGAGAGACACAGACAGAGATAAAAAGAGAGAGATTGCATACATTTTAAAAATAAGAGAACAATGCAAAATTCCCTAATTTCTTAAAATCAATAAGAAAAGACTACTTTAGCATCATAAGAAAAGACTACTTTAGCACCATTAGACCCATACAATTGATAACATAAGCTCTACACACAAGAGATTATTCTTTATTGCAATATATGAACACTACATGAATCTTAAAAGTCGTTTTTATTCAGGTGATTGAATGCACTAGAGATAACTAACTTTGTGTATAGTAAAATAACAAATGCTAACTATACGTCTGCTACTTTACATCATTACAGGAAAATCCTCACAATAACCCTAAGGGAAGAGTATTCTTATGACTATTATTCCCGTTTACATATTTAAAAGCAAGCCAACAAAACTGAGGGTTGGAAAGGGAAATTAAGAAGGAATCCAGAACCTGAAACGACATTCTGCGGCTCCCTGTTCCTCAGTTATCAGGGCAGCGGTGTCAACGAGAAAAAACAGTGTCCAGAAGCGCTTTACACCTTTGCAAGCAGATCATGAGGAACAGTTAAGCAGGAGAGAGCTTGCTATCTGAAAAATAAAGCCATTTGCAAATAATGGAGTATGGATACCTATCTAAGGATCATTCTTCCTCCTCATTTCTTGAGTTTGACTCTAAAATATCGCCAAAGAGATGTACAAGTCTGTACCACTAAATCTCTGAAGTCAGCAAGACAGAAAAAATGTTAGGAGGTGATCAGGATTATCCATCTTGCTTCCTTTCTGCTAAATCAGTCATTGAGCTATTACGAGTGGATGGAAAAAACCCTGTAATCCTCAGGTGTGCCATTTAACTCGTAAATTGCAAGATTTCTAGGACATTTTATATTACAGTTGACACCGCTCCATGGTATGTTCGAGGATGTTTTCCAAGAGAAGCCACTCTATGAAAACATTAAAATGGCCTTTTCACACTCTTCATACTATAGAAAAAGAAACAGACTCAGCTACTTAGTTTTCCAGCTAATTCCTACTCAAGCTTCAGTCAGCTAAGAATCCACTACTGCCTTCCACAAAATCACCATCATTTCCTCATGGACCCAGAGTCCAGTACCTTCTAATGGCCACTTACTTCCCTTTGGGCTGTCAGACCTACATACCTTACTGGCCAGGAGAGTCAGACTTCAGTTTTCAATTTGTATCAAGCTCAATAGGAAAAGGAAGGAGAAAGTACGGTTTGAGTTTGCAAAGGTTATTTATTTACCAACCTAGAAATGATAGAGTTTTTTAAATTGAGCAAACACATTTGAAATGTACTGTTTAAATGAGGTGGGTACAAGACACCTACTAGTCCTAGTACACGATGCCTAAAGATAATCCTTTAACATATTTTGAGGAAAAAATGTAGGCTCTCATTTCTCAGGGTACAATCAAAATCCTCGGAATTATTAGTCTTTCAGCTTTCTCTTCTTCTGGGAATTCTCATGGAATATTTAGATAATAATGTACCCAGCAGCTCCTGTTTTAATGCTGCTAGGGATTGTTTTCTAAATAACAGGGAAGATCTCTCTCCAACTAAACTGCCTGTCCTCCTAAGATTAAGGATTATGCTGCCTTGTGTTACACCGACAGCACCTACCTCCCTAACCAGCACATGGGGCCTTTCCTATACTTGCTGTCTATTAAATGAAGTGCAGCAGAGAAGTTGCACGTGTTAAAATCTGCAAATGTTTTGCAGTAAGAGCATCTTCCAACCTCCTGGCAAAAGTAATCATTACTATATATGTGGCCTTTATTGGATTTTAGATATAAACCTACTAATTAAGAGCTTCCTAAAGCAGGGGTCAGCACACTTTCCCTATAAGGAGCCAAATAGTAACTACTTGGGGCTTTGGAAGCTATATAGTCTGTGTAGCAGCTACGCACCTCTGCTGTCGCAGCATGAAAGCAGTATGTAAACAAATGAGCATGGAGGTATTCCAATAAAACATTTTCTTTATATACAGCAGGCTCTTATTAGTTATCTATTTTATGCATATTAGTATATACATGTCAATCCCAATCTCCCAATTCATCACACCACCACCACCACCCCTGCCGCTTTCTCCCCTTGTTGTCCATACGTTTGTTCCCTACGTCTGTGTCTCTATTTTTGCCCTGCAGAGTGGTTCATCTGTACCATTTTTCTAGGTTCCACATATATGCGTTAATATACGATATTTGTTTTTCTCTTTCTGACTTACCTCACTCTGTATGACAGTCTCTAGGGCCACCCACGTCTCTACAAATGACCCAATTTCATTCCTTTTTATGACTAATATTCCATTGTATATATGTACCACATCTTCTTTATCCATTTGCCTGTTGATGGGCATTTAGGTTGCTTCTGTGACCTGGCTTTTGTAAACAGTGCTGCAATAAACATTGGGGTGCATGTGTCTTTTTGAATTATGGTTTTCTCTGGGTATATGTCCAGTAGTGAGATTGCTGGGTCATATGGTAATTCTATTTTTAGTTTTGTTTTTGTTTTTGTTTTTTTTTAGTTTTTTAAGGAACCTCCATACTGTTCTCCATAGTGGCTGTATCAATTTACATTCCCACCAACAGTGCAAGAGGGTTCCCTTTTCTCCACACCCTCTCCAGCATTTGTTGTTTGTAGATTTTCTGATGATGCCCATTCTAACTGGTGTTAGGTGATACCTCATTGTAGTTTTGATTTGCATTTCTCTAATAATTTGTGATGTTGAGCAGCTTTTCATGTGCCTCTTGCCCATCTGTATGTCTTCTTTGAAGAAATGTCTATTTAGGTCTTCTGCCCATTTTTTGATTGGGTCGTTTGTTTTTTTTTAATATTGAGCTTCATGAGCTGTTTATATATTTTGGAGATTAATTCTTTGCCTATTAATTCGTTTGCAAATATTTTCTCCCATTCTGAGTGTGGTCTTTTTGTCTTGTTTATGGTTCTCTTTGCTGTGCAAAAGCTTTTAAGTTTCATTAGGTCCCATTTGTTTATTTTTGGTTTTTATTCCATTACTCTAGGAGGTGGGTCAAAAAAGATCTTGCTGTGATTTTTGTCAAAGAGTGTTCTTCCTATGTTTTCCTCTAAGAGTTTTATAGTGTCCAGTATTACATTTAGGTCTTTAATCCATTATGAGTTTATTCTTGTGCATGGTGTTAGGGAGTGTTCTAATTTCATTCTTTTACATGTAGCTGTCTAGTTTTCCCAGCACCACTTATTAAAGAGGCTGTCTTTTCTCCATTGTATATCCTTGCCTCCTTTGCCATAGATTAGGTGACCATAGGTGTGTGGGTTTTTCTCTGGGCTTTCTATCCTGTTCCATTGATCTATATTTCTGTTTTTGTGCCAGTACCATATTGTCTTGATTACTGTAGCTTTGTAGTATAGTTGGAAGTCAGGGAGTCTGATTCCTTCAGCTCCATTTTTTTCCCCTCAAGATTGCTTTGGCTATTTGGGGTCTTTTTTGTCTCCATGCAAATTTTAAGATTTTTTGCTCTGGTTCTGTAAAAAATGCCATTGGTAATTTGACAGGGATTGCATTGAATCTGTAGGTTGCTTTTGGTAGTATAGTCATTTTCACAATACTGATTCTTCCAATCCAAGAACATGGTATATCTCTCCATCTGTTTGTGTCATCTTTGATTTCTTTCATCAGTGTCTTATAGTTTTCTGAGTACAGGTTTTTACCTCTTTAGGTAGGTTTTTTCCTAGGTATTTTATTCTTTTTGTTGCAATGGTAAATGGGAGTGTTTCCTTAAGTTCTCTTTCTGATCTTTCATTGTTAGTGTATAGGAATGCCAGAGATTTCTGTGCATTAACTTTGTATCCTGTAACTTCACCAGATTCATTGATTAGCTCTAGTAGTTTTCTGGTGGCATCTTTAGGATTATCTATGTATAGTATCATGTCATCTGCAAACAGTGACAGTTTTACTTCTTCTTTTCTGATTTGGATTCCTTTTATTTCTTTTTCTTCTCTGATTGCTGTGGCTAAAACTTCCAAAACTATGTTGAACAATCGTGGTGAGAATGGACATCCTTGTCTTGTTCCTGATCTTAGAGGAAATGCTTTCAGGTTTTCACCATTGAAAATGATGTTTGCTGTGGGTTTGTCATATATGGCCTTTATTATGTTGAGGTAAGTTCCCTCTATGCCCACTTTCTGGAGGGTTTTTATCATAAATGTGTGTTGAATTTTGTCAGAAGTTTTTCTGCATCTATTGAGATGATCATATGGTTTTTATTCTTCAATTTGTTAATATGATGTTTCACATTGATTGATTTGCATATATTGAAGAATCCTTGCATCCTTGGGGTAAATCCCACTTGATCATGATGTATGATCCTTTTAATGTGTTGTTGGATTCTGTTTGCTAGTATTTTGTTGAGGATTTTTGCAACTATATTCATCAGTGATGTTGGTCTGTAATTTTCTTTTTTTATAGTATCTTTGTCTGGTTTTGGTATCAGGGTTATGGTGGCTTCATAGAATGAGTTTGGGAGTGTGCCTTCCTCTGCAATTTTTTGAAAGAGTTTGAGAAGAATGGGTGTTAACTCTTCTCTAAATGTTTGATAGAATTCACCTGTGAAGCCAGCTGGTCCTGGACTTTTGTTTGTTGGAAGATTTTGTTTTTTGCGGTACACAGGCCTCTCACTGTTGTGGCCTCTCCCGTTGTGGAGCACAGGCTCCTAGTCGCGCAGGCTCAGCGGCCATGGCTCACAGGCCTAGCCGCTCTGCGGCATGTGGGATCTTCCCAGACCAGGGCATGAACCCGTGTCCCCTGCATTGGCAGGCGGACTCTCAACCACTGTGCCACCAGGGAAGCCCTGTTGGAAGATTTTTAATCACAGTTTCAATTTCATTACTTGTGATTGGTCTGTTCATATTTTCTATTTCTTCCTGGTTCAGTCTTGGAAGGTTATACCTTTCTAAGAATTTGTCCATTTCTTCCAGGTTGTCCATTTTATTGGCATAGAGTTGCTAGTAGTAGTCTCTTAGGATGCTTTGTATTTCTGTGGTGTCTGTTGTAACTTCTCCTTTTTCATTTCTAATTTTATTGATTTGAGTCCTCTCTTTTTCTTGCATTTTTTAAATAAAGGTTTTTATTTTTTAAATAAAGGTTTATTAATTTTGTTTATTTTCTCAAAGAACCAGCTTTTAGTTTTATTGATCTTTGCTCTTGTTTTGTTTCTATTTCATTTATTTCTGCTCTGATCTTTATGATTTCTTTCCTTGTACTAACTTTGGGTTTTGTTTGTTCTTCTTTCTCTAGTTCCTTTAGGTGTAAGGTTAGATTGTTTATTTGAGATTTTTCTTATTTCTTGAGGTAGGATTGTATTGCTATAAACTTCCCTCTTGGAAGTGCTTTTGCTGCATTCCATAGGTTTTGGATGGTTGTGATTTTGTAGTCATTTGTCTCTAGGTATTTTTTGACTTCTTCTTTGATTTCTTCAGTCATTTCTTGGTTGTTTAGTAACATATATTGTCTACGTGTAACATATTGTCTACTATGTGTCTCAACATGTTTCTCCTTGAGTTTATCCTGCCTGGGACTCTCTGCACTTCCTGGACTTGGGTGGCTATTTCTTTCCCTATGTTAGGGAAGTTTTTGACTATAATCTCTTCAAATATTTTCTCAGGTCCTCTCTCTCTTCTCTTTCTTGGAGCCCTATAATGTGAATGTTGGTATGTTTAATGTTGTCCCAGAGGTCTCTTAGGCTGTCTTCATTTCTTTTCATTCCTTTTTCTTTATTCTGTTCAATGGCAGTGATTTCCACCATTCTGTCTTCCAGGTCACTTATCCATTCTTCTGCCTCAGTTACTCTGTTATTGATCCATTCTAGTGTATTTTTCATTTCAATTATTATATTGTTCATCTCTGTTTGTTCTTTAATTCTTCTAGGTCTTTGTTAAACATTTCTTCCATCTTCTCAATCTTTGCCTCCATTCCTTTCTGAGATCCTGGATCATCTCCTGGTTCTGTCTCCTATGGGGTCACTTTTCCTTCCCCTGGGTCCTGATGTGCACAGTACTTTGTGTGTGCCCTCCAAGATTGGAGTCTCTGTTTCCCCCAGTCCTGTCAAAGTCCTGCAATCAAATCCCGCTAGCCTTCAAAGTCTGATTCTCTGGGAATTCCTCCTCCTGTTGCCAGACCCCCAGGTTGGGAAGCCTGACATGGGGGTCAGATCCTTCATTCTAGTGAGTGGACATCTGTGGTATAATTGCTCTGCAGTTTGTAAGTCACCCACCCAGCAGTTATGGGATTTGATTTTATTGTGATTGCCTCACTCCTACCATCTCACCGTGGCTTCTCCTTTGTCTTTGGATGTGGGGTAACTTTTTTGGTGAGTTCCAGTGTTTTCCTGTCGATGACTGTTCAGCAATTAGTTGTGATTCCTGTGCTCTCGTAAGAGGGAGTGAGCGCACATCCTTCTACTCTGCCATCTTGAACCAATCTCCCCCAATAAAACTATTTACAAAAACAGGCGGTGGGCAAGATAGGATCCATAGGCAGTAGTTTGCAGGCCTTTCTCCAAAAGTGTGGAAAGAGAAAATGAACACTGAAATTGCTTTCTGTTCAAACATGTAGCTTGGAACGAGATGCCAAATGGTTCACATCTGTGAGACAAGCTTCAAGTTCAGAGATGGCTGATGGAGGGAGCAGCCCAAGAACAATGTCAGGGAAGTGGTTGTAGAGGTAGCTGGGTAAGTTACCCTTCTTCCTCCCCCTTCCCCACCATGTACAGCAGACACAAGGGTGTCAACCCAGGGGTGAGAACATCACTAGAGAGCACGGGCACTATGTCACAGAGGTAGGGTTGGGAGCTCTTCAAACACAGCAGACCAGGGAATAACCAATATAGCTGAGCAGCACATCATGCTCTCCCCAACCTCCTGCTCAAAATCTACATCCCATCCCAGAGGCAAGCAGTGATAAACAGATACAAGGTAGACAGGCAAGGGAATAGTGACTCTCAAGTGCAAGCATGAGCATGTGATCAAAACTCAGGAAACATTAAAAGAAGGCCAGACAAGACAAGAGAGGCAATGAGGGCAAAGCAAAGAGAGAGAGAGTAATATATGAGAGAAGAGGATTAATAAAGCAAACCATATAAATATGCTCTCATGAAAGCATGCACACACACACACACTTAAAAACTATATTCACAGAATTCTAACACAGGATACTATAACCATGAAACAAGACTAGGATGTTATGAAAAACATATTAATTAAAGACTTTGGCAATAAAAACCACAATTGTTAAAATATTTCAAAAACTCATAGACTCCATTTTCAATATTGGATGGGACAAACAGACAAAAGATCAATAAAGAAATAAAGGACATGAACAACACTATAAACCAGTGGTCCCCAACCTTTTTGGCAACAGGGACCACTTTCGTGGAAGACAATTTTTCCACAGACGGCAGGGTGGGGGGAATGGTTCAGGCAGTAATGCACGCAATGGGGAGCAGCATATAAAGCTTTGCTTGCTCTCCTGCCACTCCTGCTGTGCGGCCCAGTTCCTAACAGGCTGCAGACTTGTAATGGGGTTGGGGACACCTGCTATAAACCAAATAGAACTAAGATATATGCAGAATATTCCACACAAAACAAGCAAAATGCACATTTTTCTCAAATGCATACGAGGCGTTCCCCAGAATAGACCACACATTAGGCCACAAAAATAAGTCTTAATTAATTTCAAAACATAGAAATCAGACATAATATCTTTTCTGATCATAATGAAATGAAACTAGAAATCTAAATATCAAGAACAGAGGGAAATCTGGGATATCCACAAATATATGAAAAAATATACCCTTAAACAACCAATGAGGCAAAGAAGAAATCACAATGGAAATTAGAAAGTACCTCGAGATAAATGAAAATGAAACCACAGCATACCAAAACTTATGGGATGCAGTAAAGCAGTGATAATAGGCAAATTTTTAGCTACAAACATATACATTAAAAAAGAAGAAAGACCTCAAATCAATAACCTAACTTTACACCTTAAGAAACTAGAAAAAGAAGAGTAAACTAACTCCAAAGCTAACAGAAGGAAGGAAATAATTAAGATTGGACTGGAGATAAATGACACTGAAAACAGAAAAACAATAGCAAAAATCATGGAACCAAAAGTTAGTTCTTCAAAAAAGATCAACAAAATTTCCAAGCCTTTATCTAGATTGACCAAGAAAAATAAAGAGATAAGACTCAAATTACAAAAATCAGAAATAAGGGAGTTCCCTGGTGGCACAGTGGTTAAGAATCTGCCTGCCAATGCAGGGGACACAGTTTCGAGCCCTGGTCAGGGAAGATCTCACATGCTGCAGAGCAACTAAGCCCATGCACCACAACTAATGAGCCTATGTGCTAGAGCCCATGAGCCACAACTACTGAGCCCATGTGCCACAACTACTGAAGCCCGCATGCCTAAAGCCTGTGCTCCACAACAAGAGAAGCCACCGCAATGAGAAGCCCACGTACCACAACAAAGAGTAGCCCCTGCTCTCCGCAACTAGAGGAGACCCACACACAGCAACGAAGACCCAACTCAGCCAAAAAAATAATTAATTAATTAATTAATTTTTTAAAAATCAGAAATAAAAGTGGCAACTTTACTACTGATTTTACAGAAATAAAAAGGATTATAAGAGAGTACTATGAACACAAACAAATTGAATAACCTAGATGAAACGGACAAATTCCTAGAAACACACAACCTACCATGACCAATGCATGAAGAAAAAGAAAATCAGAATAAGCCTATAACTAATAAGGAAATTGAACTGGTAATCAAAAACCTCCCAAAAAAGCCTTTTCGAGCTTCACTGGGGAATTCTACCAAACATTTAAAGAATTAACACTGATTCTTCTTAAACTCTTTCTAATTGAAAAGGAGGAAATATTTCCTAACTAACTCACTGTAGAAGTCAGCATTACTCAGATCCTAAAGTCAGACAGAGACACTACAAGAAAAAAAAAAAAAAAAAAAAACTACAGACCAATATTTTTTTATAAACATTGATGGAAAAATCCTCAACAAAGTACTAGCAAACCAAATTCAAGAGAATATTAAAATGATTACACACTATGAGCAGGTGGATTTTATTCCCAAATTGCAAGAATGGTTCAACATATGAAAATCAATTGATGTAATACAGCACATTAATATAATGGAAAAAAGAAAGTATATAATCATGTCATTAATGCAAAAAAAGCATTTGACAAAATTCAATGAGCTTTCACGATAGAAACAATCAATAAACTATAAATAGAAGGAAACTCCCTCAATATGATAAAAGCCACATATGAAAAATCCACAGCTAACACTATACTCAATGCTGAAAGACTGAAATGTTTTCCCCTTAAGATCAGGGACAGGACAAGATGCCCACTTTCACCACTTTTACTCAACATAGTGTTCAAAGTTCTAGCCAGAAAAATTAGGTAAGAAAAAGAAATAAAGAGCATTCAGATTGAAAAAGCTTTTCTTTTCTTTTCTTTTCTTTTACTTCTGTAAACTTATCTCTGTTTGCAGATGTCATGATATTATATGTACAAAATCCTAAAGATTACACACAGAGACACACACACACGACTGTTATAAGTAAAAAATGAATTCAACAGGGTAGCAGGGTACAAAGTCAACATGCAAAAATCAGTTGTATTTCTAGCAGTGGACAATCCGAAAAGGAAATTAAGAAGAAAACTTTATTTACAGGTCAATTATTTCACATCGAACATATTCCTTCTTCTATACTACACAGTGACTGCTGATTTTGTTGTTGTTGCTTGCCTTGGTTTGGCTTTCCCTGAAAGCAAACCTCAGACAAACACTTGGGTACGGGTCATTTATCTAGGAAGTGATTCCAGGAATCAGGAAGGAGGAAGGAGGGAGAGTGAGGACTCCCCTGGTAGCACAGAGGTTAAGAATCCGCCTGCCAATGCAGGAGACACGGGTTTGAGCCCTGGTCCGGGAAGATCCCACATTCCGCGGAGCAACTAAGCCCGAACACCTAGAGCCTGTGCTCCACAAGAGAAGCCACAGCAAAGAGAGACCCACACACTGGAACGAAGAGTAGCTCCCACTCGACGCAACTAAAGAAAGCCCACGTGTAGCAACGAAGACCCAACGCAGCCAAAAATAAATTAATGAATTAATAATCTTTAAAAAAAAAGGAGGGAGAGTGAGACAGGGAAGAAGGAACCACCCTTTGATGGGCACCATCAAGGTCGCTGCTAGGACAACAGTTTGGTGAAGATGGGATTTCTGTGGTCAGAGCACAGAGCACACTCGGAAGTGTGTCCTGCAGGAAGAGGAGCAGTGGGCTTTCTCTCCAGCTCGCACCCGCACTGGGTCAGGCCACTGGAGCCACTAACCTGTTTCTCCTTTGACCAGTCCTCCTCTGGGAAGAGCAGGGAGACGTCTGCAAGCCCTGTCAGAGGGACTTCCTGGGGGAGGAGGTGTGTGTGTGCCTGGACTGTCCACCCAGTGACAGCTGCAGCCAAGGGGAGTAATGGGAAGGCCAGGAGCATTTGCTAAACTGCTCAGGATCTCAAGTCCCCCGTTTGGAGGCAATTGCCCAGGGCAGACATTTTGTGTTTTCTGGGATGCAGCCCAGAACCGCGTCCAGCACATTGTAGCCGCTTCATAAATATTTGTGAATGCTTAATAGACTCCAGGACGATTGTAACTCATGTGATTAGAGCACCAACACTGGTATCAAAATATCGTAGGTCAGCCAGGGTACCAGGTCACCAGAGCCAGGTGCCTTAGAGTAGCGTAAAGGCAGAGCCTCAAAAGAACCAGTTACCAGGGAGCCAATGGCTTGGAGGTTGAAAACCTCTGGAGCTGAACTTGTTCTGACTCCTGCCTTCACCCAAGCTATGCAACTTGCGTAGATGTCATCCTTGTTGGGGGCAGCAAGGAGAGGGATCTGTCAGCTACAGATTGAAAAAGAAACATACTGTTGGTAGTGGTTAGCTCATCTATAGATCAATTACCTTTTAAACTATACTGACTTTAGCCTTTAACTAAGCGTTTTTAAAACTGCCTTTGAACCTTTCTTTTTTCCAGGCAATGAGGCTTCCATAAAGACACAATCAGTTGCAGGAAAGAAATGTCACACATTGAAGAAGGCTTGTCTTTGATCATTGTTATTTTAATCATGGACTCAATGATATTAACATATGCATTTATTATTGTGCTGTTTCCATTGTCTCCCTGTACCACTTTAAATCTTATTTTCACTCAAACACAAGAATGTTCTTTTCAGTGTTTCCAATGTTAGGAAAGAAAAGAAAGAAAAAACACCCTTAAGCCCACTTACAGCCAATACATTAAAAGAGGGATCTGATTCATTTTTGAAGGAGAGATTTTTGTAGTAGGGAAATGTGACCATCTCAGTTGGCAAATGTTTTCACTGAATTATAGACATCTTCAAAGAAAGAGAAATTCCCCCAAACTATTTAAAATCTTCATAACGGACCTCCCACAAATGATAACTTCTTTAAAGTAGAAATTCCCCTAAAGATGTACAAATCTTCAAAAAAGAATACCCTTCAAATGATTAGAACCGTACCAAACTCCATCTGGATTTGAGTTCCAATAATAGGGGTCAGAACCTTGTCCATACCTAGTAAAAAAAAATACTGTAAGAAAGCACATTTTTTAGTATTTCCAGATGTAGACGGAACATTTTTCGTTTTGAAATACAATGAGAAAACTTTTTCATGCTATTTTGGAAACGATATATAGGCCGAAGCAGGCAGAGAAAGTTATTTGAAAGTGGTCAGGCCAAAGACACTTTAAAGCAGGTTGAGTTTGAATTTAGGGTTAGAAACCAGTGGTCTGTCCTCTACCCTCTTGTTCCATCATTTTTTCAGCTCATTGTCACTGGTCAGAATAGTAATATTAGGTAAACATCGTTTTTGAAGTTGGGTTCAACTCTAACATGAAGAGTAAAAAGTAACTGAGAGACAATGAAAATAGAAAAGTGACAGTTGAATATAAACAAAATCACAAAAAGTATTTAAAAGCCATCGTCTGGGACTTCCCTGGTGGCACAGTGGTTAAGAATCCGCCTGCAAATACAGGGGACACGGGTTGGAGCCCTGGTCCGGGAAGATCCCACATTCCGCGGAGCAGCTAAGGCCGTGCACCACAACTACTAAGCCTGCGCTCTAGAGCCGACGTGATACAACTACTGAAGCCCATGCGCCTAGAGCCCGTGCTCCACAACAAGAGAAGCCCCCGCGATGAGAAGCCTGTGCACCACAATGAAGAGTAGCCCCCGCTCACCGCAACTAGAGAAAGCCGGCGCTCGGCCACAAAGACCCAATGCAGCAAAAAATAAATTAATTAATTATTTTTTTTAAAAATGCCATTGTCTGTACCTAGACACACATGCAAGCACACCCGCTCACACCTCTTCTCTTTTGGTAAACCTGTCGTCCGTGTTTGTTCAGTGATGCATCATTTTGCAAAACTATTAACAGAAAACATCAGCTCCATCTTGCTGCCTCTCAGCACGCAGGATTTCGTGTCTCCAGTGAGCTCTCTTGATCATCTGAGAGAAAGTGTATGGGGGTCTCACTACCCCCATATACACACCTCCAAGACTCATCCTACATAGCCTACTTACCGGGCCCCTTTTCTCTCCAAAACATGCCTCAAACAAATTCAATTGGAAATCAGCAGGAGAAAAACGGGCTTGTGTACAAACATTCGCATTTGCATCCCTATACAAATAAGAGTTTTAAAATTTTTACTTTATATAGTGTTTTGTGTGGTGCTAGTGGGTTTTGTTGTTGGAATTTGGGGTTTTCCGGTTTCAATTTTGTTTTCCTATTGCTGTCTGTTTGGTTTGGTTTTTGTTAGGCTACATTTTTACATCTACTTTCCTCAAGATTGTCCATTTCTGGGCCTCTCTAAAGGCACTGCCTTGCTGAGAACTTACTTGCAAAATTGGTGGCCACGCACAACCTGCCAGCGCTTAAAACCCACCGCTCAACCCGAGCCCTTAATCTGAAACTCACACTGAGATATCCCAAGGCAGGACCCTTTCGGACGCAAATGAACAAAATAGGAGCAACGTTCAATCTCGATGAGTTACAGGCCGACCCTCATAGAGGCAATTTCTCTGGCCCTTTCCTTTTTCCTTCACGAGTCCTATCCACTCAAGGGCTATTTGTTGGGTACACACACCAGCCTAAGGCACTTCTGGGGGAGGACAAAGCTGGGTTCTGGACTCTGAGTGGACCGCGTCCAGCCCAGAAGAGTGGCTGCACCATGGAGGTGGGGCACCTTCGAGACATCCCAAATGATTCCCCTATCATGGAGCAGAAGCCCATCACTCCTAAAATGGGGATAAGGATACTGACAACGTCAGTGGTTGTTTGGGGATCAAATCAATCAATAAAGGTGCCGTGTTTAGAAGTGTGCAGGACACGTAGTAAATGACCAGCATGATTGTACCTTTGACCCCAGCCCTCTGCTTTCCTGTCCTTCCCTGGACATCTTGTCCCTTCTGTCCAGTTCTAATTTCTCAGACTTTTCCCATCATTCCCAAAAGGGGTACGGTCCTCTCTTTTCCATGGCATGGAGGAATGAGTTTGAATTTCGTTTTTTGTGTTTCATTCATCTTAGACCTGACATCCTTCCCGTTCCAGGATTCTTGGTGCAGTGCTTTGCGCAAAATTGAGTCCACAGGTACTTGGGTGCTGAGCCAGTGGACATGGCTCCTGCAGGCCCAAGAGGGCCAGGTGCTGAGCAGTCGGGAATTTTGTGAGCTGGCACTAAACCCCTGGTAGCATGAAACGGGCCGCGGTGCTGCGGAAGGAGCATTTATTTACACCACGGAAATTGCAAATGCTACAAATCGGGACCCTGTGGTGTTGTGCTGTTGTTGCAGCGTTCGAGACGCAGTTTACCAGTGCCCCACCCTGTACTTCTTCCGCCTCATCCTTCATCTAGTGACATTCTCCTTTTGCCAGCTCTCAGCCTTGTCACCCCCCAGCTCCTGAGCTTTGGAAGATACCTCTGACACAGCCATTCCAGATCCAGCTGTGTTGCCTGGGAAATCTGAACTGGGACATCTTCAAGCATATGACAAAAAGCACAGCCCACCTCTAGCTGAGACCAGCCCCTTGAAGGAGAACTAGGAAGCCCGGGAAGGAAACGGGGTTCAGAAAAAAGAGATAGGAGGGGGTGTGCGCTCCACAATGGAAGAGAGAGATCTAGGGAAGGAACCTTGGGGAAGGTGTTCAAAACAAACCTCCCAGCAGTCCTGGGAACAGAGCCAGTGTCCAGCCCAGCACGCAGAGTTTGAGGCAAGAAGGCTCACAAGGCACCAAGAAGGGAGCTATTTTCTTAGGTCAGACATTTCCCCAGTGATGTGCCCTTTCTCCTGGGTTCCCATCTCTGAACAGGAACCCTCGCTGTCATGGAACCCATCAAAGGAAGCCAGAAGAGAGCTGAGAAGCACAGAGGAACACACCTTCGCTGCTCTCTCCTTTCAATGCGCCCTTGGATGAATGACTCAAACCCGCCCCTCCTGACCTTCACTCTCTCCATCCCCACCCCCTTGAACAACCTAGAGCCTGGAGATGCCACTGCTTCCAGCCACTTCTTTCCCTCTTTCCTACAAGAAACTCCGGGGCATTGACCAAGATGACCAGCTGTGTGGTGCTGTGATGGTTTGGGCTCTTCAAGCATCAACTCAAAATCTCATCAACACACTTTCATTGTCCTTATCTGTCTACAATCCACTTTTTTGTTTATCTCCAGTTTTGATCAATTGTTTGCATAGTTCAAAATTTAAATTCTGCCCCGCCTTTCCCCAACCCCATTCAAAATAGCTTCTGAGGAAAACTTTTAAAGCCCTATTTTGAACAGGAACACAGCCAACTCATCCATAAAGAATTGTCCCCAATTTTCACATGGGAGAGATCAATGGAAAATGGGTTGTTGAAAGGGAATCAGCAAATGGTTACTTTCACTGTGGTTGTTTTATGTTACCTAGGTATTTTAGTTCTTAAAGTGAATTAGCAAAGCCATCAAGTTCAGCTTCCCTTTCTTTCTCCGACTCCCCCATGAATGATGAACTTCATCAGAGGAGGGCAGTGCTTTCCCCAGTTGATTTGTGGCAGATAATGTCACGATCCAGGTTCGTCATTTGTCTTATCATCAGATCATCTGTCCATTGCCACCTGTCAACTGCTGCCCAGCGTCCACCAGGTGGACCAGTGGGGTCCCGTCTGCCCTGAGGCACTGTCCTGTTTTTCCTGGCAGCACCTCCCTGCCTGCGGCAGCCCTGGCTCTCATTCAGATGTGGGATTTTCAGTAACTATATAAGCAGGTACCTTTTTGGTAATGGAGGTCTATGCAGCTTTGTAGGTTCCTCAGTATATTTTTGTACCTTCTGCCAAGAGGACCAGAGGAGAAACAGGGTTTCTGCCCTAACCAGTCTCACAAAAATACCTGGCACGATTCTGAAGGCTGTGTAGACTTGAACCACCAGAGGCTCCCATCTAGAATGAAAGGACTCTTTGACTTCTTGGAGGGTTTCTTCAGGCTGCTTGTTGTGTGAGAGATGGGTCCAGACTTTTCCCGTTCCTTCACAGTCTCTCCCACGAGTCCCCGAGTCCCTTCAGCCATCCTTCTCGGGGAGGTGATGGCTCCGATCATGTCTGGACTCTTTCAGTTTAAGCGTGTCGTTCGGTTTAAGCGTGTCATTTCTCTCTTCTCACATCCATTCAAATCAACAAGTAACAATGCTGCCTTGGTTCTAGACCTGCATCCACAAGGAAGGCAGACCAAAAAATTCTTCCTGAATTTGACTTTTACAACCTGAATGGTTTTCTCCAAAGTAATCCGCTCCTCAAATTCAGTGGAGAATCTTTGGAGGAATTCAAACAAAATTAGCCTTTAGCACACTTACCCTTCTGCTACAAAATGCTCTGCTATGCAGAACTCCTTTTGAGGGAAAAACTCAAACCTTGGCTAATTTTGAGATTCCTAACTGTTACATAGCAATTCAACTCTAGAGGAAAGTGTATATTGGGGATCTTTGGTTGCAAATAGCAGAAAGCAATCACGTCTAATTTAAGTCTAAACGGAGAGCAGGAATTTATTTGGAGGGATATCATGTATCTTGCAGCCTGTGCGGAAGACTAGAGAATTAAATGGAAACAAAACAATGCCTAGGATAGGCTATAGAGAAACCTTAGGCATCGAGACAGCAGGAATTAATCGATCCCCTCATCCATGTGACTTTGGAATGAGTAAATTCCAGCATTTTTTTCCCTGGGTGCCTCTCTGCTAGAGTCAGCGTGACAGAAGTAAGAGTCTGGCTCAAGTCAGGTTCTTGGTTGGCTCCTTGATTTGCCCTAAGGCAGTGAGAAGAAAGAGCTAGAGGAAGGGACTTCAGGGGCCCCACCTGCTTCCATGGTGGAGGAGATGACCAGGATTTTCCCTCATTCCAAGATGACATACCATGGAAGAAGGGTAATTCCCCAAAAGGAGTTAACTCAGGGTGTTGTTAGGAAGGGAAAACATGGTGGACAAGCAAACCCAAAAATGACGTACGTCCTCCAAAACTGGACACTAGTATTCCCAGGTGCCCTAGTACATAGGTCACATCAAGGGTTAACCCTACTTTATGAAGCATTAGCCCCCAATAGTTGGAGTCTTAGGAGATAAGAGGTTCTGCTCTCCCTGGCTCACACTGTCCATAGAAGCTTCTTTGGTATCCACAGGGTCACAAGCACTGCAATGGCCCCTTGCATGGCATATTGGCAGATGAAACTTGGGATTACGCTTATGCATCGAATAGAAGACGCAAGCAGACAAAATAAACAGAGAAAACAAGTCAAAGAGCATTAAGAGACAGGTTCAAGACAGGGACTAGACTGCCTGTGAGGAATGGAGGGGCAATCCACAGGGACTTCTTGGAGGATGCGGAGTTAGCACTACAATTTTTAAGGAAGAAAGAGACTCAAGTTCGTGGTTGGCCACAGTGAAGGGAGAGTGGGCCATGGCTTGGGGCTAATCAGAGGTATGAGACTGAGGGTGCGTCCTGGCTTCAAGAAGAGTGGTTTGGCAGAAAGGCAGGACTTAGGGTGACCTAACACTGTGTTCTCAACAGGCTAATAGAAAAACCAACCATGGGGCAAGGAGTTACCAGAAATTCAAGCCCCCTTGAATCAGACAGGAGGCTCAAGGTCACTGCATCTCATCAACTCAGGCAAGTTAGTGGAGCCCTTTTGCTGTATGAATTTATAAGATTCTCAGCCAGAGGAATGTAACACACTTTTGTTGCCCCAAAACTGGCCAGCTATAATAAAATCACAGTGTTCATCATCTCCACAACTCCCCAACCTCTGCCAAAAAAATGATAATAATGATTGCTGATATTACTGTTTTGTGCACTGGATGAGAGTTTCCAAAAACAATAACAATTAATTTTCTTTAGTGGTGTTAGCCAAAAAAGCAGTGAGGTGCCAGGTTTCCATGATCTTCTGAGATCATCTGGCACCCGTGAACAATGGCTGTGAAGAACCAGCCCTTGGAGGCTAGTAAAGTTGTGTTATAACTCCAACGTTTGAGGTTTCACATCTTGGCCATCCCACATCACAGCAGGTAGAAAACCCAGGATGGAAAATGTCAGCCTGGATACAAGTTTCCTGCCCAGAAATATTGCCTCCACATAGCAGAAATCCTCAGAGATCTTTTCTGTGTAAAGCTTCAAAAACACACCAGCCTTGGCTTCAGATGCCTTTTTGACACTGCTCCAGACATATTTAAGAAATGGGTCTAATTTTGAAGGATATATTTGGGCAGCCAACCAAGGCCTAAAAGTGGAATCAGCCATCCTGATTTTATGTAAAAAGAATTTAAAAAAATAAATAAATACAGCCAAAACTCTGAAATTTCTGAAGGCATTTACACCCATCTGTCAGTTCTTAAAGAAGAAGTTCAAGGCACGGTGAGAACACTGAACATGCTGCATGGCTGGGGGCGGGGACTCTCCCCCAGTAATTTCTAGACCATCCCTCTAAAGAAGGCCCTACATGTGATGGGCAAGATTTTTTAAACTCTAGGAAAACCTCTTTTAAAAGTAGCATTAACACTAAAGTTGGCCAGCAAAAAATAAGATATCTTTGTCCTGCTTCCCAAAATGAGAAGCTAATGTCACATTTTTTTTCTAAGCTTATCTTCTCCCAGTTATCTTTTCTAAACAAAGTACTGTCAAGATAAAGTAGTTAACTTGTTGGATGGTAGTCAAGTCCTAAAAGTGGAAAAATGTTTCAATAAAGTTGACTTTAAAAATAGCTAGAACAAAAGAAAGAAGTGACTTAGTCACTCCAATGAGCACCTACTATGGAAAGGAACAGTTCTGGGAATGGAAAAGAATTTTTAAAACAAGTACTTGAGGGCTTCCCTGGTGGCGCAGTGGTTGAGAGTCCGCCTGCCGATGCAGGGGACATGGGTTCGTGCCCTGGTCCAGGAAGACCCCACATGCCGCGGAGCGGCTGGGCCCGTGAGCCATGGCCGCCGAGCCTGCGCGTCCGGAGCCTGTGCTCTGCAACAGGAGAGGCCACAACAGTGAGAGGCCTGCGTACAGCAAAAAAAAAAAAAAAAAAATCAACAAAAAAAAACAAGTACTTGAAAGGAGCTTAAGTATAGATTGGGAAATAAGGTGTGCATGTGTGTGTGTGTTTACAAACATGACTGGCAAGTACCAAATGCAAGGTCATGATTGCTACAAATTATTGAGTGTGTCCCAAGAGGCAGGCTCCACACTACATGCGTTAGCTGTTTGTAGCATTGGCTGGCTGTCAATGCTCCAGCTGTGCTCCCGTGGCACTGAGTTCCCGTGGCACTGGGTTCCCATGAGTGCCAACCTGCCCTTCTGACAGCACCTGCATTCTCCAGGGCTTCCTCTGCCTGCAGGAAAACACTCAGCCACTCACTGGGCAGTTTGTATGGGCAGGAGTTACCCTGGGAGCAGCCCTCAACCAACAATAAACAAGATTTGGTGGATAAAGATTTTAAAGTACAAAAAGCTTGCCCAGTCTTTTCTTTCTGTCTCCGAGAGGGAGATTGCTCCGTAATGGAGGGATTCAAGTGGTGAGAGCTATCAAAGTAGCTCCCTCCTGCTTATTTTCTATTACAATCCTTTTCAATGAATCAATGAGTGGATAAATTCCACCCCAAGACAGAGTTAGACATGATCTCATACATGAAGTTCTTGGTAACACAAAGGTGACTGAACATAGAAAATACCAGACATAGATGTTCTTTTTCATCTTTAAGGTTTAGCTCAACAAGAAACTGAACCACCAGCTTCTATGGCAAGAATTTCAAATATGAAAAATCACATTCAGGTTTATTCTAATACAAATGAGTAAAAGCCCAAGTTTGAGATTCAGATACGCAAGTAGGGCATAAGAGGCTCACTTGTGGGCACCCATTAGAATTCCTGGGAAGACTTTAGGACCTTGGGATCAAATGCTTCAGGGGACAGAATCGAGAACAGTGGAGAATCTTGCATAGGATGAAGACCCCTCCGGCTGCACACATGTGCGTGGTAGTCTGTCAAACCAAAAAGTCTATTGCAACGAAAATATTAAAATCATGGGGCCAACGCATCATTTCTTGGTGCAAAGTGAAGGGAGCTGTTCTTTTGCACCTGGCCAGCTGGGACCTTGATGTAGTGACCGATGTGGTGTGAGGTCCCTTCACCCTCTCACCAGGCCCATGTCCATCCCCCAGCTTCCAGGGATTCAGACTGGCCGACAGCTCACAGTGGCTCCATTTCCCGCTAGCCTTACCTGGGCCACGAAGCACAGCCTTGCAGGAAGCCGTGCCCCTCCCAGGGGCTGGCCCATGACAATGAGTGATTGATGTGGAGATTCAAAGCCCAGCCCCACTCTGAAGGGCCATCTGAGCTCCAAAGTCCCCCAGGGCAGGACCAACTGCATGAGCTGTGGGCCCTGACCTCAGAAGGACCCCATACTTGGTTTAATGCTCTGCTGTTACCATCTTGAAATTCTTAATAATCTTATTTTTGAGTTTGTGCTTTGTAGGTGAAGTCCATCTGGACCATGGAGCACGCACTCGAGCAGAGGAGACAGGCAAAACATGGATGGTCTCCTTCAATGCAAATTGTCACCTGATTTGCATGTAGTGTTCTCAATCCCCCAGGAGCACAGGGGTGTTCCAGGGACCAGGATGCATAGGGGTTCAGCAAGACTCGAAGCAAATTAAAGTTAAATGCGTCACATCTACAGCTGAGGCCACGTGTTTCCTTCAAACCAGAGCTTGCTTCAAACACAGAAAGAAGGCAGCAGCGTTCTAAGAAACACGAATCCCACCGTACCCTTTGTTATTCCTGCTATGTCTCTGTATTAGCCAGCCATGTTTAGACACTTACTTCTCCTTTCAGAGTATTAGCAGAATATGCCCATGTCAATACTGAAATAAAATCAGCTGAGTTAGTTTTGTGCATTTCCACTGTTCTGATAAAAATAAAATATTGATACATGTGCATGCATGAGCTACAAAATACAAAATGTGTGTTTTGGTGATTCTCCATGCAAGGGCAATGGTATCACATCTGCATTTAAAACCGGTGTTACCGAGTCCAAGCTCACTCTGCTCACCGCACGACAGGCCAATGAATCAGAGAGAAGGTGTTGAGGCAAGGAATACGACTTTATTCGGAAAGCCGGCAGACGGAGAAGATGGCGGACTAGTGTCTCTGAAAAGCCATCTTATCGGGGTTTGAATGCCAGTTTCTTTTATAGCACAGAGAGGGGAGGATATGAGGAAGTAAAGTAAAAAGGCCATAAATTTTGCAAATATCCCCTGGAATGTTTAATCTCAGGGAGGGGATGTGTTCATTTCTTCTTCCGTGCAGCCATCCACAGGTGGGCGGGGTCAGATTTTCTCCCTGTGAGCTGAACAGAGACACTTTAACATTCAGGCAGAAGGGCAGGGTTCCCTGAGGCAGGCCATTATGTATGATTATAATAACAAAAGCAAAGGTCAGAGTCAAAGAAACAAGTGAAACATGGAGTCCGATTTAGTTCTTTCCTGTTACACCGGCAGTGCATAACATGGGAAAATTCATGCTAATGGTTTAGCATTTTCTTTTTTCTTTTCTTAAAACAGAAAATAAAAATCACCATGACAATTTGAGAGACGACAGAAGAAAGAAAAAGGTGTATATTTTAGTGCCTGCAAAGGCACTTTTTCCTGCTTTTGAAACCAGAGGCCCTGCATTTTCCTTGTGCACTGGTGAAACCGTGTACCTCAGATTGGGACTTGAAACCACGTGCCGGGACTCGAACCTGGCCAAAACCCACAGTCTTCCAACTGAGATCACACACCTGGTTTCAGGACTTAATGAAGTTCATGTTCTTGATGTCTCATTACAGACAGAATTCAGTGAGAGACAAAGTGATAGGTAAGAAGAGGTTTTATTTAGAGAGAAACACACTCCACAGACGGAGTGTGGGCCATCTCAGAAGGTGAGAAAGGCACCAGGGTATGGGGTTGTCAGTTTTTATAGGAGTGGGTAATTTCATAGGCTAATGAGTGGGAGGAGTATTCCAGCTATTTTAGGAAGGGGCGGGGATTTCCAGGAATTGGACCACTGCCCACTTTTTGATCCTTATGGTCGGTCTTGGAACTGTCATGGGGCCTGTGGGTGTGTCCTTTAGCTTGCTGATGTGAGCATATACTGAGGCTCAAGGTCAAGTGGAAAAAGTCGACTTGTCCGCCATCTTGGACCCATTTGGTTCTAATCAGTTTATGTCATGTCCTCAGGTTATGTCATTCTTTCAAAGGTTGTGCCCTGCCTCCTTCCCTCCTGTTTCACTATTATTCACATAAGTCATGGCACAAAATAAAGAATTATTGCTAGGAAACAAAGAAAAATTCAAATGACTTCTGACCACTAAGGGAAGTGGTAGTGAAGAAAAAAATATTAGCAAATATTAGAAAGAAAATCGTTTCCTTTTTCTCACACTGAAAGACAGAGATTGAATGAGAATTTTGTGGAAATGTGTGTTCATCTCCTCACCCCACAGCAGTTTGGAAATGTTCGCAAAACAATGCCCACAAATATTATTTTGTTTGTTAGTTTTTGTTTTGACTTCTTTCCTCTAATGTTTTGGAGAAAGTTAGTAAAATTCTCCTCAAAGTCCTTTCCTTAATCAAGGTAATTCGCCCTTGATGATCTTGACCAATGTGGTCATCAAGGGATGCTTTGCCTGCTCATTCTCAGTGTTCCCACTGCTAGCTGAGCCACTGTTAAGTGCCTGCTGTATACCAGGCTCTGTTCTGGGCAAGCACTGGGGATACAGTGATGAACAAAACAGGTACAGTCCCTGCTGTTTTATTTTTAAAAAGAAAAACCGAAATGGAGAGAGTGTGTCCACTTTTTGTAGTGTTGGTTGGTTCTGATGTTTTTGATAAAGCATATAAACTGTAATAAGAAAACCTTAGGGAAAAGAAACTTAATCATAAGGCAACTGTAGAAGAAAAAACAGAAACACTCCCTTTTCAGGATTGCCATAACTCAAAACCGTGTGCGATGCCTTAAAGTGCTCTGAGTCTAGAGGATATATTTTAATTAGTTTTACAGAGTTTTATGAAGAATTTAGTGTTCATTTTCATTATGAAGGAACTGAGTCATGATTTTTGCACACTTAATAGGTTTTTTAATTAATGATAAGGCAACCGTATCCCATGATGGTAGCATTATCTGTCATCTTCTTCAGTCTAGGATAGGTAGCGATCTCTACATTCATAATTCTTAAAAGTCAGTGTATAAAGTACATCAAATGTATGGAAAATTGTAAAGATAAACCTTGATATGTTAAGACTGGTTCTTTCTCATGGTGAGTGGCGGGGTGATTTAATTTTCTTCCTTACCCCTGTTTACATTCTTCAGCTTTTCTTCAATGAACACAATTGCTTTAATGTTAAGAGAAGAAAACAAGTGAAAAGATAACAAGACAATTTATGTGTATACCATAGAGTCCATGTAAAAATGTGTGTGCAGGTGAGAAACAGCATGTATTGGGGGGAGGGGAAGGGGCAAGAGGACTATGTATACATCTCTTTCTCATCTGGTTTTCTTTTTCCAAAATTCTTACTTCAGGTAGGAATGTCTTAAAGCTTCAAGTAAGAGAAAACCCAAAGAACTGGGCTTAAATCCCAGAGACATTGAGTCTTTAGTTATGGAGAAGTCTGTAGGTAGGCAGGCTCTTCAACTCCAGATGATGCCACGAGGGTCCAGACTCTGTCTTCCCTCTGACCCCCTCCCTGTGTCAGCATGGATCCCGCCCTGTGCACCACATCCCCACTCACAGGACAGCTTCCCATGCAGGAAGCAAAAACAGAAGAAACAAAGGGCGTCCTTTTCCTACACATCTGTCTATTCAAGGAAAGCAGCATTTCCCAGAATCTTCCAGAAGACTGTCTCTTACATGTCATTGGGCAGAATTAGATGCCCTACCATCATCCTAGGAAAAATTTTATAGACGAAGTAAAATAAGGCACCATGATTGGTTCATACCAGCCTTGTGCAGCGGAACTTTTTATGACAATGGGACTTAATCCACGTCCGCCTGCTGGACGTCGGCCACTAACCGTGTGTGTCAATTAAACACTTCAAAGGTGGCCTATGTGATGAAAACCTGAATTTTTGATTCCGTTTACTTTTAATGAATTTAAATGACTCATGTGGCAACTTATTGGACAGTGTAGGTTTAGACAAATCACAACTCACCCCCTCTCGTACTGGAGTCACATTAGCAAAGAGCAGGAAAGGAAGGCAAGGTCGTTGGATAGACACCAATAACACCATTGGTTTGTGTCTTAAACTGTACTTATTAACTTTTATTTTTAACAAAAACAACAAATAAGGCAATGCTTCAAGAACCCTGGGTTTGAGAATTCTGCACACTTCTACATTCCCAGAAACAAGAGCTGAACTATGTCATGGTACAGCAGGAAAGACCTGGTGAAGGGCTGGCTTTTCCGTCCCAACTGCAGCTGAATATCAGGCCACCTGTTCCATGTTGATTGGTGAGAACCAACTTAATGTTCATTTTTCCACATAAGAAGGTGGGTATGGTGGGATGTCAGAGGGCTAAAAAATAACCATGGATTAGAGCATGTGAGCTGCCTTTAACAATGGTTGTTTTAGCCACACCCATCCATGTGTGAGGCTCTGACCCTGGAGTGGATGTTGGACTCATTTTCCTCTCTTGCCTCTCACCATAGCTCATCTCTTCGGAGGAGCATATGCGACCATTTCTAACAGGGACACTGATGAGTGGTGGGGAAGAACACTCCCATCTGGAAACCTGTAGGTCTAACAACTGGTTTTCATCACCACCACCTGAGTCTGAATCCCAGCGTGGGGAATCCAGGTTCAGTGAGAGCTGGAATTCCCCCTCCCCTCCAGAAGGCTGGGTTTCTGAAAGCGAGTATGAAGACAGAGTTTTGGAGGTAAAAGTTTATTGAGGATCAAACCCTGTGAAAGGAAAGGGGAGAACGCAGGATTGGGCAGAGGAGAAAGTTTAATTGAGGTTGGGTCATGATAAAGCTTGAGCATCACGACGGGGACCTCCAGTCGCCACACATCAGGCAGAAACTGTCAGACTTGCCTCTCTTTTTCACACAGTCACAAGGCACAGACCAGCCTGGGAAGGGCATGAGGTCAGGCAAGGCTGCTTTCTGTGGCTGAGGCAGACCCTGCAGGAGCCCACAGCTAGGGACCTCCGTGCTCACACCTCCACAGCTGCAAGCAAGTCCTGCCTCGAAGGGGAGTCTGAGCAGCACATCTTCATGCCTGCAACACGCGGCCAGGATAACTTCCTGTGGGAAGCTTAATGGAGCAGAAACACTAAACAAGGACTTCCCTGGTGGTCCAGTGGTAAAGAATCCACCTTCCAATGAAGGGGGCTCAATCCCTGGTCAGGGAAATAAGATCCCACATGCCTTGGGGCAACTAAGCCCCCGTGCTTCAAGTAGAGAGCTGGTGTGCTGCAACCTACAGAGCCCACGTGCCCTGGAGCCCACGTGGCACAACTAGAGAGAAGCTCATGCGCCACAACGCAGAGCCTGCACTCTGATGTGTTCTTTTTGTTGTTGCATTCATTTTCCAAGCTGTAAATCTGCACCATTGAATGGATGAAATGCCCTATTGAATTACCTGCTTTTCTCCATTCTATTACTTCCAGGAGTTCTTTTAAAAAAATGTGACCCAATTTTTGAAGGTCTTTTTTAAAAATTTCAATTGTTTTCCCCTTGGCTGTTTTTATATGCACATACCATGCACATAAAAATAGCTTTTTAAAAATTTTTTGCTGTGAAAAAAATATCTCATCAGTATGTATGCTTTTTTGAAGACGCATTCAATCAGTAAGAATATTTGATGAATGCTCATTAGGAAGGAGAAATGTAGCCCTCATGCTGATTTCTGCATGCAAAGCACTTTTGCATTTTATTTATTTATTTTTTAACACCTTTACTGGAGTATAATTGCTTTACAATGTTGTGTTAGTTTCTGCTGTATAACAAAGTGAATCAGCTATATGTATACATATATCCCCATATCCCCTCCCTCTTGCATCTCCCTCCCACCTTCCCTATGCCACCCCTCTAGGTGGTCACAAAGCACTGAGCTGATCTCCCTGTGCTATGCAGCTACTTCCCACTAGCTATCTATTTTACATTTGGTAGCATATATATGGCAATGCATCGTATTGCCTTTAACTCCTGCCACAGCTTATGAAGTGGGAAGAATAAGAAAGAACATCCTCATCTCACAGACTAGGCGTCTCCCTCAGAGCAGCTGAGTGACTGCCGAAAGACACCCTACCCCCAAATTACAAAGCAGCCTCTCATGCCCAATTCTCCCCATAAATCCAAGTCTGCAGAGTTGCATTTGTGGGACACATTTATCCATATTGTATTCTGTATCTGCTCGCCCTCGCCAGGAGATCTGGGTGCCCAGAGCTATGGTCATAAAGAAAGAAAAAGAGGTGAAGGGTGAGGTAAAACTAGCGAAGGGCAGTTTATTGAGTGCCCCATGCAGAATGTGATGGGACCTCTGTGTAGCTCACCTAACTGAATCTCCACCAAGACCAAGTACACAAGTGTTGCTATATCCATTTTACAGATGGAGAAATCAGAAGTTAGAAAATTTCGTGTAAGTTGCTAAGAGCAATCAGCTCTCAGAAGTGGTGGAACCGGCCATTCTAGTCTGTGGCATCTGATGTCAGACTCCTGGCATCCTCCTTGGCTCCCTCTTCTTCTCCAGCTCCCACAACACCCCTCCCCCACCAATGCTTCTTTTCTCCTTGAAAGAATTCATGCAACTATGGCAAAGAATTCTAGTATTCTGCAACTACCTCATTTTTTGATTAATAAAAACAGTTATAGGAGAAAAATTAGAGACATTGTCTTGGATGCACTAGACTCAAAGTTAGCAGTTTCCCCCAAACGTTACATTTCAGAAGAAAAGCAGCTTTCCAAATGGGTTCCACTTGTAACAAAAAGTCATCCAGAGTTTTGCCCTGAACTTTGAACTCTCTCAGACCATCTCACCCTTTTAAAGCTCTACTCATTGATTCTCTACGATGATCTGGGTCATCATCACAGGGATAGGACTTTAGGGTGGGTGTGCTTTTACATGTCTAACCCAGTTCATCTTCAAATCTGCTCCAGTCACCAGTGTTGATCTTCGTGCACAGGTAGATGATATAGATCTGGAAGACTTTATTACACTCACTGTAAAGAGCTAGGTCACCAATGTTTTGAGGACTGAAAGTCTGGGCTTTCTCCGTGTTAAAAGTTAGTTCAGCCATTGCAGAAACTCAATTACTCTTTGCTCCAAATGAAAAAAAAAAGAAGGGGCTTCCCTGGTGGCGCAGTGGTTGAGAGTCCACCTGCCGATGAAGTGGACACATGTTCATGCCCTGGTCCGGGAGGATCCCACATGCCGTGGAGCAGCTGGGCCCGTGAGCTGTGGCCGCTGTGCCTGCGCGTCCGGAGCCTGTGCTCCGCAACGGGAGAGGCCACAGCAGTGAGAGGCCCGCATACAGCAAAAAAAGAAAAAAAGAAAAAAAAAAAAAAGAAAACTGAGAATCAGCCTTTGGCCTCCTGCAATTTTTATTTTATATGGGGAGTATTAATACGAATTAAAAGGAAAAAATATTTACGTGTGCCTTCTGTGTTGTAGGAAATATTCTAGATAATTTTAATGATGCCTTTAATCCTTATAATAACCTTGTGTAGTGGATTGACCTCATTCTCCTCGTGAGGAGCAAAAGAACAAATAGACTTTGGGGGGGCCCAGGCTAAGGTGGAGGCAAGAAGCATGGACTCTGCAGCCAGACTGGATTCATCCCCAGCTCCCACCCACTAGCTATGAGACCATGGACATGTTACTTAATCTCTCTCAGCCTCAGTTTTCTCACCTGTAAAATGGGGATAGTACCTACTTCACAGGGTTACTATAAGGAGCCAGAATTTGAACTTATGTGAGCCTGACTTTACGTAAAATTTTTACTGAACTAAAAGAGAGAAAGAAAGAGAGAAAAACAATAATACACAACTTATAAATGTAGAGTTATGACCTTGAGATAGGCAAAGATTTCTCAACAGGACACAAATTGCTGTAGGCACAAAGGAAAAAGAGTATAAACTGGACTACATTAAAATTAAAACTTCTTGGGACTTCCCTGGTGGTCCAGTGGCTAAGACTCCATGCTTCCACAGCAGGGGGCACTGGTTTGATCCCAGGTCAGGGTATTGAAAAACATCACTATGCAAATGAAATGGCAAGCCACAAAGTGACAGAAGTTACTACGGTGCATTTATCTGACAAAGGATTTGCCATAATATATAAAGAATGCCTACAAATCAATAGGGAAAATTCAGACAACCCAGTAGGAAGGTGGTCAGGAGACTCAAATTGGCACTTCACAAAACAGGACACCCAGATAACCAATAAGCACACAAAAAGATAGATATATATATAACCGAATCACTTTGCTGTACACCTGAAACTAACACAATATTGTAAATCAACTATACTTCAATTAAAAAATAATAATAGGGCTTCCCTGGTGGCGCAGTGGTTGAGAGTCCGCCTGCCAACGTGGGGGACACGGGTTCGTGCCCCGGTCCGGGAAGATCCCACATGCCATGGAGTGGCTGGGCCCGTGGGCCATGGCTGCTGACCCTGCGCGTCCGGAGCCTGTGCTCCGCAGCGGGAGAGGCCACAACAGTGAGAGGCCCACGTACCGCAAATAATAATAATAATAACAATAATAGTGGTGGTCACTAACACTTTGATTATTTATCATATGCCAGACATATGTAAGTACCTTACATATTAAAAACCCATAAATTAGGAGTGGAGGGAAAGAGAGTTAACAAATCTGATGGCTCCTATGCAACAAGCACTGTGCTAGGTACTCAATGCCCTCTCATTGTGAGGTCAAGACATACTGATTGAAGCACCAGTGTTATCACTAATTTACTGTTTCTTCTTGGTTGTGTCCCGGGGGCCCTCTTTTTTTTTTTTTCGGTACGCGGGCCCCTCACTGTTGTGGCCTCTCCCGTTGCGGAGCACAGGCTCCGGACGCGCAGGCTCAGCAGCCATGGCTCACGGGCCCGGCCGCTCCGCGGCATGTGGGATCTTCCCCGAACGGGGCACGAACCCGTGTCCCCTGCATCAGCAGGCGGACTCTCAACCACTGCGCCACCAGGGAAGCCCCCGGGGGCCCTCTTGATCACTATCTATTTTTTAAAATCTCAGGGGTTCTCGTTACACTCTTTTCAGCTCCTTTGCAATTCTATTTATCATTATATCTCTGGAGCTTGCCTATTCATAAGCCATAAATAAATATGAGTTAAATTAGTGAATAAGCTCTTCATAGCCTGCACCCTGTCAGTTACTCAGAGAATCTGGTTCCCATCACCTTAGAAATAAAACATCTAGGTTTTGTGTGTGTGTGTTGTAAACATTTATATTTAGACAAGCACTTCATTATTTCATTCATGGTAAAATTTAAGGAAATAAAGTTATAGCATCCTTGTGAATAAGCTTTGTCGTAAAATCTCAATAATTTTGAATATTCTGATGTCTCCTTTTGATCTTACTCCCCCCTCCCCATGATAACATCTACAGTCTGTTGAGAAACTCTAAATCAGATGACCCCTGGGTATGGTGACCACAAATCTCAGAATCTCTGGAGTGGGATCAATTCGCAATATACCCTCTGTCTTTTTCTGGGCAGATATATTCACAAATCATAAACACAACATTCTTTGGAAGACTGGTCCCCAATTTTTGATTTAGAAAATATGGTAACCAGATTCTCAAAACTTCTGGAAGCTTTTCTTGGGAATTGTTCAGGGGAACTTTGGGTGTGTGGAGAACAGTTTGCCTGAAAATAAATCTAAGTGTCCCAGTACCTATTTCCATGTGTCAACAGCCCGTTCTCCTAAACCTGAGAGGGTCTCCGCGCCTCCTGGCCGGCCCTTCCCACCTTCCACCTGGTCTACCTCCTGATCTGTCTGGCCCCCATCCCCTGCCTCGCTCTGAGGAGATGGCCCTTCCTACCTCTGCAGCACTGCTAACCAAGGGTGCTGTGTGACTTCATGTGGTTTGCGACCCTTTCACTTCACAGAACTTGTGGGAAGAAGGTTTATGCTAAGGCTGTCTTAGATTACATGCCCCCTGAAGCAGACCCTAAGACAAGAGGCTTTTTTAGGGAGGTGATTCCCTAAAAAACGGAAGGGGGGTCGGAGGGCTGATACAGGAAAGAGATGGAAGGTGATAGATGGGGTTTGGAAAGGAGCACAGGGGAGGGCAGCTGGGGTTCAGACTCAGGGCAGCTTCCGGGAGACCTTCTAGAACCTGTATGTCCCACCAAGGGGTGAGGAAACAGGGGCTCTGATGCACCAATTCGCATCTGAGGTCTGTTTTGATCACTCCTGGGGGCTTTGCCAAGCCCACAGAGCCAGCCTGCACCCCACAAGTCTCCAGAAAGCCCTCAGACAATGAGCCATGGGTCTTTTCCGTAAGAAGCCCAGGGAGTGTGTGAACAGGAGGCCAACAGCCTCTGCCACCAAGACCAGAGATGTCTGAGAGCCGGGTGTGATGAACGTGTGTCCGGACCAAGTCCCGGCCTGGAGAGTTACGAGGTCTAAGTTCATCCAGGTCCATCCACTGATTCAGCTCTCTGACCCACCTAGCTGCTCCTCACAGCATCTTTCCTCTGCTGGGGAAAGCTGTTCCCCGTCCTGAGTCCTGAGCTGTGAGCGGATCCTTAAGCTAATATGCAAGCGCTTAGGACACAGGGCACATAAGCCATGGATTTCCGTTGTGGCTGGACCACATTTTGCTTCCATAGTAGAGGCGGTAGAGGACGTCCCCACAACTGCACATCACATGCTGGACAATTGCTTTGTAACGTTGATTGGATGTGACAATGTACTAGGTGTGGTCCTAGCCTGAGGGACTTCGAATCTAAATAAACCTCTAAAGGTCTTTGATGTACGGTATTTTCCTTCCCTTTCATTTGGTGCTTCTCCGTGGTAGGTGCTGACATGTTTATTATTCACACATAGGTCTCCAGGATACCATCTCACCAAACACTTCAAATTTATGCAGGAACTTCTTTCCAAGGAGGCCAAAGCTTCTAAATAAACCATCGCTATTATCACACGATTTGAAACGGATTTGAAATGTGAGGAAATCGCTACGTGAAGGAAAAGCCGGAAAACAGGTTTTCCTCGTCTCACATCTAGAAAAACCAAGGCACACCAAGGGATGCTGCTTTCATAACGGCTCGTGGCTACGTGGGAGCGAGAAAACACGTCTGCACATCTGTAAAGGAGGCAAAATAATGAGTGAGATGCCCCCCCACCCCCACCCGAAGGCCTGATACGGGGCCAGGACACAGTGACTGCAGGTCATAGGCATAATGCTGTAGGGATGCCATAGTCTTAACACGTAGCTTCTCCTTCACGTGAGTCACCCTAGCATCTGGGTAAAGCAGGACAGACTTGAATGCAAGGACCAGCCCCGGCGTCAACCACGTTGGGAACCACAGAATTTCCCTGAGCCTCGTATTTCTCCTCGGAGAAGGTATTTCACCAGCATCACCTTCCCCAGAGCGCAGCTGTGAGACTTGGAGAAGATGCACCTTTTGTGCAGGTGGGGTTCCAGTTTTCATCCATCAGTCCCTCCCTCTGCCAAGCGACTTGGTGGCCAGAGCGTGTTCCTGGTCCCATCCAGGATGGGATAGGCCACGTAACTAGATTTGGCCACTGGGCTACTGGAAGAAGTGATGCACACCGAGGCCGTAAGGTGCTGCGTGGTTTGCTTTGGCCTCTTGTGGGATTTACTTAAGTAGAGAGAAGTCCCGGCTGTTAACATCGTCCAGTGCCATCTAGAACACGTTAGAGTTAACCATAGGGTTATAGAAACAGTAATAGTTCACAAGTATTAAGCTCTTACTGTGAGCCCGGGCGCTGCTCTCAACCTTTTACAACATTTAAGTCACATAATTAACTCCTAACACCCCCATGAGCCAGAGCTATTATTATCCATGTTTTCTATACAGCCACAAAGGCCCATGGAGGACAGCGCACTTGCCCAAGGTCTTCCACAAGCTTACGGTTTAAACTCATGTGATCTGACTCCAGGGCCAACCTGTTCACCACTGCACATCACACAGAACCGAGAAGTGGAGCACAGGAAGGACAGAGAACTCTCTAGAACACAGACCCGTCTAGATGTCGTGAGCCATCATGACGGAGACCTCCGGGTACGGAGTGAAACCAGCTCTGTGCCCAAATCCTGACTTAACTTTCACTGGCTGTGTGGTCCTGGGCAGACGAACTGCTAAATATCTCGAGGCCTCGGTTTTCTCACCTGTAAAATGGGATAATATCAGTCATTCACTGCTAGAGCATTTATGTAGATGAAAGACTGGTGCTGAGTCATGTTAGTTACTGTCTTCCCGGCAGCCAGGCTCGAAGCAGCACCAAGCAGGTGATCCCTGGGGAGCCCTGAGCATGTCTTTTGAAGAGTGGAGGGGGCAGGACAAGTGGCAGAGGCCCTGATGACAAACTTTTCCCACCTCTGTGCTTCGTCCTGGAGCAGCTCTGACGAGGACAGAGTGGTTCTTTGTCCTGTTGCTGTAAAAGCTGATTCTGTTGGATTTTGGTTTATGCTTTTAGATCAGCAACCAAAGCTTTGGGGCCCTGACGTCACTCCTCTCTACTAACCTACGGGTTCAGAGACGCCAAGTGTGCCAGGCAGGGGCATGGGGCCAAGGACACGTCAGCACGGCTGCCAGCGGCAGAATGGGTGGCCTCGGCTCTGAGGCCAGCTGCTGCCTGACTACATCGGGCCTGTTTGGTTTTCCAAAGGGTAAAAATATCATTTATTTTAGCACCAACTTCCAAACTCGCACACCCACCCTCTCTCCATCTTCTAAGCCATCACCTTATCTTTGCTGGAGAGAAAATGTCTGCATCCATCCTTTTAACAGACTGTTTATTATAAGAATGAATTTGTTCTAGTGCTCAGGGCACTTAACAGCTTTACACATGGACTTGGTGGGAGTCTCTGCTCTGACGCCTGTGTATCTGAAAGTCTCCCGGATGACTGAGGGGCCTGAAGAGACTCTTTCCAATGCACAAAAGGAATACGCAATCCTGTGTTCAGATTTGCAGTGGCTGGTCAATTAGGCCATCACCGCAGGGCCAACCTTGAAATATTGTACCTCATCCTGGTGCCCTTCCTGAGGTCACCAGCTCAGGGTGACGTAGGAAAGCAGGGCAGAGTCTATAAATTATTATTAACTCTTTGATTTTACTATGAGTTTCTAAGACAACAAAGTAGAAGCTCAGAATCCAGAACGAGGGCCTTGGCTTGCTTGCCCGAGCGCTAACCCTTCAGCCCCAGTTCATCAAGAAGCCTATAAAAAACCTCCATGAACACACTTCAAGCGCTGCCTGGCTTCCCTAATGAACGCAGAAACGTCCACCGCGAAGGATGATTTACGGGGAAAGGAATGCCAGTAACCGTCCTTTCGTCTTTTCCGTAATAAGCCTTCAGGGCTGACAACTTTATAAAGCACAGTTGGGGCACCAGCAAGGCAGACCACTTCTGAGGGAGTTGCCTCTAGATTATTCAGTGCATCCGCTGAGATTTCATTTGCAAAAACGCCCCGACGAAGGCCAGGGATGTGTATAACGTTGTACAGCTCCTGCTTCTTCGTATGCCATTTTTTAGAATCAATGAAGCAAATTTTATTGAGTGGGGTCTGATGACCCACACGTTTTTTAAATGAGGAGATCTTTTTTTAAAAAAATGAAAAAGAAAGGAAAAAACACACAAACTAACTTCAGATGGTGAGTTTGACCTCTCCTGGTCTGAGACTGAAAAAAAAAGAGCTTAATTTTTTTTTCATCTAAAGTTTAATAAAAATCATGTTTCCATTATTTCTGTGACTGTGTAAAGTCTCAATGCTCATTTCTCAATTTTGGAAAGAAATCAGCCCCAAGGCTATAAACTAACAGTTGTCATCACCATAAATAAAATATTAAACAGTCTGCACTTTCTTTACCTTATGATGAAAATTGCAACCTGCTTTGAAATTGCAGAGTGAAATCATTCTTGCAGCAAGCAGAATCCACACCTTAGGACTGACAAATATCTAGGTCTCGAGCCTGAAATTCTACACGCGCTGCCTTTGGTTTTCATTTCTAGCACTAAAAGGAGAAACGTTGAGGGGGAAACTCTTTTCTCCGACAGCTGTGACAAAGGAAAATGATATAAAATTGGCACTGATGTGTCCGATAAAATGGTTCACCTGATGAGCTAACAATGAGAAATCTGACTTTGGTCCCTGAGACAACCTCAGTGTTCCTTGGGTTAATAAGCTTAGGAAGCTTCTCTTTCTCCCCAGTGACCCTTGCCTTGCCCACTCCTGGCTCCCCCAAAGTGCCTCGGCTTCCAATATCTCCATCCTGTCTCCCAGCTCACCCACACCTCAAAGAGCTCTGCATCCTCACCATCAATCCCCGCCATCTTCTAAACTGGTAGCTCCACCCCAGGTGGGGCAGGAAGCAATCAATCATGAGACAGGCAGAAAAGACGAGAACTTCTATTTATATTTGTTTTCTCTATCTGAGTAAGAAACCAGGCTTTGGTTCTAGCTGTGATGCACATGAGAGCTGTGGCATTAGTGGTCGGTGTGGCTGGTAGTCACGTGTCACCTCCCTTCCTCGCAGGATCCCAAGGGCAGAGGCGGAAGGTGGTGTCCTCATGGGCTGGTTTTCTGGGTCTTGTGACATTGCAGTTCACATGTGCCCAATTTAGTGGATTTATGGATTATATTATCTGGTTTTAACTACGCTAACCCTTGAAAAATGGCTAGATGGCTTAAAAAAAAATTCCTGAGAAGTACCCATGGATCAAAGTTAATACTAGTGATGAAAGCACAGCCAACCAAGAGCCAGATGAAGGTAGCGCTGGCATCCCCCTCTTCCTCCCCACGTGCCTCCTCTGCGCAAACGCAAGGTAAAATCGACGACCCAGGACAAGCCACCAGCCAGCCGTGTTTAATTACAGAAAGATCGCCTCCCACCCAACAGAGGGTGTCCCTCCCCCAGGCACCACCCCACCCCTGAATCACATGTGGATGTTAAACCATTGCGATTTGCAAGACTTTTTCAAAATTTTATTTTCTTTCCTCATCTTTTTTTACTTCCTATTTTTCTGTGCATTTAACGTTCATAGAAGCTTAAAGCAGCAGAACTTATGTCACTGATAAATAAAACATGCTGGAGAGCCTGCTCCAAATTGGTTTATAGATAGGGGTGTATATTTAAAAAATAAAATGAGAATGAAACCAAATATGTAGTGTTCATGTGTCTTTTGGGGGGTTTCCCCAGAAGCAGTAGAGACAAGGATTCACAGGTAACTGTTTATTTGCAAGTCCCAGGAAGGGACACAGAGAAACAGGGAAGAAGGTAGTCACATCCCGGTCCGTCATCAGACAAGTTATCCTGAGGGTAACAGGAGCCTGACCTCACTGGGGAATTCTGAGAGTCACTGTCGATGCAGCTCATTGTCACCCCATTCAAGATGAGAGGGCAGGGAGCTGGGGTATTTATACACCAGCTCCTGTCAGTCACTAAGGAAGGCTGCTCCCAGGGAGACACTAATTTCCTGGTCCTTCTGGCCTGTGCAGGAGAGCAAAGCAAGCTCTGAGGGCAGGAGAAAGTTTCAGATAAAGAAACGCAGGTGATGGCCTTTGGGAGTCAGGTCCGCATGCGCTGAAAGGTACAGGTCATGGGATATGGGTGGAGCTGGACCACCTCTAGGAGAGGACCTTTAACAACGGGCATGTTGTTTCTGCTCACAACACTACATCCAGTACTTACGAGTACTTTTCTCACCCAGTCCTACAGGCTTGACATACCCATGTGGTCTCTCCAAACGCAATGCAAGCTCCTTTAAGGCAAACCCCTCACATGTGGTTTTTGCCCTTGGTACCTGGCGCAGGGACCAGTACGCTGAGTGCAGCCATGCATTTGGGGAATGTTTGTTGAGAACCTACCATTTGTCAGGCAATCCTCTAGGTCCTGGGAATCAAGCTATATTAACAATACAACTTCATCTCTTGTGGAGGTTACACTTTGTTCATAAATGCTTGGATACTTTATCCATCTCTGTTGGCCCTTGAACAGTTAGATTTTGTTGCATAACAAACAACGTCAAATTCTTAGCAGCACGCAACCACAAGAATTTATTTTGCTCATGATTTTGTGGGTTTTGTGGGGCAGCTCTGCAGCAGTTCGGTCAGCTCCACTCCATCGGTCTCTGGTCTTCCACCCCCCATCCCCTCCCCACCCAGGACCAGAAGGCCAGCAGGGCATGTCCCTCTCATGAGATGGCAGAGGTTCAGTAACAACAACAGAAATATGTGAGGCTTCTTAAAGCCTAAGCTCAGAGCTGGGGCGTTGCCACTGCCACCCTGGTATCATTGGCCAAAGCAAAATCATAAGCCCACACCCAGTGCCAAGGGGTAAGGAATAGACTGCTTCCATAGACGTGAGGAGACTGCAAGTCCCTTGACAAAGGATATAGATGGAGCGGAGGGGTAAAAACTCAAGGCACTAGTGTTCCTATTCACAGCTTGAAAATAAATAAGCAGAAACATATCTTTAATATATCGTTGTTATTATTATTATATTGTTATTATTATTGTTATTTCTGAGCCCCTCAGAGCTAGTGCAATGCACCTCCATTGAAGTTCTGCCTCTCCTTCATTCCATGTGTTTCCAGGTCAGTGATTACTTTTCCTCTAGGCAGCAGGTGGGTATCTGGCTTGGCATATCCAGTCCAAGCACATCTCCCAAGACACAGTGGTTACTACAGGGATGAATGTGTGACCCTAAAGAGATCAGGCAGAAGCCTTCCTCAGGGATGCTGGTTGGGAATCTACCTGTCCTGAGGTTGAAGGGTACCAAGCCATGTTACACTGGAGCTGCTGGAGCCATCTTTCCCACCAAAGCTGGGGAGCGGAGACAACACAGGAGAGAAGAGGACAGCGCCCCGGTGTCAGTTCAAGACCCCGTATCCTCCATACCTGTGTTGTCCAAATTCCTTGATGGCCCAAGAATGAGGGCATTCCCAAGGTTGGTTCTGCAGCTGCCTGTGTTAAAATAATAACAAGATTATTGACAGTGCTAAGTAGATTAACCCACTCCTCGCCTAAACCCACACTGCGATGCATCTCCTTCTCTCTTACATCACACATCACTGCCTCTGTGTCTAAAATACTTATACCCAGACATGTCAATTATACCTTAAGAAAGTACCTTTTGAAATATCAATTTGCCTCTGCGAGTCAAACCTGCAAGAACTGTAGTATTATCTTTTTTTGAAAATGAAAAAACAGAGATTCAGAAAGTCAAGCCCCCTGGCACTGGCACGTGCGCGCGCGCGCACGCGCACACACACACACACACACACACAGAAAAGGGGCTCTGAAACAGCCAGTTGTTCGGGTTCCTTAGGCAAATCCATTTGTTTTTCTGGGCCTTGACTTCTCCATCCATAATATAAGGGGCTAAGTTATGAATCTGTAACCAGAAGATGAGAGTTTTTAATGAGTAAATTTCAAATGGTTTCTTCATTGAAGATCTTATTTCTAATCTCTGGGGTTTGTCAGGAAAGTTCACCTATAAAAGGGTGCTTCTCTCCAGCCAGACTAAGGGGGTGGAGAATAGGTCCTGTTCACATGATTCATGAAAAGACCACAGACAATGACAGCGTTCCAGCCTGGAGAAGCCCCTTCCACTGCCCTCTGACAGCTTGCTACAGAGATGCCTGTACACAGGATGAATCTCAAGCAAAAGGCATATTATACCCTCACATCATAAATTTTACAAAACTGCTTCATGAAAAATAACTTCAGGTCCAGGAGCTCTGCAAGAAAAATGTCCAAACTGTCTTCAATTTAGGAACTTTGAAAAGTTTGCATACCAGCAGGTCGAGACATGGTCCTACACCTCAGAGCTTCAGTGTACTGAACTTGGCCAGAAAATGGAATGCCCACTTTCTGGCAAACCACACGATATTCATAGGTGCGAGCTCTTAACTGGGCTTTGTCAAGTTGCCATAAACGTATGGGTCCAGTTCCTCCAGTTCTCTAATAAATAATAAGTAGTTCGACTTATTAGATGAGTGTTAATATTCCACATTCAGAAAACCAAGAATTTAAAGAGCAATAAGCACTTTGTAGGAAACTAACCCAAAACCCATCAGTCTGAAATCGGCCGGGGCCAGTTAAGGAGGACGTATGGCTTTTAGTCTATTTATATTGTATTGTTTTGATTTACATTCAGAAAGTCAAGCCTTGTGTTTCCATTAGTGTCTTGAATATATAGCAAGTCCTTTGTCTTGGCTTGGGTTCCTTTCCAGAGCACACCCTGGGGTAAGGCCTGGATGGGGGTACTTGCTTTAGGAAGTGATCCCGGGATGGCGAGGATAGGAAGGGAACAGTCCAGGGTGAAAAAATGAGCCATTTACCTTCTTGGGCACCTGGGGTGTAGTCCCAACACGGACACCCAGAACCTCCTCCCCTGAGCAGGCCAGACAGTCATGCGCCATCAGCACCCACCTCAGTGGGTGGGGAGGGCGCCCTGGTGCCTTAACTGATCAACACTCCTAACCTGCCCAGTTTGAGGCCCAAGTGGGCTCCGCATTTGGTCTGCAGACATTTCAGGAGATGAGATGAGGGAATCCATTCTCTAGGTGCTCTTCAGTGCGGGCTAAGGAGACACAAGGAGCCAACAGCATCAACTTCATCCTAAAAATTATGTTTACTTATGTTTATTGACTTGACTTGATCTATAATTTTTAGATGTCGATTTCTACTAAATTTTCTGGTCTTCTTTTTCTCTTTGTCACATCTTGTCACTGTGTCACATTGGAATTTGATGCCAGCCCTCTCCCGAGAATAACAAACGCGATCACACAGATGTAAATTTCTCCTTTGGTCTCAAGACACCTACGGAGCCATGGAATCCCACCTCCCAGAACCCAGATGAGACTCTCTGACAGAGACTGGCACACACAAAAAAGTGAGAAAGGATAAAAAGGGAACCCGCCTCCCCTCATTAAAAAAATCACTCAGCTTCATTTCAGCAAGACCAAGGAAATGGACCAAACTAGGGAGCCCCCGGCCACACTCAGTAACGAGGTGCACTGCAGGAGAACCAGCACCTCCCTTTTGGTCTGGAAGGTGTAAAGTCCAACTTCTGCTGCCCACACATCAGACACACATGTGGCCATGATCAGGAAACTCTCAGGAGACCTTGGTCCCAGACCCATGGGGGATCAGCTAGGCTGGAGGCTTCACGAAACGGAAGTGACCACTTGAAGGAGGGGACCAGCCTCAGAGCCCAGAAGAGCACTAACCATCTGAATGTGGGTTTGGAAGCATCAGGCCCGGGAGACTCAGTGACTGGTCAGCCCTCTAAGCCCCAGAGGCACCAGTCCTCATTCTGGGGACCACCAAATCGTCTACCCAAGTGTACACAGAGGAAAGCAACATGGCGGTCCTGCTTTCAAATGTTGCACAGTTTGGTGAGGGAACAGGTGGGACCATGAACCACTACAGTGCAGAGGAAATCTCCATAAGGGGGAAAAAATCAAGTGGGAGCTCAGAGCTGGAGGGAGAGAGCAAACAGGGAGCTTCTGGTAAGGTGGGAGCTCATGGGTATTTATGAGCTATGTTTAGGAGGATTGTACCAGAGGGATGGGGGTGGAGAGGACCACCCCGGGCATCTGTAAATGTGAGCAAAGGCACAGGGAGCTGGAAGCATGGGGCAGGTTTAGGGAAACAGACCCAATGCCTTCCTGAAAAGTACCCATGGAATAATAGAAGTTGCAATAGATACATCACTATTTTCTGAATGTTTAAAAACTATTCACTTTAATATGTATTGAATAATATACCATTCATATTTCTTTGTCTCATTCAATAGATTATGTCATATTTTAAACTTACTCAGATGTATGTCCCTATTTTAAGTTGAATACTGAATTTTGAATCCCTTAGAGACTCTTAATCTCATCCCCAATTTATCCCCCCTTCTTCCGTGGGACCCCTGGGTCTGGCAGGGCACATGGGCTCCTGGAATTAGATGCCTCACACACAGCTGGGTGTGGGCAGAGGGGTGAGCTCCAGCCCAGGAGATGGCACATTCAGGAGCTTCTAGAACATTAGCTGGAGGACACACTTTGCCCCTTCCTATTCCTGGTCGAGAAGCACAGCAATCAGAACCAGCGTTCCAGCCTGAAGAGCTTCTCTCCAGAGCTCCCGCTGCTGAATCTCAGGCTCCCGAAGGAGCAGCGTGAGCTGGGGTTCATCGCCAACCCCCCACGTGGGAGAACCCCACTGACGCAGGGCCAATCCCCTCTGCATGCAGGACGTGCTCAGGGGACCAAGGGAAGGCACCCTACCTGAGGAAATATGGAAGGATTCACAGAGAAGTGACTTCTGACATGGGGGATAGGTGAGTGAACGCTGTAAAGACAGTGGAGAGAAAGCACGGTCCAGGTGAGGGGCGCCAGGAGCAAAGGGCAGAGCGAAGCGCAGCCCAGGATGCAGCTAAGGACACGACGAGGACGTGCATAGCTGGGCAAAAGTGCCTGAGGGACACGGTCTGCAAGCTCGTCCCAAACACGCTGCGGCCCAGGGCCCCCCTCCCAGGGGTGTAAATGTGCCCACGATGACGCCACCAGGGAAGGAAGCCGGCATAGCAAGGTGTCTCTCCTCCATCTACACTGCATACTGCTCAGGAGACGACGACTGAGCTTGGACTTCTTGTCCCTTCAGAGTCCAGCTGAAGAGTGCCGGCAGGAAGAGCCAGGCCCTGCCCACCCCGTCCCTTCTCGCCCCTGACCCCACCCTGAACTACCAGGGTCTCACACTCAAGCAGGAACACCCGGCCTGCACTCCCCAACTCCATCCACACGGACTGCAAACACCACCCTGGCCCCAGCCAGGTCCACAGTATGTACCCCAGGGGTGCAACCTCCCAGAAGGAAAGACCCCCAGGAGGCCTGACCGCAAGTAGGGACCACTGAGCAGGGACTTGCCGGACCCTGGACCCAGAGCAGGTCTACAATAGGGCATCAGCTCTGAGCAGGCCAGGCAGGGGTTTTTGGCCCTCAGAACCCCCCAGCTGAGGGGAGGGGAGCAGCTGGAGGAGGCCAGGGTGGGGTTTCTAAAGCTCAGAACACAGGCAGGGCCCTCCGGCCCTGGTCTAAGTGCAGCCACGTCCCTCCTGCAAGAATCCATGTGTTGCTTCTCTGTCTCCTTGTTAACACTGGGACTGTGAGGGCAAGACTGAGTTCACAGTTACAGTTCAAGGACCCAGACACTGGCCTATTTCACTCTTATTAAATGACTAGAGTTGACTAAGTGCCGGGTGACTTATTGCTCTTGTGTTAGCTCAGCGGGTCCACCTGACAAGGTGAAGGTGAACATTATCAGCCACAGTTTCCTGATTGTCTTAGTCCACTAGGGCAGCGACAACAAAATACCAGGGACTGGGTGGCTTAGAAACAGCAGAAACGTATGTCTCTTTGTTCTGGAGCCTGGAAGTCCAAGATCAGGGTGTCAGCATGGTTGGGGGGGGCCTTCCATGTTTCAGACTTCTTTTATCTTCACATGGTGGAAAGGACGAGCTAGCTTTCTGGGACCTCATTTATAAGGACACTAATCCCATTCATGAGGGCTCCACCCTCATGACCTAATCACCTCCCAAAGGCTTACCTCCTGACACCATCATCTTGGACATTAGGTTGCAACGTATGAATTTTGGAGGGACACAAACATTCAGGTCATAGCACTGATGAAGAGACTGAGGTTCAGAGAAGCCCAGTTTATGGAATAAATGGGGATACTCAGAAATCCACATTCCTTCCACTATAGCCCACATAACACACTACACAGAACCACAATCAATGATTAGATGACTTCACTTATAAAGAGCTGTGTTTGTTTCATTTTACAATAAAAAAGGGACTGAGTTCCAATTTCCTCTCATCACTAAAACCTTTTAACTTATTTTGGGGGGTCCTGAAGTTAACAAAAATTGGGCTGAGTGATGCTGGTTTCTGGCCTCATTTGCCAGCATCCACACCACTCTCTTTCCTGGCAGCCTCGGTAGGAGGGCGGGTACCTGGCCACCAACACCTTGAGCTCCAGAGTCAACACAGGGGTGCTCACACACACAGAGGGATGGGCGGCCTATCCTCCTCCGGAAAACTGCCGAATCTTCTCTAGGCAGAAACGTATGTTGGATTAGTAGCCGTTGGTAAGTGCTCTGTGTTAAACTTTTATCAGATAAAATTTAAAATTCAAAATAGTTCCAGTTTACGTGTAAAGAATGAAGAACACCAGAAGAAAAGAAAGTAAGGGGATTAAGATTCGTTTGTTTTCTTTTTCTGTTTGTAAATCCTTATATTTTTACTCCCACCTACAGACAATGCCTGGAATTTCTTTAACTGTCATCTCACACTTAGAAGTAAAACCACCAGGTGAAAACCTTGAGGTCATTTTCAGCTCCTCTGCCCACCTTGTTCTGAGCACCCACACTGGCTATGGTTCGATAGAGCCTAAGTGCCAAATGCCTCCCAATTTTCTTCTCTCTTTTAATTTCCATCATCTCAGCCTAGTTGACACTTCAGCTGCTAGAAGCAGCTTGTCATCTGCCCGCAGGCCACCAATGCTATATTTTCTTTAAGTGAGACCTCACCGCTCCAAATCTGTGATGGCTCCAATTGCCTGTACTCTCACATCTCATTATGGCCTTTGAGACTCCCCCATGACTGGGCCTAGATGCCTTCCCACCCATAGTCCATCACAGCGCTTGGTCTGCCATGCATGCCACCCACACCCAAGCCCCTTCAGGTTCTCATGCACACGCCCTGCCTGTTCACCCACTTTAACAGCGTGTGCCATCCCCTGGCCGGCACTGCCCATCTCCTCACTCACCCACTCATGTCTGTTGAAAGCCTTCTCCTCTTTAGAAGCTCAATTCAAATGCCACCTCTTTTCCATCCTCCAAAACTCCCTATATGATGCTTCTTCCTTTCGACTCCATCGCATCTTATTTCTGCCTCGTGTCTGTTTCGCCTTCTTAATTGTCTGTACTTAGAGGTCAGGAGGGCTGTGCCCTACTCGTCTTTGTGTCTTGCACAAGGTAGGTTCTCAATATTTATCTCGGTAAACGTATTTAAGTGGAGGCTGACGGAAATTCTCACTAATACGTAAATGATTGACAAACATCTCTCGGGAATACTGCTAGCTTCAGATACAAAGAGGAAAATTCCAAGAGGTTTGTTTGCCCAAATCAAGTTAAAAACATTGGAGGGAGCCAAAAATAAACATTTTCCAACTTCGAAATGCAGCTCACCTATGGAAATGGTAGCGCAGGTTTGTCCAACGAAAAGACTGATTTTTCCCAACTCTGTTAACTCAGATGAGAGAAGAAAGTTAATTTTCCCTACTGGAGATTCTTGCCAAGGTTGTGATTTTAAGGACTTTCTAAGCCTTTTATTTGCAATTCAGTTTAACCGCTTTCTAGGGCCTGAGATTTGCCTGCTGGGTTTCCCAGTCCCCAAAGAGTTCTGGAACACGGAGTTAGTAGTAAAAATTAATGTGTCACTCTTTAGAGGCAGGGGAGAAGGTCAGCTAATGTGGAGCCAGCGATGATGCTTTAGCTAAGGAACGGGGCTAGTCAGTGATTAATGAGCAGATCTGAGCTGGCAGGACCAGATAGACTGTCGCCTCTGATTCAGTTTTGTTTTTGCAAATGTGGGACTCCTACAAACAAGACGGGGAGAGACGCTGTGTGCCAGCCATGTGGGAGAAGCGTCTGCACAGCTCAGCTCTGCCACCTCCTTACTGGCTTGGAGACCCTCCTGGGTCGGCCAATGTTTTTGAATTGTATGGTGGTTTCACGTTGTGGATAAATGTCCAGTGTTTACTTGGACGAAGACACCCGATTCATTTTGCTCTGAGTCCTGATTTGGTTTACAACCTACCTCTTCAGAGGCAGAACGCGTATTAGCTCACTTTTCCCACCACCTGGTCTCCAAGGCATCTTTTCACGTTGCGGTTGGAAAACCCAGTGCTCTCCCAAGCCTGGACACAGGCACTTGTTATGACTGATGGGCAGCAGCACCCAGAGTTACTGAGCTTCAGCTGGAGTGAGAGGACAGGGCTGGATAGTTGGATGGGGCTCCGGGAATAAAGCCACAGTGGTGTCGGAAATGCTGAGATGCTGAAATCTGGGAGTTACTGGATCTAGGGACGGACATCAGTTATGAAGCAGGAAAAGTGGATGTTCTCTTCCAGGATATAACATATCTCTGGAGGAATTTGAGTAATATAATCTTCTTGAGCTGAGAAATTATGAAAAGTACCAAGATAAAGGGGGAAATGCCTCAGTGATTTGGTTAGATTCCCCATTTTCTTTAATGATGTAATATAGCCTTGCTGCCATAGTAAAAACATTTTAAGTTAGCACAAGTTATGACCCTGTATATAAATTCAAACCTATTAACAAAGGACAAAAGTCCACCCACAAATTTGAGGTTAGGTACTCAAACCATCCTTGGGTTTTCTGAAGATGGAAAATACCAACCAAGCAGGAAGGGCTTATTTCATTTCCAACACTGTGAGCCGTGCTGTGATAAACAGAAGAAATCCATGACATCGTGCTTTGGGTTTCTTTTTATGTAGATAAAAGTTTTCATAGTTTACATATTTCTGTCATATTTTTAAATGATAACAGAATAGTCTCTGTATGATAACTACCTACTGCTCTCTATATGGGATACAATTCATTCCATGCATTGGGATATTTCTAATTGTGTTTATATTTTTATTTTTAAGTACCTGTGCATGAGGGTGTGTGAGTCTACCAATGTTCTTGTCTAGAGGAAATGTCCTTACCCACACTTTTTTTCAGCTTCTAAATTGTCTAAGGCTGTTTACTGATTGGATCAGAGTCGTCACCTGAGCCAAAGGCATTAGTGCAAAGACGAATGAGACGATCCAGCTCAAAAAGCTCAGACCAAGAGGGTTGACAGTAGCTACCTCAGTCAATCAGAATACAAAGACTGAAGAATAGAAAGAATGTTGGCTGCCTGGCAATGCACCCAGAATGTACTGGCATAAAACCACCATTTTATTATGCTCATGAATTCTATGGGCCTTAAGTCTGAAAAACATATAGTAATAAATGACTTTTTTCTGCTCCTCAGTGTCTGGCTCCTTAGCTAAGAAGACACAAAGGCTGGGAGTGTCTTGACATCTGGGAGCTAGAATCATATAGAAGCATCTTAACATCTGGCTACCTGTTGGGGCCTTGGCTGGAGCTGCCAGTCAAAGCACCTCCACAGGTGGTCTGTCTGTGTGGCTAACTTGAGCTTCCTCACAGCATGGCAGCCGGGTTTCCTGAATGAGTGTCCCAAGAAAACAAGACACAAATGCATGACATTGTTATAACCTCCTCTCAAAGTCATGTAGCACAACTTCCTCTGTATCTGTTGGTCAAGGAAGACACGGAGTTCTGCCCACTTTCAAGGGGAAAGGACACAGACCCCACCTGACTCCACCTCTTAATGAGAAGAATGTCAAGGGCAAAGTATAAGAGCCTGTGGGATGGGAGAGATTGTTTCTAAAAAATCACGTGACAAAAAAAAAAGAAAGAAAGAATGGAAAGATAAATATTTCAGCCTGGTTTCTAGCATTAGCAGTCTATTTCTTCTTTATCTATTTTGCTAAAAAAAAAATTTTTTTTTTTTTAGTCTCTCCGTGCAGCTTGCGAGATCTTAGTTCTCTGACCAGGGATTGAACCTGGGCCACCACAGTGAAAGTGACGAGTCCTAAACACTGGACCGCCAGGGAATTCCCAGTTTTGCTAATTTTTTTAATAATGAATATGCATTGATTTTGTGATGAGAAATAGTTATCTTAATTTTTTTTAAAAACCCACATGCTAAGAGTGGCAAAAAGGGGAAGTTTGCAAAGAAGAAAACTCTAAATGGCAAAGGTTATACTTGCTCTAAATCATAGTTCTTTCAAATATAAGTAAATATATGATGCTGTATTTTAGAGTTTTCAAAAATAAATACTCTAGGTCAAAGATTTGGGTGCAAGCAGTTTATTTTGAGAGGTGATCCCAGGAAGCACTGGTGGGTAGAGGTGGGGTGGGGGAGGGAAATAGAGAAGAGATGAATCAAAAAGATAAAATAAATAATTGAGGTAATCTTTATAAATAGAAAATAGGGATGTGACAAGAATAACGCTTGGATGAAAATGAACACGAGCCCAAAATAGTATTATCAGTGTAAACATTCACTGAGCATCTCTTGTCATCACTTAAGGAACGTAGTGCAATAGAGTTGGAGCCCTGGGGGGATTTGCCCATGCCCTTGGTCACTTTCCCATGTCCTACGAGGCTTTCGTAGCACCCTGTCACCTCCCCCTCCTTCTTGCTCTTTTGGATGGCCAAGCCAAAAGAAAGAATGTTGGTTCCTGTATAAAGATTACTCATTGTTCGCTGATGGGCCCCTCTTCGCTGGTTGGGAGAAGCTGGAGCCCACCCAGTTATTCACCCCTCCATCACTGTCTCTACTCCCCCCGTGTTCTTGTCTTGCATCTCCATCTTTCTTTTCCTTCCTTCTTCTCTCTTCCAGCTATATTTCTGCTTCTTCTCCCAAGTTGTTCGACCTCTGTCCCAAGTAGATTGATTATTATACCAACATTGGCCAACAAGAGTGCTTCTCAGCATCTAATTACTTAAATGTCCAACTGCATTGTGTCCTGCAACCTTGGGTATATTATGTATTCTGGAGAGTAGAGTTTGCATGAAGCAAGGATGCTGTTACAATGACTTCGAGACAGGAGCCCCACGTATACACCCTGTGCACTTTGGGAGGACTCATTGGGTCAGTTAGATGCTAATATGTTTGTGCCACTTAATTCATCTAGAAGATTAGAATATAGAAATAAAGGAGTAGAAGAGAACTAATAATTCCCCTTATTCGTTCCCTTTGCCAAAATTTAAGGAAATTTTCAGATATGCATGATATGCAAAGAGGAAGATAGTTCCAAGCACAGGTCAGTCTCCAATGACACCAACCTGTCACATTTCTTTTGTGAGGAGGTTAATTGTATGTGTTAAGCCCAGTGGGATCCACCAGCCAGCCATGACCTTGGCTGACAGCCTTCAAATAAAGTCCTTTATACAAGGTGGGATACTCTTTATGACTATCTTCCTGGGTAACTTTCTCAAATCCAAAGAAATTCTGACTATCCTTGAACCTCAAAAAACGCATCCATTTCTAACTTATTATTTGTAATATCATTCTGAGACCTTGCAGCCATTGCAAGTAGAGGACCATTCCAAACACTCAGTCTTCGGACCATCAATTCTGGGTCATAAGAGCATTCAAAATGGAAACAACAGTCACAGAGCACAGAAGCTGGCCAGTCCAAGAGGAAAGAAGGTTTAGGTCTTATCTATAGAATGCCCATTTCTCCCTGGCCACTCGTCTTACCTGGGTGGGAGCAGGTGGAACCAGAGAACAGCCAGTCTAAAAGCTGACCTGATCACAGGTGGCCACATGCACAGAGACCTGACCAGGACTTCACTTGTCATGGAAAAGTTTAGCTTCCGACCCCACCCAAGAGCCAAGAGTTCCAAATATGCCAACAGCCCCCTGAGCATGAAACCTGAGGCTCCAACTTGAGGAAACAAAACCCATATGATCATCATTATCATCAACATTGGCCACGTTGTCCAGACCTGCACCATCCAGTTCAGTCACCGCTGGCCACAGGCGCCTCCTTACATCTAAATTATTTAAAATTAAATACAGGAAGGCGTGTTTCCTTATTAGCGCTAGTCACATTTCAAGTGCCCGCTGGACACACACGGCTGGAGGCTGCTCTATTGGGCAGCCCAGAACATGGCACACTTTTAGCGTCGTAGAAAGTTCTGTTGGACACAGCTGGTCTACGTATCGCCTGTGTGCAGGCACTTTCCATGTGTTACATCACTTAATTCTCACAGGAAACCTGCGAGCAAGGGTTTATTGACCCCACATTCTAGATGCAGAAATTGAAGTTCAAAATCTCCCAGCCATCTGTCCTGACCACACGTCCGTCTCTCTCGGACGGGCTCGCACTAATAGTGTGTCTCCAAGCCAAAGCCGAATTTCCCTCACACTGGAGGCTGGGAAAGAAATTAAGGTCGGAAACCCTCCCCTGCTCAGACTGCCAAAGGTACTGGCTGAAGTTGAAGTCCATTTTCAACTTCACTCTTGTTGGAGAGAAAGGAAGGGTTGGGGCCGGAGGTAGTGGGTGGGGGGGGAGGCAGACATTATCATTTTTTTCTCAAGTAAGTCATCCTTTTGCAACATTCCCACCAGAAACGCTCTGGTTTTTGTTTGTTTTAATATGCGGGGTTGATCTGCTCAAACCCCAAACATGCTTTTCCATATGCTTCTCTTTCCCCGTTTTTATATTTCCTTTCAGTACAAGTGCTAAATCTGTGCCATATTTTTATTAGTTTTACACTGATGTTGTTGACATTTTTGAGAGATATTTGATGTCTGAGAGACTCACGAATATTTTCCTTGCTCTTTTGAAACATTAAAAAAAAAAAATCTAACACAACAAGAGGAGAACCATGTTTGTATGTAGATCAACCACTTTTACCCAGAGACATTTCAACTGTGTCTGAGGACCCCTATCTTTGACTAGTTATTTATTAAGCTGCTATTAGTCCCGGTAGGAAAATATTTTCTGCAACATTCTCCCTGACTGCGTTCCCACTCCTCAAAGTTTGTGGGAAAGAGAAACTGAAGGCATTAAGATGATCGAGCTCATCCCTACAGTAAAATCTCTGCTCTCCTGCCTGACCCGGCTCCATCCCGTCACAAATTCTCGTCTGCCACGTGATGCAGGCAGCAGAGGGGGTCACATGAGCTACAGGTGAGCTGGCCCCAATGATTTGTGAGCCTCAGTATTTGCACACGTGTGGTCATGAGGGACCTCTCTGGCCAGTCCAGCAGTTTTCCCCTACATCTGTTGGTTAATCGGAAATCCAAATGTACAAGACAGCACTGGAGACCAGAGCCGGGACATGGGACTTCTCAGGCTGGAAACAAAGAGTATGTGACACTGATTTCAGCTCGGATTTCTCTTTGCACAACTGAAATTTACTGTGCATCTTTTGAATAGAACCCATGGCTCTCACCAAGCATGGTCCAGTGGGCGGCAAGACTCAAGTAAGGCTGTTCAGTCCAGTTTGAAACCATTGCCAACAGCCATGTTTCCTTCTCCGTCTGCTTCTCATCCCTCTCTTTTGTGTTTCTGTCTATCCCTTGCTCTCCTCCACCCCTTCTTCTCTCATTCTTTCTTCCCAGCTCCCACTTTCCTGAGTCTCCAGTTCCCAGAAGGAGCCTCCGAGTCAGATTCTGGGTGGGCAAGACATGTCTGAAATATCCACCAAGGCTGCATTGGCGTCTCTTGCCTCCCTCTACGCCCCATTCTTTGGGGACAGCCAGGCCCTTCCCCTTGGACTCTCTTAAAATGCACAAACACTCTCCCCTAAGGGAGGAGAAGTTAAAGTTAATTAAAGTTCCCCAAACTTTTATATGGACTATTTTTCTGGAGATGCAGTGTGCTGAGACAAGTAAAGGGCCAGAAAAGGCAGGAAGGCTGAAACAAACCTAGCCCACCTCCAATTTTGGCCTGAGGTTTGCTGGCAGCAGCGAAAAGCCATCCTTCTATGTGGTTTGCTCCTATAACTGAGAATTTCATCACGCAGACTCTTGCCAGGATCCTTAAGGCCTCAAGGAAAACACAAGGTCCTAATGAAGAAGAGAAGGCATGAAAAGGGCATGGTGTATCCTAGCATCTTGTAAGAGAAAGCAGGTTAGAATAGGCACATGAGCTGTGGCTATTCCAGGAAGGAGAGAAGAAAGAAAGATAAAAGCTGTTGACAGTGGCTTCAGATGGTCTATGCAGGCAGGGCTGGTCCTCTGCCGTGTCCCCCTGTCTAGCCATACCAGCTGTTTGCTGCCCGGGTCCCTGGCCAGGCTATACTGGTCGCTAAGGATTTTGAACATCACGCCCACCTCAGACGTATTAAAAATACGTTGTTCTGTCTGGCCTTAACGACCACCCTATACACTGATGTAGCCATTGGAAGGCTCCAGGCTACAGAGAAGAGAAAAGACAGTTGAAGTTTGGCTAAATGAAAAGGAAACGGTCAGCTCATGTGGCTGGAGGGCTTTGGGGATAATTAACAGCGTTTTCTGGAAGCCACCACTTTTCTCCTTTCCACTTGGGCATCCGACATCCACCTTAAGGCCGGTTCTCCTCAGGGCCCAGACATCTGCACTCATGCTTCCTGGCTCCATCTAGCAGGACAGAGACATGGGATGGCTTCCAGAAGCTCTCTCGGAAGAGCTTCCCAGAAGCTCACAGCAAAGCTTGCCATGCAGCTCACCAGCCTGGACCCAATCAGGTACCTCCTCCTGGACCATATCGGGGATGGGCTATGGCATTCCCCGCAGGACAGATGGGCTTGCCCAGACCTGGAGGAGGGGCAGCTCCAAGGCAGGGGGGGTGGCGAGTGGGTAGCTGAATAGCGGGCTTTGCCAAGAGAAGGAAGGAGGGAGTCCTGCTGACCAGTGCCAACATGTCCACTGCCGATGCAGCTCCATTACGCCCACTTCCTGGTGTTGGGCTAATGTTACTTCCTCAGGATCACACACACCGTCCCCTAGACCAGGGACACTCAGAGTGTGGTCCTCTAGCCAGTGCTGCCTGCAGGGTGCGGGAGGAAGCTTTCAGCCACTTTACAGAGTCATTTCATGCCTGTGGAATCTAATAATAACCAAATTTGGGCTTGTATTTTGCGTGTCTTTTTTCATTTCATTTTTCTAGTAATTTGCTGTACTGTACTTTACAAAGTATTGCTCCAGGATAGATTTTTTTGTTTAACAGCTGGTCCTCCCCCATGGCTTCCTGTGTCTCCCCTCCGGAAAGCACAGCTTTAGAGGGAGGCCCCAAGATCAGGAACAAAGCTGATGCCCCACGGGGCTCCTGGACACTGCTGGCTCTCAGTGTTTGTTGTCTGAATAAACGAACAAGGGGCAAAGCTGGGACTGAAGTCCAGGTTTGTAAATTCCAAAAACTCAGCTGCCTCAATTGTGCCCTAAGGAGACTGAGAAGATAAATATGTCACCTGACCCCAGGAGTGGTCGGCAACTATAAAGTGACCTAACCTGGAGATGGAGCCAAGAATGCCTGTGAAAGTGTGACTCTCTCCTGGGTAGGAGGCTATGAAGTCTAGGGACTGACAACTTCGGATGCCCCGCAAAGTGCTGCCATGGCCAGCCTCCGGACAAGCCTTGACCCGTCCATAGAGCTCCCTGGGGACCGCGAGGCAGCTGCTGGGAGAGGGGAGGGGAGGACGTGGAGGTGGGAAGTGGGGATTCTGTTTTCCTATCAGAATGAACCGCGCTGCTCCGGAGCTCAAACAGCCAGACAGACCTCTTTAAAAGTCACATTTGCATTTGTGAAATCTGTGCGGTGGGGGAAGGGAGAAACGTCTTTGCTGCTCCACGGAGAATTATGAAAATGGCCTTTAATAATTCTGAGACGAGGGCTTCCCTGGTGGCGCAGTGGTTGAGAGTCCGCCTGCCGATGCAGGAGACGCTGGTTCGTGCCCCGGTCCGGGAAGATCCCACATGCCACGGAGCTGCTGGGCCCGTGAGCCATGGCCGCTGAGCCTGCGCGTCCAGAGCCTGTGCTCCGCAGCGGGAGAGGCCACAACAGTGAGGGGCCCGCCTACCACAAAAATAATAATAATAATAATAATTCTGAGACGAGACTCTCCCGAACCCTCTCTCTGCCCCCATGTAGACCTCAGTGCCAGCTCATTCGTATCACCCATCCCCCTATTTTACACCAAGGGATCAACATGGTGATAGAAAACCCAGGGATGCATTGTCCTTCTACTTACAAAGTAATATTTCTAAATACATCTCACATCCTGGCAGGTCATGAAGTGAGCACCACCCTCCCTGCCTGGTGCCCACTGCCCCTTCCAGCCACGCCAGGATCTGCTGGCTGAGGGACAGATCGCCACTTTCTTTTCTTTTTTGTTTTTAAATTTCTATTGGAGTACAGTTGATTTACAATGTTGTGTCAGTTCAGGTGTACAGTAAAGTGACCCAGTTATACATATACATATGTCCACTCTTTCTTAGATTCTTTTCCCATATAGGTCATTACAGAGTACTGAGTAGAGTTCCCTGTGCTATACAGTAGGTCCTTATTAGTTATCTATTTTCTATATAGTAGTGTGTGCATGTCATTGCCAATCTCCCAATTTATCCCGCCCCCCCCTTTCTCCCTGGTAACCATAAGATTGTTTTCTACACTTGTGACTCTATTTCAGTTTTGAAAATAAGTCCATTTGTACCATTTTTTTTCAGATTCCACATATAAACGATATCATATTCAACAAAATACTAGCAAACTGAATCCAACAACACATTAAAAGGGTCATACACCATGATCAAGTGGGATTTATCCCCAGGGATGCAAAGATTTTTCAGTATATGCAAATCGATCAGTGTGATACACCACATTAACAAACTAAATAAAAACCATATGACCATCTCAATAGATGCAGAAAAAGCTTTTGACAAAATTCAACACTCATTTATGATAAAAACTCTCTAGAAAGTGAGCAATGAAGGAACCTACCTAAACATAATAAAGGCCATATATGACAAACCTACAGCTAACATCATACTTAATGGTGAAAAGCTGAAAGCATTTCCTCTAAGATCAGGAACAAGACAAGGATGTCCATTCTCGCCACTTCTATTCAACATAGTTTTGGAAGTTCTAGCCACGGCAATCAGAGAAGAAAAAGAAATAAAAGGAATCCAAACGGAAAAAGAAGTAAAACTAGCACTGTTTGCAGATGACATGATACTATACATAGAGAATCCTGAAGACGATACCAGAAAACTACTAAAACACATCAGTGAATTTGGTAAAGCTGCAGGATACAAAATTAATGCGCAGAAATCTCTTGCATTCCTATACACTAACAACAAAAGACCAGAAAGAGAAATTAAGGAAACAATCCCATTTACCATCACGTGAAAAAGAATAAAACACCTAGGAATAAACCTACCTAAGGAGACAAAAGACCTGTATGCAGAAAACTATAAGGTGCTGATGAAAGAAATCTTTTCCTTTTAAATGGAAACAGCCTATACCACTGCCTGCTTGAGAACCCTCATTGATTAGAAAAGAAAATTTTTCCCTCTCCTGTCTTTCAAAGGCCATAGCAAGGCTAAATGAGGTGGGGGAGGGGTGCAGAAGGGAAAAAAATGGGAATTTCAACACACTCTGTTTAGGAAAGCCTCTCCGCATCCTTTAATCTATTTGCCCTTAAACAGCAGGGGAAAACTATGCATTTACATGAGTAAACAGCTACTTTCATTTCAAATAGGGGTTTAATCTGTTTACTTAAAGGATTTAAAGCAAATAATTCAAAAAGCCTTCCAAGATGCCAGCCATCATTTCTTCCCTTTAAAGGAAAGACTGGGCAACTTTTGGAGTACGGGTGAAAATTAGTTTAATTAGGTAATTAAAGGTAATTAAAGGGCAAACATTGCAGGATGTGAATATTTAATACAGCACCAGGCTAGATCCCTTCCCATGAAGTGGACAGGCACTGAGTTTCCAAAACTCCTTGCTTCTCCCCTACACACATACACAACACACAACACACACACACAACACACATACACACACACAAACATCTTATGCATCGTACCCTAGGTGCTAAATGAACTATAGTAACTCCTGGGTTTTAGCATTTTTTTCACTTTGATGTAAATTAGGTATGTGTATGCAGAGAAGGATACAGAAAATATTTAGGTGACAGGAGTGTCTCCTGTGATTAATATTCATGTCCAAAACGAGCAGCACGGACCACGTGGAGGAGTATTGTCATCTTTCTGAGTTATTTGCTTAATCCAGTGTTCAAGAGAAACACACGAGAGGATCCTTTTTCAGATCAGTATCAGTTACTTTGTTATCTTTTCAAAATATGTTTTTTATAAGTAGAGTTGACATTCTCTGAATCTGTATAAACCTTTAATATAGAGCAAATTCACAAGGGAAGTAGGAAGGCTGAGTCACTGACCTACCTGTAAATAGGGCTCCTGTCTCTGTAACCCCACGTGGTGCTATGTGCAACCCAGAGCCTGGCTCAGAGGAAAGATGAACAGATGTCCTAGGTGATGTAACAGTGTTGGGCCCCAGCCACCATGCTGTGAGGAAGCCCAGACACACGGAGGTGCTCCAAAGTGAGGAGTTTTGGAAACTTGGTGCCTGTCCACTTCGTGGGAAGGGATCTAGCCTGGTGCTGTATTAAATATTCACATCCTCCTGAGACTCTAGCCACCAGCCGACGTCAACAGTCAGGCAACCTGAGTGAGCGAGCTTTCAGGTGGTACCAGCCCCAGCCTTCAAGCCGCCTGAGCAGAGAAGAAATGACCACTGCCCAAACCGCAAATTCCTGAGCAAAACGTGTTGTCGTTTTAAGCCACGAAGTAGTGCGTCATTTGTTATGCAGCCATAATAACTGGAACAGATTTTGTAACTCTTGAACCTCTTGACTGTGCTTGCTTCTCCACTTAGAATATACCTATGGGCGGCTGTGTTAATGCTCCCCTTACCCCCACCAAAGGAGAACAGGTGGCACAAGACTGCTTTACCCTAGGCGTGTCCTAGATTCGCCCTTCGTACACCGTAAAACTCGGTAGAATCCTTAGAAAAAAATGTGCTTCCCCTCGGCAACTCCTGTTAATAGAGTGGTTGGTATTCTCAGTAAGCCAAACGTATTTCCTCAAGCCTCAGATGTTGCAAACCAAAAGGATAAGCAGGATAAGAGAAAACTATTCCTATGCAGATAGCCCTGATTTAGCAAAGGTCAATCCTTCATAAACCTGTGATGGGGGTTTTGTCCCTGCTCTGCCTCACAGCCCAGGAAGAATCCTGGAAGCCACCTGCTCAGGAGACAATGGGAGGCAGTGGGGTACCCATCGCCACCACCATCGTGCCCCTGACTCACAAGCACACATACCCAACCCTGCGTCCCCACAGCTGTTCAGCAAGGATTCTGTCTGATGCCAGTTCTCCCGTGGCCCCTATTGCCTGATGCCCTGAGTTTGGGGAACAGGAACAAGGGGTCAGGCATAGAGTGTCTGGGAGCTTTGAAATGGAAGTAGTTTTCTATAATAAAAGCTGAAGAGGATCCCAAGCACTGGTGTGTCCTTGGAACTCAGAACACACTTCCTTATGGAAACGAGCGAGTTATTTACAAGTGAACTTTTGGAGCACAATGAAGTCACAGGCTGGGGGCTTAGCTGCATCTCTCGCTCTCCCCTGGGAAGGTGAAGGATATCAAGCTTTTACATCACGTCGTATTTATTATATGATATCTTATCACACGCGTCAATGTAAGCTCCTTGAGGGGATGCTCATATGGCAGCCATCTCTGTGTCCCCATAGATGCAAACGCTGGCCCTGGAACATAGCAAGTGCTCAACTAATGTTTAAGAAAGGAAGGAAGATGGCAATAGCTATGAGAGACCCAATGAAACCTATTAAAACTTTCCCGCATAGAAACTTCTACCAAGCAGAAGCTTCCAAACTATAAGCCAGTGGTGCATTTGTCACTTTGACAAGTGGCATCTTTGCAAAGTGGTGAGTGGGAGAGGTCCTGTCAGTCTCCAGCTTCCATCATGGGCATCTGCTTTCCTCCAGCCAGGTCCATGATCCCATGAAGAGCCCAACCCCAGTGGCAGCAAGGCTGGCATGTAGCTACAGAGCAGGCATTAGAGCATTTATATGGGTCCAGCTATTAAACTAATTTATAGTATCCAACAATTATTTCTTAAATTACCCATAAGCTCATCCTTTCCAAGAGAGCAATATGATCTTACTTATAGTGTGTGTGTATGGTTGGAAGGTCGGGGTGTGGGGGACGGGGGTGGTTGGTGGAGAGAGGAGTGTAGAATCTAAAATTAAATTTTGACAACCTCACAATCCAGATGTTTCCCTCTGCATCCTTATTCCCAGGAGCAGAGGTCTTTGGTGTCAGGTCACACCCCTCGGTCCATCACTGATTCCAGCCGCAACTGCAGGGCACAGCTCTGGGGATCCTCAGCCGGTGTATACCTTCTGCTCTGGGGCTTCCCAGGAGCATACAGAGTGATAGAGGATACTACAGTCCCCAGGGCAACCTTCAGTCGATGGAGAAGTGCTCCAGCCACCTGTCCTTCAGGCAGAAATCGGAGGCCCTGGTGGGGCTGAGCCGTGCTCGCTAACAACAGCCACCCTGCTCAGGCACCCTCATTGGCTCTTCCTTCGGTCCTGCCTCAGTCTCCCCGGCCCTCCCGCCTGCTTCCTGGGATCACAGCCCAAATAACTCTCTGTACCCAAATCCTGGTGTCAGGCTCTACTTTCAGGTAACCAAACTAAGACCAGCCCTAAATCTGAGAGGGTCAGAAAATGGCACCAAAATGAGAAACCATGAAACAAACAAGTGTGTACAAGAAAAAGTATGAGTCTGTATCCAGCTCAGTCAGCTAACACTTTTCTGCGGAAATATCCAAAGTATGTGGCATGAAAATGTTGATCAAAATCATCTTTACTCACATTATTGAGCACTTATTATGTGCCTTGCTGTACATCCACATGGATGACCTCATTTCAGCCTCCCAACAACCCTAAAGAATATTTTATATTATGGTTCTTTGGGCAGTATTGACCTTTGGATCTTTTATTTACTATCTCATCAGGTCTGGCCCTGTAGTAGGCTCTACTCGGCACTCCACTAGTGTTTGGAGTCCTCCAAAGTGGGAGGAAGACCAGGCCTCAGAATGCTCAGCTTCTAACTCAGCTGGACAAGCTGCTCACACGACGGCAGATGGTGAAAGGCACTCGGGTTGGGTCCCAGCTCTGCATTTACTTACTATCTGTACTCAGGCAAGTTTTTTAGCCTCACTACGCTTCAGTTTCCTTATATGAAAATGAGGATAACAATGGTATCTTCCCACTAGGAGGCTATGAGGATTAAATGAGCAAATGCATGAAAAGTTCTTAAAGGATCTGGCATGTAGCAAGAAAACGTTTTCCTAACTGTGTCATTTGGACCAAGAAGACCAGGGATGCCCTTTTAGCAATGAGATTCATAGCAGCAGGGCCTGGGGTCAAGCAGTCACAAGAATCCCACCACCAGCTCCATGAGAGAACCTTTCAGAAGACATTGGGGATGCCCGTACCATGTAGAACTTCCCCAGGAACTGCATCAACCTCTAGGGAGAGCACAGGTCCAGGGAGCTACGTTTACATCTTGTGCCTTGGAACATGGTGGGTTAAAGGAAGAAGTTTACAATTCAAGGACGAATCATCCACCTCACTACAAATAACTCAGATTCATTTCTTTTTATGGCTGAGTAATATTCCATTATATATATGTGCCACATCTTCTTTATCCATTCATCTGTCGATGGACACTTAGGTTGTTCCATGTCCTGGCTATTGTAAATAGTGCTGCAATGAACACTGGGGTCCATATGTCCTTTTGAATTATGGTTTTCTCAGAGTATATGCCCAGTAGTGGGACTGCTGGGTCATATGGTAGCTCTATTTTTAGTTTTTTAAGGAACCTCCATACTGTTCTCCATAGTGGCTGTATCAATTTTCATTCCCACCAACAGTGCAAGAGGGTTCCCTTTTCTCCACACCCTCTCCAGCATTTATTGTTTGTAGATTTTTTGATGATGGCCATTCTGACTGGTGTGAGGTGATACCTCACTGTTGTTTTGATTTGCATTTCTCTAATAATTAGTGATGTTGAGCATCCTTTCATGTGTTTCTTGGCAATCTGTATATCTTCTTTGGAGAAATGTCTATTTAGGTCTTCTACCCATTTTTGGATAAGGTTGTTTGTTTTTTTGATATTGAGCTGCATGAGCTGCTTGTATATTTTAGAGTCTGTCATACAAAGTGAAGTAAGTCAGAAAAAGAAAAACAAATACCGTATGCTAACACATATGTGTGGAATCTAAAAAAAAAAAAAATGGTTCTGATGAACCTAGGGGCAGGACAGGAATAAGGACGCAGACATAGAGAATGGACTTGAGGACACAGGGAGGGGGAAAGTGAAGCTGGGATGAAGTGAGAGAGTAGCATGGACATATACACACTACCAAATGTAAAATAGCTAGCTAGTGGGAAGCAGCCGCATAGCACAGGGAGATCAGCTCGGTGCTTTGTGACCACCTAGAGGGGTGGGATAGGGAGAGGCAAGAGGGAGGGGATATGGGGATATATGTATACGTATAGCTGATTCACTTTGTTACACAGCAGAAATTAACACAACGTTGTAAAGCAATTATACTCCAATAAAGATGTGAAAAAAAAAAAAAAGCACTAATCACCAACCAGTTAGGAAGTAGGTGTTCCCTCCTGAGAACAAGAAGTAAAAGACAAGGGGGCTGTAACAGACGGGGGCGAGCACTTACATGGAGAGGTCACCCAGACTGAGGTGGCCAACTCCAGCTGTGTCCTCTCACGACAGGCAGAAAAGGCGGGTCCGTGGAGAGACACAGGGAACCGGAGCAGACACAGAGAGAAAAAACATGCCACATGGCTGCAGGAAAAGAGGCAGAGAGCCGAGATGGAGACAGAGACAGAGAGACAGAGAAGGAGTAGCTGTTACGGCCCCTGCGAGTTTCCTAGCTCCATCTGGCTCTGCGGCTCCCCTTTTCCCTGAGCTGTCACTGTGTCCCTTCGATAAACTCCACTTGACATAAGAGCGCGTTTGTTCTGCTTGTGTTCTGCTCCTTACAACGAAAGAGCTGTGACAGGAACACTGCTGTAGAGCCAATGCTCATCCCGGGGCCAGACACGGTAGGATCTGGACAAATATTTCTGAACTGGATGAATCGAGTAAACGCATTCGATGGCCACACTTACTGACTAATCCGCGGCCTTCTTCAAGCTTCTAGAAACAAGGGCATTGCCCTTTTCAGTTTCTTACTTTGTTAGTATCACTATCACTTTTGGGTACTAGGATGACAAAATAAAATGTTACAATGCAAAAGGAGGAAGCATCTGATCCTAATTCATAAAGATGCATTTGGTAGAAGACAGACCATTCCAGCTCACTTACTATATTTAGTGCTCCCTCATCCCAGTGAAATTTTCTTTTGAACGAACTTGCCAAATATTTGACTCTCTAGGACTGTGTATAACATTGGCAACACCTTCAAAGCTGAGGAACTACTGTTCCTGTTCAAGAAAATTCGCTCCGATGGGATGGCTGCTTTCAGACAGGTAAATTCTCCTGACCCTTTCAGAAGCTAGAGAAGCTTTTATAGAGTGCCTAAGGAAAGTGGAAATCAAGGGCAGAGCCGTCTTTCAGGAAAAGATTTGGGCTTCAACATGGTCTAGAGACACTTAGAAGTAAACTCCAATATGTTCCCCAGATTAATATATGTTCAACTGTGATTCATATAAAAGAGCAGAAAATCTCAAGTGACCAGGAATTTGTGGACTTCAGCTACTTCCTGAGTCCAACAGATGAAAAACCTCCACAACTGAGCTCTGGATCCTCGTCTTCTCTGGACAACACCGCCTCGCTGTTGCTAAGGAGATCTCGGAAGGAGGAGATGTCAGCCCCCCTGGACGGGGAGCTCAGCCCTCCCCTGATTTCAAGAGAAATCCCAGCATCGAAAGCCTTTTTATCTAAGTTCAAGCGATGACAATCACAACAATAATAACAGTAACAGTACTGATGAAAGGCTCATATAACACTTAACTACCTTGTTATGTGCTGCTCTCAGCCAGTCGACAGTGATTGGAATGCCGGGGACGCTCACCTGGGCTGGACCACTCTCACAGACATCGCCCCAACAAGAGCCACCCTCCTGGTTCTATCACACCTGCAACAACCACCAGGGAAGTTTTTTTGTTTGTTTGTGTTTTAAATAGGGATGCGTATTTAAAGCAGTCTACTTTACTTTTTTTTCTAAGACAGGGGCCAAGTTGATTGAAACTTATTTATTTATTTGGCCATACAGCATGTGGGATCCTAGCTCCCCGACCAGGGACGGAACCCGTGCCCCCTGCAGTGGAAGCACAGAGTCTTAACCACTGGACCGCCAGGCAAGTCCGAGGGAAGTTTGCAAAGACAAGGTTTATTACTCACAGATCTTGGGGGGTACGCGGTACATCCAGGGCCACTCAGTGAGGTCACAAGGAGAGAGAGAGGGAGCGAAAGAACAGACCTGGCATCCTGCCTTTATTGGGGTCAAGGGTGGGGTGCCTAGGGTTTCGTGGGTACACTCTATTGGTGAATTTAAAAAATAAGAGCAGGGATTAAAACACAGGAAGGGGAAATCAGGGCTACAAGTGGTCACTTATCTGGGTCACCCAGGCTTCCTGAAAGGGGAGCTTCCTGGTGGGGGGGGGTCACATGCCTCCTTATCCAGCTGTGTAGCTGGCGATGTGGTTATTGCGATGGATGTCTTTCAAGGGGATTCCTTAGCAACCAAAAGCCTAATGTCAGGGGCTGAGGTTACGATCAAAAGAGTTCATTGCCAGGCACTTAGACTACATATCTGCCAGGCACTGACGGCTCTCACAAAACCTCCGTGAAAAACCACGGGAAACTTCCCCATTTCGTGGAGCAGCACAAGGAGAACCTCTTAGTCTAGGAAATGGAAGGAGGGGGTTCGGTGGGTTCAGTTTACTTTAAGGGGCAGTGACCCCTCAGCTTCCTAATAACCAGCTTCCACACTGTGCCTCTTCCCTCATCCTACAGATGATTCGATGCAACAGTATCAGCTGAGGATCCACATCCGGGTCTCGGTTCCGGTGCCGATAACTCAGAGAGGCCACTGCAAGAAGCCAGACTCTGTTCTGCCAGCACGTGCTCCCAAGGTCCTCTCAAGTGGGCCTGACTTGGAACCTTCCGGAAAGGGAGAAGGCTCTTCTGGAGTTCAGGTCAGCTTGGTTGAACAGCTCCAAGGGCCATGGTGGCCTGCTCCAGGATGAATCCTTGGACGAAATGGTCCCAGCGCAGTGGGAATGAGCTGCATCCTTCTGGAACCAGCTGGAGGCCGCTCATGCTAAGGACCCAGCCCTGGGCTGCATTTGTGGGTAGAACCCGCTTCTTATCCTAGAGATCACTGACCGTTGGGGACCCTGTCTACTGCATAAAGGGTCTGCCTTCACTGGCTTGTCTGGGCCCTTTGGCATCATCCAGCTGGCCTGCCCTTGAGCTTGTCTTTGAGCCCAACTCACATCAGGCCTTGGACAAACCTGTAAAATGAACGGGAAAAACGCTGGGGGTTGGTGGGAAACAGTGGACATGGGGAAGTAGAGGCAAATGGCTGTGACACAAGACCTCACACGTGGCAAGAGCCCAGGAGACAGCACCAGCATCTAGGTGTCACCCCCGCGCTCAAACACCAGCCAGGGCTCTGCGTTCAGCATAAGGCTCTGCACCAAAGCTCCAGCGATTAAAGCTTAAACGGCCCCAGGTCGGGAGAGGTTTGCTAGAGTAATCAGTTCTATGTCCTGGAGAGTCAACAGCGGTGCCCTTTTCCCTGTTCCCTGACGTAGCAATCGCTGCAGCCCTCCTTCGATCTATAATGTTCTTCAACTTCAAACAGCTGGTTTATAAAATTGCAGCCAAGGTAGTTTTTCTCACCACTGAATGTCTCCCTCTTGCTCTGTTCTCCTCTCCTCCCTCACCTTGCTTCCTGTAAAGCATGGAACGGGGTCATGGGTGGACGTGCGTATGGGGAGGGCAGGGGGACCTCGGCTTCCAGGAGCTCCGGACCAGTGCTGCCCGGTCCTCCCTTTGTCCCTTTTAAAACCCCTCCCGGACATGAGTGGAAGAGAAGGGATGGAGGGGTGTTGAGACCAGGCTTCTCTCTCCTGGAAACCCCAAGGCTTCCCCAGAGCCCAGCCCCCTGCGGCTTCCCCTTGCTGCTGTAACAGGTCTCTCCCCATCCTCCTGGTCTCCTCCTCAACCTCATCATCAGGGGCTGAGTTGTGTGTTCCCAAATCCATATGTTGAAGTCCTAACCCCCAGTACCGCAGAATGTGACCTTATTTGGAGATGGAGCCTTTTTTTTTTGTCTGTGTTGGGCCTTCGTTGCCTCGTGCAGGCTTTCTCTAGTTGCGGTGAGTGGGGGCTACTCTTCGTTGAGGTGCACGGGCTTCTCACTGTGGTGGCTTCTCTTGTTGTGAAGCATGGGCTCTAGGCACGCGGGCTTCAGTAGTTGCAGTGATGGGCTCAGTAGTTGTGGCTTGCGGGCTCTAGAGCACAGTCTCAGTAGTGAGGGTACACGGGCTTAGTTGCTCTGTGGCATGTGGGATCTTCCCAGACCAGGGCTCGAACCCGTGTCCCCTGCATTGGCAGGCAGATTCTTAGCCACTGTGCCACCAGGGAAGTCCCTGGAGATGCAGCCTTTAAAGAGGTAATTAAGGTAGAATGAGGTCAGATGGGGGGCCCTAATCCAATCTGACTGGTGCCATAAGAAGAGGAAATTAGGACACAGACACAGAGACAACCATGTGAGGACACAGGGAGGAGACGGCCATCCGCAAGCCAAGGAAAGAGGCCTCTGGAGAAACCAACCCTTCTGACACCTTGATATTGGACTTCCAGCCTCCAGACTGGGAGGGAATCTATTTCTGTTGTTTAAACTGCCCAGTCTGTGGCATTTTGTTACTGCAGCCAGAGCAAACTCATACACTCATAACCCTGACATCGGATGGCTGAGGAGGAGATGGGTTTCCCCGAAACCAACCTATCCCAAGGCTGGTAAACAGCACTCAGAGCCGTTTCCTCGCTTAAAATGAGATGGAAATACAGAGTTAAAGACAGTTAGGGGCTTCTGGGATGTTCCGAAAGCACTAGCCCCTCGCTCTTCCCGCTGATTTGTTCTGCTCGGAATCAGGAGGGGACGCCCCAGCCTCTACATGGGAAACCGTTTACCCCAGAGAGAGTGGCAGGCGCAGAATGGTCGCTGGGAATCCAACCCTGCCACACCCATCAGCCCCAAGTAGATGAGAACGCCTAGCGAAGCAGTCTTTCCTAAGGCATATTCCACAAGCTTCAAGAGAAATTTGAAGAATAGGTCAAATTATTCACATTCCTGTCCTTTCAAAACGCATCTTACTCCTACCTGCTGGCTGCCTTCTCCTTCTTTCCTCCCCTACATGCAGAAAAAATCCTGGGAGCCTCTTGAACGCATTTGTGCATTTCACCTCAGTCCCCTTTCCTGGGTAACTCATTCCATATGTATGTTGCCCTCTGTGAGAAGGAGCTCTGTCTGAGTTCTCTGTTTACTCTGAGTTTCCTAATTTTATGACCAATTTCCTAACAATAAGGTCAATTAGACCATGGGATCCTGTCCAAGGAGAGTGACAGAGTCCCGGTCAGGGTCCAGCCCAGCTTTGCCCAGACAAAGCGCTGGGGAATTTGGTACAGAAGATGCAGTGGGGGTAGCCTGAGCCGGCCGGCTGCATGATCTAATTCTGCAGATATTTTTCCATCACTCAGTTCTACGATGCTGGGTGGATTCTCTACAATAAAATGACTGTTTTGCCATCTTCAACAAAAGCAAACTAAGCTGCTCCTTTTTCCGTCATGAGAATCTTACAAAGGAACAAATCACAGCTGATTAATAGATGCATTTTAACACTTACTGTGGGTCTTTTTTCATTATTGGGGTAATACCTGGCAAGGGCTTACTTCATGCTTCAAACGGATGGATTTCAGGAAAAAGGCAACATGAAGAATAAACCAATACAATTTTAATGGATCAGATGCCCATTTACCAAAAACCACAATTCTCGGATCCACGTTTCTATTAAAGCAGACTTTCATTTGGTGCTACGGATTTGACTAAACCCAGCATTTTTCTAAACCAGAGAAATCTTATGACCAGCAATAAATTTCCTCCAAGAGATCATTTTCCAATCAGTTCCATTACAGCAAACCTAGGCCATTACACTTACCTCCAAAACATAAAATTACATATATTAGCGCATACCAATGAATTTTTAATTTTTTGCCTGTTAGTTCAAACCACATGAAATATTTCTGCAACCGGATATTTTTATTGAGACCAAAGCATACATATTCCAAACAATGCATTTCTATTCAGATTCTTCTGAAGCCTAATCAAAAAAGTTTGTATTATCTGTTATCAATAAGTTATTATTCAAACCATCTTTTTACTTGATTCTACTCACTCTTTAATCCATTTGGCCAGCTTCTGCCATACCTTGCATATCTTTTCCACTGAGATTTCAAAGTATAGCTTATTGATATTGTCATTATTTTGTAGATTGTAAAATGTACGAGTCTCAGAATTTTGGAACTGGGCAAGACTTAGGAAGAATTTCACTTTCAAAGACCACAAATTTAGGGTTTTCTCTTAGTTTTCTTTGATGGCATTTCTTTCAAGGATAATGGTCTCAACAACTCCTGGTGAGCTTTTTAGGGCAAAAAGCAATTTAACTGTAGTGAGAGGAAGCATACAAAAAGGCAAGTTAGAGATCATCCTTTGGACCAGTTGGACTTGACCAAGCTTTTAGAACACACGTACATGGGTTCCAAGCTGACACCTTGATCAGGTTGATTCTCGCCCTGACACCTCCTGTTCCAACAGCTTCCTTGAACTTGTCACTTCTGCCACGACTGAGGACAATACCTCAAAGCCTCTGCTTTCAGCTCCTAACTTGCCCCCTCTTGGCTTAAGGCTGGAATGTAGGCCCCTACATTCCTGGTAACAGCCATCTTATAACCCCAGCTCTCCTGCTTGAGTTCCAGCCGGGAGCAAGCCCAGCTGCTAGCCTCTCACTTTCCAGCCAGATGCAGTCCCTTCCCAGAATGCTCCTTAGGCCTGGAGCTCCCCTCCCCCAACCCTAGTCACCAGTTTCAGGCCCAAATCAGAAGTAGAACAGAACCACCTAAATCAACCATTTTGGTTTTCTGGTCTTTAGGGCTTTTTTCTGTATCTTCTCCTCTTCTATATGTTTAATAGCTACTTGTCAAAATCTGTAAGACCTAATTGTGGACATATTCTGATTCTGCATGATTCCCTGACCTCTGGTCTGTGTCTCCTGGAAATGCAGAGTCCTGAGGGCTCAAGTTACGTGGTCCACCATGACCGCTGGTTGGCTGGTCCAGGCCTGGACTCTGCCCCAGCACCTCTTCCCAGCTGACAGCCCTTCACTGTCCATCCCTGTGGCGTTCAAACCACCACCCACCCACACTCACGTCTGACTTGGAAGCCCTCTGCATAGCCCCAAAGTATCTGAGCTGGTATTTTTCAAGGCCCCATTCTACAAGACCACACTTTCAGACATGAGATCTCTCCCTTAGGGCACGAGAATTTGTGGCTACTAGAAAAATCACCTTAAATTACACTGATGGGGATTTTGGAGGGAAGAATATTTTCATTACACGGCAGGTACGAATCTCCATGCATAAACTCAGATATGCTAGAAATACCTTTCCTTTATTTCTTTTAAATCCATCTAGTTTCTGACCCTGAGTCCCCTATCCCGCCTGACTAGCAATACATTTAATCTCAGACGTTCTTTCTTAGGACTTCCCCCATGAACCCCCAGACCCAGGTGAATACCAAGGCTTCGGGAAGAGAAGGGGACCAGATGAATTGGTCATCTTCTCACAACAGGGCGTGGCTGACACACCATCATCCCTGAGCTTGTGGTTCCTGAAGGTGTGAGGACTCTCAGAACAATGGGGCTTAGTGTCTGGGTCCCTGTCTCATTTGACAGCTCACTACCTTATGCACATCTCCCAAGGAGAACCCAGAACCACCTTAGAAACTCACAGACCTCCTCCTTCTCTCCATCCCTTGATTCAATTTAGCAAAAGAGAAAACCCTTTTTCCAGTCAACCCCACCCTCTTCAGCTGGTTGAGGTTTTTCAAGACAAAAACAATAGCCTGGAGGCCCAAAGGCTGCCTCTGCTGGTCCTTAACTAGAGGCCCTGGAATTACGAGCCTCTGCCAGTTAGAAAGGTGGAGAAAAAAAAGGGGGACAGAAACATGAATTTATATCTCAAAATATTATCCAACCTCTTTAGTGTTACTGAATTTAACAATATTTTATTGAAATATACATACATTTTTTATAGTCAATCCAGACAATCCTTGCAGGAGCCCAAAAGAAACATAAATAATCATTAAAATGCAAAATTTGGCTTCTTTACAGGAATGCAGCGCAGAACTAAATATGCTTTGTATCTGCCACTTAAATAGCTGGAAATAAGGAAAAGACATGGGGACTAATGCGGACTAAATAAATAAAGCCGTGCAGACAAAAAGTAACAAAACAGATTCCATTCTCTTTCAATAGGGATATTTTTCTGAAAGGATGACATGCAGAAAAGCTTTGTGGGAGAGCCCTCCGTAGGGTCCCAAAGGAACCCAATTTTGAGGAAAATCAAAAAGATTGCCCAAACGAGCCTGGAAGCAGAGTCTCCCGGAGCCTACAGAAAGGAGCACAGTCAAGCCATCACCTTCACTTCAGCCTCGTAAGAACCTAAGCCAAAAATGTAGCCACCCCAGGCCTGGATGCTGTCCTAAAGAACCATGAGCTGGTAACAGGTGTCATTTTGAGCCTCTAAGTTTATGGCAATATGTCATGTAGCAATAAAATAGTCATCAAAGTCTTAATTCTGATCAAAGGAAAAATGGTAAAATAAAAAAGGAATTTTTAATAAAAATAAAAAGTTATCCTCTCTCCCACATCATTTTCTAAACAAATAAAAGAGGCATTGCTGTAAAAAAAAAAATCCAATCTTAATTGAGTTTAGCTTTCTTTAGAGACTTCACCATGAACATTCACTTTTTAGAGTCCTTTGGCCTTTGGAAGTATGTGTATTTTGACCAAAGTAATATAGCAATAAAAGTCAACATTCTGCCTTTTTTTTTGCACATGATTTTCTAAGCTTGTAAAGTGAAGGGTCACATTTGTATAAAGCTGCCTGATACCGCCCAGAGTAAGGTAAAGAACAGTTTAAATGGCCAACCCATGAGAATGGTTCTGCTGTTCCTGTAGGACCCTCCTTCTTCAGGCATCCCAGTTCAGAACTGTATGGCATCTCGTGCTTTAAATGTATAAATCCCTGTTGAAATGACACCCCGGTCTGTCTGGAAGTGGAAGTTCAAACCACAGCCTGCATTCCATCTACTGTTCTACCGGAAGCTGAATGAGAGAGGTCCGTGACCCGTCCACTTTGGTGAAGAGCATAGAAAACAGAAGAGAAATACCCTGGCCATGAATGTGTGTGCTTTGAAGAATTTTTCACCCAGAAAGGCTGCTGGGGTGGAGATGACAGCTCCAGCAGCGTAAGTCAGCTGCCCGTTTCCAGATGATCACCTTCCGTCCACGTATCCACCAGCTGCCGACTGGTAGGTAGTTTTGAGCTGCCCTGAAAGGAATCTCCCCCCAAGGTCGAGAAATAAGCACTGGTTTTCCTAGGATCTATGTGTCACACAGATGGGAAGCAATATTGAAAATATATCTATGAAAAATGGCTTCCATATATCCAGAGGCAATTCTAAAAGCTAAGACTTGGTTCTGTTATATAAGATGAGACAGCGCAATAAACCCACATGGGCGGTAAATTCAATATACTTATTGATATTCATGGGAGCATAAGGATGTGTCTTAAATAAATGAATGTCTCCTTTCATTTCTGGTTGCATGAGGGAAGGAAGGAAAGAGGGAGGGAGGGGTGGCAATTCGGGAATGGGAAGAGAAGGGGAGGGCGTGATTCCCTCCCAGCTCTGCTTCTAGGACATCTCCTGGGCCAGGTAGGGTCCTCTCTCTGCAGGCCCTGTGCTCCCCGCTAGGCTGTGCTCCCCCACCTCTGCCCTTGTCCCACTTCATTTTTAATGTTCGTCAAATTGTCCATTCACCCCGATGTGCTGTGAGGTGTGTGAGAGCGAGAGGTTGGATTTGCACGGTCATCTTTGTGGGTCCAGGAGGAAAGCAGGAGCTTCACCTGGCTTGGGTCCTCCCAGAAAGCAGGCCCTGGGGCAAGAATGTGCATGCAAGGAGTTTGTCTGGGAGGTGATCCCAGGAACTGGGGGTAGGGGAGAGATACAGGGAAATACAGGGCGAGGAAGAGCTCAAGCTATGACTGTCGCAAACTAGGGCTCAGTCCCCTGGGAGCCAAGGCAGAACATGTCTCCTGCCACCTGCGGGGCGAGGAAGCGGGGTACTCAGCCACACCTCCCTCCATCATTAGTCCCAGGCCTCTCCCGCAGGACACGGGTTCCAGCACAGCCAGCCCACCCTGCCACCAGGGCAGAGCCCAGGAGCACACACTCTCATACGGGAAGGATGCTCTCCGGCTGAGGGAATATGCACCAGGCTCCAACAGCCTCAAGGGACATTTGTTGAAAGAATACAGTGTGAATGAGGAAAATTCTTTCTTGTATTCCAATTCACTTTTTAATATTATGGTCTGTTACGTTGTATAGGTCGCTTTGATAGTTTTTCTTCATTTTCTTAACTGAGGTATCATATGATAAAGAGCCCCAATGTTAGATACCCAGCTCGACTTTAGTCCACATAAGCTCCAGTGAACTCCTACTTGGGTCAAAATACCAAACATTCCCATCACCCAGATAGGCTCCCACCCCTCTTTTCCTAGTCAACACCAAATCCACCCAGAAATAACCACCGTTCTGACGTCTGTCATCATAGATGACTCTTGGCTGTTCTTGAAATTTCTGTAAAGGGGCTTATTCAACACATTCTCCTTGGTATCTGATCTCTTTCACTCCACACACTCCCTGGCTACATCTATGCTGTTGTGAGTTCCAGTTAGTGTTGTGTGTGTGTGTGTGTGTGTGTGTGTGTGTGTGCGCGCGCGCGCATGTGTGCATCATTGCTGGGCAGTGTTCAGGCAACTCCATCTTGGAGTCAAAACTGAATAAATGAGTGAGTCCCTGAGTCACTTCCAACCCTATCTTCTGTGACGCCTCGTGACATGGTCCCAGCTCCTGGAAGTCCTGCCACAAGGAATCCTCACTCCTACTGCCCCACAGCTCGGTATCAGGGGACTTATACTGTCCTCCAGGTCCAAGGAGCATTCCACCAACCCCCGTGTGGGAGCGGCATCCACCCAGTGGCCTCCTTGGCCTCTCCTGCCTTCAAGCCCGCGGGTGTCCATTTGGCTTCTGAAGTTGGCCTCACGGCCCATGAAATGATGAGCCCCACCCCTGGGCACTCTGTTTTGGTGTCTAAGGTCAATGATGTGGGGTGTAACAGCGGCCACCACTACAGAAACGTTACTCCTTAGTTCTGCTTCTTCTAAGGGAGCTCACGCCCTCCTTGCTCTTGAAAGATTCTTCCAGGTTGATGTGTGGAAAATCTGCCTCCATCGGTGAAATTACTGAAGGCTGATGGGAACAGGGAGGCAGGAGGTTGGGAAAAGAGAGCCCTGGGCTGGTGAGGATGAGGCAGGAAAGGACACCATGGACCACTCCATTCCTCCGGTCCCCCAGCCCTGTCTTGACACACTGCAGATGTCTCAGACGTCTTGTCAGGGGCAAGGGATGCTAGAATGAGTTAACAACCAAACTAAAAAGCAAAGGATCTTGGGCTGGGAGAGAATGTAATGTAGGCTGTCCTGACTATAGGATTTAACCCTCCGAGTCACTTTAACAGGCTTCCTTCCGTCTCCTTCCCACCCCCCTCTGCCAGCTAAGGTTAAAGCTTGTTTAATTAGGTGACAGGGCACTTGTCAGAGGAGGGATCAGGGGAGTGACGGCACTGTGGAGGCCAGCGCGGGGCTGGCTTGATCCCGATCTGTGCACAGACCACGTGTTCTATCATCGTGGAGACTCACGGTGATCATCTGGTCCGAGTCACTTCACGTTTTATTGTTTCCTTACGATGATTATTCAGTTCCTTGTACTTGAGAATATTAGTGTTTTCTATTTTGTATGTATATTTTAATTCTTGGCTTTCATCTCTATATTTGGGTTTGTTTTAAAAGTGCAGTTTAAAAAAATTAAATCAACCAAAAATTTGCCAGACCTTTTAAATGTGGTCCCCGCTGCATTTTTGAAGTTGTGACTTTAAGGCTGAGAAATTTTTTCCGGGGAATGAGAGTTCATCTTGAAAGGGAACAAGGTGAGGCTCCAGATGGCAATCCACCAGGCAGGGGGCGGTGAGGCCGAGCCTGTGCTCAGATGGCGGCACACCCATCTCCGCTTCAGAAACAAGCTGCTTCTGGTTAACCCCTTAGGCGAACAGACTTAGACAGTCACTGCAGCCCCGGGGCATTGATAGGGACCTGCTCCTGTTATCACCGCTTGATCAGGCAAGATACTAAAGCTAAGAGAGGTTAGGGGACTTGCTTGAAGTCACACAGCAGAAAAAGAAAAGGTGTGGGAGGAGGCAGGTCTTGAATCCAGAGCTTCCAGTTCAGAGTTTGATAACCCATTCATTACTGTCAGCCTCCTTCCTTTGAGAATATTAGTCCAGGGGAGTATTTGTACTGTCTAAATCACTAACTACAGACTATATGGACAGGTTTCCAAGATGTAAACCAGTACTGCGCTGTTTCCCCAGAAGTAATTCACAGTTTTCAGCGACCACTGATACCAGATATATGGACAGAGATCTGCTGGACAGACTTCCCCCTTCCTCCACCACCTCATGCACTTAATCTGCCTTATAGTCAGTTACTCCTGAAAATTTCTTTAATACTAAAGAGTTGCCCTCTTCCATCAGATGGGAAGACCCGGTGTAAGTAACCCTTGCTCCAGCACCAGGGCTACTCAGCATGCATTATCACCTGGCACATTGTTAGGTACGCAAATTCCTAGGTCCCATCCCAGTGCTACGGAATCAGAATTTCTGGGGGTGCTCTCCAGGCATCTGCGTTTTAACCAGCTCTCCAGGTGACCCTGATGTCTGCTAAATTTTGAAACAGTACTTTGCACTCAGGAGGTGCTTTTTTCACATGTGGAAAGATGTGACCCCTCAGCTAGGAGGGCTCCTTACGTTTGGATACAAACTTCCCAGGCTAAGATATGGCCATGTTGGAATTCCCAGGTTGGATTAACACGGATGGAATAAAAATACAGAAATGGTATCAGGAATAATGAAAAGCATACAGCTTAAAATAATCACTGGAATACTTGGGATTCTTGATAGAAATTACAGGAGGGAAAGAACTTTTGAAAAGCTAATAAGAACAAGAAGAGAATACTAAATTCTGGGGAAACACTGCAGAGAACTGAGATCTTTCAATAGCATGCCGACTAACCTTAATTAATGTTCAAAGGGGCCACCAGCCCTCTCACGCCACTCACCCGCACCTTCGTCTTATAGTTCGTTAGCGCCTTTCCACCTGTGCTCTCAGGGTCTTTTCCCCTTTCTAGTAAAAATCTTTGGATAGACACAAACTATCAGTTATCACATTGAGATAAAATGCAATGTCTTTTTTTTTAATACTCCATGTTTCATTTAAACATTTTAATGCCGTATGTGTAAGATAGAACCTCCAGAACCTCCAAGAACCTCCATGGTTCTTGGTTTTTATGTTATTAATCTTAATACTTACACAGCTATGTTTATCATTCTGCCAGTTTCTAAAGTACACAATCTTATTGCTTGTTTTAACATTGGGGCTGATTTTGGAAACATATGAAACTGAATTCATAAGAGGGAATTTCGCTGGCTGTCCTGGAATCTGCTGGATTCCCCTTTCTCACTCTGCAATACTTCTCAAAATCGTCTAGAAATTAAAAAAACTGAATGTATCTTAGAATTGGCAGTCCTGTTCTTGGTTTGGCTTTATCGCCAGGAATGGGGCAAAGAACATTTGCGCTGCAAACTGACTTCCCCAGACCCTGACTCCAGAGTGGGTTAGAAAAATTCTAAGCATCTCTTAACTCTAGAACACCAGTCTTGGACACAGGAGATCTGGTGACTGGTTCTGACTCTGCCACTCATTAGCTAACCCTTTGTGCCTTGTTCTCATCTGGAAAATGGGAATAATATAGGCTCTGAATACCTCGTGATTTTCTTGTGAAACTCAAATTATTTTTTAAATGACATAATGTGTATGAAAGCTCTATAGACTGAAATATTTCTCTGATTTCTGCAGGTGTTATTACTGTATTATTATTATTACTGTCATTATCATTACTACTACTACTATTACTTCATCCAGGAGCACCCTCTGGAAGATATCTTTCTAGATATGAACTTACTTTTTTAGTATGAGATCAGAATTTGATACCTGGCATCTATGATCTGTTCTTTAGCGAGGATTCTCTTCTTTTGACTGTTAAGGGAAGCAGGAGAGGAAGGCTACGTAGACGCTGCCACCATGTCAAGAGCATCCACAGTCCCGAGCATGCAACCTGATTTTCACTGAAAGCTCATGGCACCTGCCTATGGGGGCTTTCTCTGGCCACCAGAGTTCAGGGTAGACTGGACATCTGGGGACTTAATGCCCCAGGAATATCCTCACCTGATGACAGATGGAAATTGGAGGATAAATACCCCATTGCCCTTGCCCCTCAGTTGGGGACAAATCTCAGGTATGTCCTACACAGTCTCCCAAAAAGGTCTTCAGGGCTTCCCTGGTGGCGCAGTGCTTGAGAGTCCGCCTGCCGATGCAGGGGACACGGGTTCGTGCCCCGGTCCGGGAAGATCCCACATGCCGCGGAGCGGCTGGGCCCGTGAGCCATGGCCGCTGAGCCTGCGCGTCCGGAGCCTGTGCTCCGCAACGGGAGAGACCACAACAGTGAGAGGCCCGCGTACCGCAAAAAAAACAAAGTCTCCCGTGGGACTGAGCCCCAGGTGCCCACAGTGGTCACCTGTTCGTTACTGGACTGCCCACCTTCCTGTCCTGGCTCACTCCCCACCCACACCCAGTGAACCTTGATTCGTGGAAGTTTCCAGTGGCTTAAAAGTACTGGTGAAAGTGAGACACCAGTCTAAACGGTAAGACTGATGTTCCTGGAGCACAGGGACAAAAGCACGCCTTATCCCGGCACTGATCTCAGCCCCTGACTCTGCTCAGCCCCGCTTCTCTGAGGTGAAGACAGAGCAGAGTCGGATCCCAGGCTTCCTGCTCCCTCCCTGCCGGCTCTCCTGCATCATCTTTGTCACCGCCGCCCCACTGTCATCTAAGTTCCTTCAAAGAGGATATAAAATTCTTAAGCGTCTGTCACCACAGTCCCTTGCAGTAAGAAATGGAAGGTGTGGCTTCTTTGAAAGAAAAATAACAAGACAGCTTGTGGTGTCCCCCAAGGTGTTGGCAGGTGGGAGACAGATTCATTCAGGGCCACAGATGTAAAAGCCTGTCTGCCTGGCCAACACTGTTTCTAATAAGTTGTAATCACTGTTGATGCTTTCAGGATGCGGTGCTCAGCCCGAAAACCAGTCCCCTTACAGCCCAGGTTTAGGTGGAGGCCCTGGGCCACCCGAGCAAACACCACGACAATGGAATCCCGCCCGACGTCGGGCAGCAGCCTTTCATCTGTCCCCAGGAGTGACAAGGAGGCCTGGCTTCCTTCGGCTGGGGCTGGCAGCTGAGGATCTGGGGCTTGTTTGTAGAACTTACTTAGGAAACCGATACCCTCCAAAGTGCCCCTTCATTCCAAGGTCACTGGAGTCGGCACAGGTAAAAGGATTGCTCTGGTGGGGCTGGTCCCCACCATTGTCTGCACAAGCCCACGCTGAATGGGGTAACTTAACCCCCAAAGAGATAACCAACCGCTGTGTGTGTGCTCACATTCACAACTGGAAATTCCCATGAAGTACCGGGGTGGTTTTCCGGGACTTTTGTTTCACTAACGCTTTAGCAGCAGAATGTGAGGTAGTTCTGGACCAAAGAGGTGAGGCTGTAGAAGGAGATGTCCAGGGTCCCCTCTCCACCCCCACCCCCGCCCCCATGTCCTTGTCCCAACCGGATCCACCAGGGGAGTCTGCGTGGAGGGGCCGCGTGGAGGGGCCACGTGAAGGCAACGCTCACGTCTCCCAGATACCTTTGTTCAACTGTGAATTCGACTTTAAATTCTCAGCATGTTTTCTTTAAAGAAAAATATATTAGAAACCCCAAAGACGAGAGAGAAGGAATTTTGAGGCTGTGATGCATTTTGTGATTTCTGTTTGGGGATGGGACAGGCCATGAAATGACCAACCCGACGTCTGACCCATGTCCTTGCTCTGCTCAGGACTTTGAGGGTTTCAGGCATCCACCCTCCAACACCACCACCACCAGCAGCCAGCCCAAAAGCCCAAAAGAATAAAACTCTCCTACTCTTTGCCTGGACATTCTCAGGCTGATTTTAGCCCAAATTCCCCTATATTAATAGAATCTCATTTATTATGTTTTGGAAATAGGGACATAGAAGAATGCAAAGGTTATTCATAATCTCACCATCCAAATAACCCTTGTTGACAATTAAAACTCTTTTAAAATAATATATAATGGTGAGACAATTCAAATATTATGGAAGGTAAAATTAACTTTAAATAAAATCAACATTCACCCCAAAGGTAACCACTGCTAACATTGCCTAGGGTTTCCTTCCAAACCGGAAACAGAAATGCATATAGGATCAAAACGTACGTGATGTACACAGGAAAAAAAAAATGAAGAATATAACATTCTCACTATTTTAATTCTTACCCTTTTCACTTAATTGGGTGATTTTGCCACATCTACTGCCCATGGATCTACCTCACTCTTTCTTCTTTTTTTTAGACTTTTTTTTTTTTTTTTTGGCTGCGCCACGCTGCAGGCAGGATCCTAGTTCCCCAACCAGGGATCAAACCCATGCCTCCTGCAGTGGAAGCACAGAGTCTTAACCACTGGACCACCAGGGAAGTCCCTACCTCACTCTTTTTAATGGTCCATTCTAAGGATGCATCACAACTGCCTTGTCCACCCCCGAATGAGATGCTGGGAAGAACTACAAGAACGTGGGCAGGAGTCAGCCACTCCCCGCCTCAGCGTCCTCCTCTACAATGACTGGATACATGGAAAGCACTTAAAAGGAGGTAGGATGCGTAGTAAGCCATTACTATTATTAGCTATCAGCGTGGTTTCTCGTTAGAAAAATTTTAGATAAATATTAGCTATATTGTCAGTACCCTTTCCCAATTAGACTTTTAAGGTAAGTTTCCAAAATGCTGACAAAAAGTACACCAACGAGACAGCCCACCTTATAGTTTTGAATCAGACCCTTCAGAACATTTACAAAGGCTGAAACGTCTACGGCCCATGGTGGTGATGGAGTTATGTTTTCTAAAACACAAGAGAATTCCCCAAATGAAGCCACAGCTTGAGTTTTGCTTTATGAAACAGCAGACAATATCAAGGGACAAGTGACTGAGGAGAAATAGATAGGAACACCATAGCCAGTTGACAATACAAGGAAAACTGTGGTGGGAAGAATGTAATTACCTGAGCTGGAACTTGGCCAGGGTGTCTATTTGCCCAGCAGAAGGAAATTAGACCAGATGTTTGGGGGAAAATATTTAGTTTTGGCCAACATTTCCCAAGATACTCTTTCCATCAGCAGCAAGGTCATTATATCCAGGCATTAAAAAGAACCATAGAAGGTTAAGGCTTAAAGGAACAAACCCTAAGACATCAGTTAGTTCAGCCTCTCATTCTACAAATGAGAGATGCACCGACCCCCCAAGTGACAAAGTCAGTTAGCAGACAATCCAGGGTCAGCTGAAAAGTCTCAACGCCCAAACCAGCGTTCACTCCATCGCATTACACTGGCTTATTTGAATAGAGTCCTAGGATACCCATTAGTACTCAAAAAAAGCAAGACATATGTGAACTGGAAATAATTGAAAGTTTTAAAATTAGGTCCTATTAGTCATGTCATACGAATATTTAAGGACCTCAGAGATCGGGACATTTTTGTTGTTCTTGGAGGGGAGTGATTTACTCTGCTTTGTGTCCTAGGGTTCCTCCCCTGAGGAGGAGGCGAAATGATGGGGTTCGAGGACTCCATCCTTCCCTGCCCCCCACTTTGACCTCAGCAATATTGCTTCTGCAACATTTTGTATGTTAAATGGTTGTACATAAAAGGTATTGATGTAAGTTTCCACTGCTAAAACAAAAAATGTTAGTGTCATTTTTTTTGGCACAAAAGCCCAATGCTGTATAATTTTTAACCTTTTATTTGGGGATTTGGGTGATACAAGAAATGCAACAGATGTCTAAGTACTTCGAGCTTTGAGAGAATGATTTCCCCCCACTCCATTTTTTTCATCACCATAATGACCCAGCACTTCTAAAAAGTCATTTGTTAGGCATCCACATGATTTATTTAGATCCAGCCAATAAGGAGAGAGACACCGGAAACTGACAAGCTTTTCATGTGAATGTACCGCTCTTATCTCCACATTGTCGTTGGCACATGCAGCTGTTGAAAGTATGCCTTGGGACCTTTTTTTTTTTTTTGGTAATAATTTCTTAAAGTCGGACAAAGAAGAAGGTGGAAAAACTCTAGAGATCCATTGTAAAACTATGTGACCGTACTTAACATCATCGAACTGTACAGATGTCGGGGTTTTCTTGGCAATTAAAATTTTCAAGAAAATTTAAAAGGAGACGTGTGCCCTTCTTCAGTCCTTCCTCCTTCCTGTCAGCTGGAATGCAGATGCAATAGCTGGTGCTCCAGCCGCAATCTTAGACCATGCAGTGGAAACCACATGCTGAAGATGGTGGAGCATCAAGGGTCTGTGTAGAGAAACCTAGTCTCTGACATTAAGGGCACCATGCCAACCCTGCATGGCCTACTTCTGGATCTCTTTTATGTAATAGAAAAATAAATTTCTATTATGTATAATTAAAAAGAGATTGCCAAAGGAGGTATTTGCATCACATGTATCGAACATATCACGAAAATGAGGCTGTAGTCCCAAATCATTTTTATCTTATTTGTTTTACTAGAATGTTCTAACTGGGCTATGATACAGAGCAGTGCTTCTCAAAGTGTGGTCCCGGGACCAAGATCACGGCATCACCTGGGACTTGTTAGAAATGCCCCCAGGTGTCCAGACTTAGACCTGCTCAGTGCTGGGCCTGGTGAGCTGCATTTTAGCCATCTGTCCAGGGAATTCAGATTTCTAGGAACGAAAGAGAACCACTCATCTAGAGGTAACACTAAGTAGTCCTGTTTGTACAGTGTTAGGGCTAAAAGCAGGGGTCTGCCGTGGAGTCCTGTGTTGGAATCTCTTGTCTACCACTTAATAGCTCTGAAGCCCGGAAAAGGAGCTTCATCTCTTCAAGCCTCAATTTTCCCAACCATAAGATGGAAAAGAATGAAAAATACCTCTATCCTAAGGTTATTGAGAAGATGCAGTAGGATAATTTGCATAAAGCTCTGAATCGGTAAGCATTTACTGCTAAATGCAAGGTCAGTAAGCATACATTGTTACTATTTCATGCCATGTGAAGTCTCATGGCCTGATCACAAACAAGTACGGTAACCAGGTTGAAGAACAATAGGTGTATGTCGGGAATTTCTTTGCAGAAAAGGAACGAACAGAACGGAAATTGTGCTGAAGTCACTTGCCAAGGAAGAAACAACAAATTGGAAGAACAACAACAACAGTATTACTACTAATAGAGAACATTTGTTAAATGCTTACCACGTGCCAGATGCTGTTCTAACCACTTTGCACCTTGAACGCATTAAATCCCCCTAAGGACACTCTGAGGCATGTGCTTTAATTACGTTTGTTTTACAGGTGAGGAAACAGGAACAGAGAAGTTAAGCAATGAGGGCAAGGTCACACAGCCAGGGAGAGATAAAGCCAGATTCCATCACAGGAATTTGGCTCTAAACCCCATGTTCTTAACCTTGGCCCTTGCATTCCCAGGTATATTTCTGCTTCTGTTCAGGTGTGGCATAAATAGAATGGTGGCCTCTAACCCAGGTTAGAATAAAGGGAAAGTTCAGTTTATCGGTTTTTACTGAGCACTTACCATATATGAGTACCTTAGTCTGGAGCCTGCTAGAAGCATCTTGGAGACCAGGATTTGAGAACAGCTTGGGGGTGGGGGTGGGGTGGGGGAGAAGTTGTTCATGGAACACCTACAGGGAAAGAGGCAGTAAATACAGGGAAGGGGAAGCAGGCTGCAAAGCCAGCTCTGAAGGTGGGCAGCTGGAACTCTGTCCCGCAGGAGCAACCCTGCAAAATCCTCTCTGGGAATTATCCCACCCAAAGGGGAGAGAGAGCTGGCATATTTCAACCTAACTCCTGGGAGATATTGAATGAGGGCTGCCCCTGAGGGTATTAATCCTTTAACCACATCCAACATCTTGACAGCTGCCCAAAAGCAAAGCGGATTTTCAAGATTTTTTTTTTAAAAGCTCCAAGCTAAATTTGTTTCTTTGCAAAGGAACCTTATCCAGGTCAGTAGTCTCACCCTGGAATCCTCGGAATCCTCAAGACTTCTTAAAACACAGATTTCTGGCCCCATCCCCAGAGTTTGGGACTGAATAGGTCTGGGTGGGACCTGATACTTTGCATTTCTAACAAATTTCAGGGGAGCATACTGCTGGTTGGAACACACTGGTTGGTCCCAGCCAGGAGGGATTGCCACAGGCTCCTGAGGAAGTCACTACAAATTGTGTGTCTTTGTGTGTGTGTAATGGGAATATTTGAAAAAGAAATTATAAATCACTCAAAGGCATACTTTAATCCTGGAACTTCAAGCTAAATCATAGAAATGGGCATCTCTCCGCCCTCCACCAGCTGATCTTGGTCAGGCACACAGCGGTGGGGACACCCGTCTTTTTTTGTGTCCCCAAGGAACACATTAATCCCCTCGGTTCTCATAGATATCTCTTACGGAACCTGAAATCATTCAATGTCTAAGTAAAACGATATGTTTGCATTTCAAAACTGATTGTTGTTTGTTTTCCTTTTTAGAGGAGAAATTGTAAACTGCTTGCTCACTTGCAAAGAGTCATCAAGAACTCATTCCAATGTTAGGTGATCCTGAAAGCCCCACTTTTCTGAGAAACCAGCCCCTGAGCCCACGGCTTATGCAGACTCTGCTAAGATTACAGAGGACTCACGTAAAACCATAATCTATATTTTGATGAGACTGGAAATTATCAAAAAAAAATCTTATGGTTTGCTGAATATTATACAGAGAAATCATCTTAAATTACCAATTTCCAGAATCAACAAGGTATCACTTTACTAATCTAAAAAAGCCCATCGAGTTTTAGTAACTTAATAAGTCACTGAGAGCTGCTCCTGGTGACTTGACTTCCTGGCTCAGGAATGAGGTTTGGTTAATGACACATCATCTCTCAAACTTGTCTACTGCTTGGCTTTGGATATCAGCCAAAGACCCAGAATTAAGAAGCTGTCATTCCTGAATAAAAGGTCACAATACAAAACATTTTATTTCATTATATGGACATTTTGAAACAATTGCTCAAGATTTGAAACCAATTAGAAGGGTTCTATTGCCTCTGTATTATTTTTCTGCATTACTACTAAAAATGAAATTCCACAAGTTACCAGTTGCTAAAAATCGAATACCAGCAATAAATATACTCAAGAAAGTAGAGAAATTTTTCCTCTCAATCCTCAGACTTTCTTGCAGGTTTCTTTGAAGGCCACTTAAGACTGTTGACAGTTAAGGGCACTAAATGACTTTTTCCCTTTGACTAGATGAGCTTAGTTTAGCAATGACAATAACTTTTATTACTTCACATTGTTATTAGAAATATTGTGGCACGTTATCCTATACCTAAAAGATTAATTATTGTTGATTTGAACAAAAATACATCATTCTTAACTGAAAGCTGTGCTGTTTTTTAATCCCTGAATTCTCATTTTAAAAGGTGGATAAAGGGCTTCCCTGGTGGCGCAGTGGTTGAGAGTCCGCCTGCCGACGCAGGGGATACGGGTTCGTGCCCCGGTCCGGGAAGATCCCACATGCCACGGAGCGGCTGGGCCCGTGAGCCATGGCCGCTGAGCCTGCGTGTCCAGAGCCTGTGCTGCGCAACGGGAGAGGCCACAACAGTGAGAGGCCCGCGTACCAAAAAAAAAAAAAAAAAAGGTGGAAAAAATCACAGCAGTTTGGTAATTTGCTTAATTTGATTTGACTCACTGTTCTTTAAAGCCAAACATAAGTTTTCCCCAAATGAAAGTTTTAGATCTATATTAAACCAGTGCTGTAACTTTATGAAATTACTCATATAGGTAAGAAATTTCCTTTTCGTCAGATAAGCTCCACATTCCTGTATCTGATTTTCCTAAGATGCTTATAAAAATTAAAAACACTCCTTTTCTGAGAATACTTGGTTGCCCCAATGTCCTTGCTTATTTACAGAGAAATAGATTTTGTTTCAAAACTATAAATCTATGTAGCTATGTAAACAGAAGAAACTCACGGTCATCCTACACACTCATCTGATGCAAACGGATGGAACTAATAATGTGATATAATAAAAAATATCGTTTACCCTCAGCAATGTTGCCTGCATAATGTTGCCCCATTCCGGTATTCATTTAGTGTGCTTCAGTGCTAGTTTTCTACCACTGGCAGGAGGCTTCATGACAATGGACTGATTCTGTTTAGAACATGGTATGTGCTGTGTGTCAAGTTACTCTGGGACTCCCTGTAGGATAATGAAAGTTAAGCAGAAAGAACAAAAACGATCTTAGATGGAAGCTTTGCTGTTGACATGCATGTGTTCATGGCGGTTTCTTAAGAGGTAACTTTACTTCCATGTAATTCTTCTACATAAATATCACAGAAGAAGTATCTAGGGGAATTCCTAGACACTTGCTACCTGTCTATATACAGCAATTTTGTCTTTCAAAACCTTGAAGAACTCTGTGATGGTCAGAATCCTCCCACTTCCTACTGTGGAAGACAAAAATGAATAGCATTATGTGAAAACTTAGACCTAGAACTTACTTCAGATCCAAGATCACAGAGCGAATAAGGAATACAAATCGATGCATTCGAAACATGATTATCTCTTAAAGTTGAATGCACACCTGCTATGGAATCCAGAAATCCCAATCCTGAGTGTTTGCCCAAGGGAAATGAAAACTTACACTCACACTAAAACCTATAAGCCAATAGTTATAGCAGCTTTACTCGTAATTGCCAAAAACTGGAGACAACCCAAATGCCCTTCAATGGATACATGGGTAAGTGGTGTGGTCCATGTATACCACAGGATGCTACTCAGCAGTAGAAGAAAATGAACCGCTGATGCTCAGAATAGCGTGGCCAGCCACAGTGACTTCCGGTGGGTGAAAGAAGCCAGACTTAAAAGACTATGTACTGTACGATTCCGTTTAGTTTTCCACTTTCCATTTAGGAAGAGGTTAAATTAAAGGCACAGAGAACACCTCAACAGTTGCCCAGGGTTGGAGTGGAGGGAAGTATTGTCTACCACGAGGCGGACGGGGGAATGTTGGATGATGGTGGGGTTGTTCTACATGTGGATTGTGGTGAAGGTTACATGTTTATGCATTTGTCAAAACTCACAAAACTATACCCTAAAAGAGTGAATGTAACTGTATGTAAATTATACCTACGTTTCTTAAGGCTTCATTCTTTTAAAAGCAGTTTTAGGTTCAGAGAAAAACTGAGAGGAAGGTGCGGAGATTTCCCTACGTCCCCACACAGCCTCGCCTCCTTCACAGCCACTTCCCCATTAACAATATCCCCCCACCAGGGGGCACGTTTGTGACAATGAAAGAACCTACACTGACGCACCATTCTGGCCCAGAGTCCGTAGTTTACATTAGCGTTGTACATCCTATGGGTTTGAACAAATTGATAATGACATGTATCTACCATTATAGTATCAGACAGAGTAGTTTCACTGCCCTAAGAAACCTCTATGCTCTGACTACATTTCTTAAAATTATTATTCTCCTCCAATGAAAAAAGTTTGCTTGCTCCAGGAAGCCCCCATGTGCCTTTCTGTTCCTCCTTAACCTTGGAGAATGTTGACAATCAGAGCATTTTCAAGGTTTTCATTCAATCACTATCCCTATTCTAGAACTTTTACAGAACCCATTCTAGACATTTATTAGAACAGGACCTATTTCCTCTGCAATATGTCTAAAAATGTCTAAAATATGTCCCGCCTTGCTCAGCATCTTCAACAAGAGAGAGCTGGCCTCTCCCCAAAGCCCAAAGAGGAACCTGATTCATCTCAATGTGCCTGGAACCCCCAAGTTATTCCACGCACTGCTTTCCAGCCACAGCCTCTTCAACATGTCCTGCTGAATGTTGGAACCTACTCATGAGGCTTTGTGCAGTCTTTCATCCAAGTAATTTCATGGTCATGCAGCCACATTTCTCCATACTTTTTATGAAAGTATCTTGCGATGTCTTCAAATTCCTTCTTGACCTACTAATAAAATGTAGGTTCAAACACTGGCTTTACTCCTTCTAGTGGAGTGATTTAGGCAACACACTTAACCGCTCTGTACCTCAGTTTAATCATCACTAAAGTAAGGATACAAATAGTTTTTGTTTTGGGGTTTTTTTGTTTGTCTGGTTGGTTGGTTGGTTAGGTTTTTTTTTTTTTGTCTATGCCATGCAGCATGCAGGATCTTAGTTCCCCGACTGGAGATAGAACCTGCAACCCCCTGCCGTGAAGCACAGAGCCTTAACCACTGGACCTCCAGGGAAGTCCCAAGAATGTCATAAGGTTTAACTGATAAAATCCACATAAAGCACTTAAAACAGGGACTGATGTGTAGTAGTGACTGGGGAAGAGCCTCCTGATCTTTTACAAAAGGGAGAGAGGCCAGTTTAAACTGACCTTCTTGTAACGGCCCCGTGTTGACTCCTTGAATTTGCAAAACTGCCTTCTAAGAGCCCAGGGACCAAAGATCAGCCCATTTGCCTTTTTCATTCTTCCCTCACCTCTCTTCTTATCCGTGATCCCTCAAAAGTGGCCAAAACCAGTGATTTTGTTTTCATGAGTCCTTAGTTCCAGGATGTAGATTGCCTGATTTCAGGGAATGAAACACATCAGGGGGTTAAAGATTTGGACTCCACACGTCTCTGATAACATTCGTTCCGTGCTTTCCTGCCAAAGTCATGAGCAAACACACACAATAATGGTTAGGAAACATACTGAAAAGAAAATAGTCCTTCTGAATGGAGCAGATATATGAAAATACATTGAAGCCCTCTGTGCTATTAGAATTAATGTTCCTTGAAAAAGTAGGTTAAAATATAAATAAAATCTTTCAAATATTATATATATATATTATATATAATATATATAATATATATATTATATATATTATATATATATATATATATCTTAAAAAAAAAAAAAAGAGGGCCAAAGCCTATTCCTGAGAATGGATCAGCTGACTAGAGTTGAAAATTTTCTTTTTTTCCAAAAACCATGCCCACATGCATTCTCTAGTCAAGCTTTTATTTTTTTTTAAGTGCAGTGAGAAATTGGAGACACTTGTTAAATTATCAGAGTGCAAAAAAGTTGATAAACTTTTGTAACACCCCAAGATAAACTTGGGGTGTTATCTTGCATACGTCTAAATCAACAACAATTTCTAAGTGACTTGCCTTCATAAATTCTTTTTCAAATGTGTGAAGCGTGGTTTTCTTTCATTTTCACACTTGTGTTTCTTTGATTTTCACACTGTTTAATCAAAGCATACAAGTACAATAAGAAGTACAAAAAGCCTAAAGAGATTTGGAAACAGACCCAAGGACTCCCCACAGGTACAGAGCTTAACTGAAGGTGGAAGGCCTGTTAGAAGTTCTAGAACTATGTTGTCTATTATCGTAGCCACTGGCACATGGGTTACATACATTTCAACTAACTAAAATTACATAGAATGTAAAGTTCAGCCCCTCAGTCTCACTAGGCACACTTCAAGTGCTCGATATTCAGACAAGACGAATGGCTTCCACATGGAACAGCGAAAATACAGAGTATTTCCACCATCGCAGAAAGTTCTTTTAGACAACACAGGTCAAGAAAGTGGTCTACAGGGCATGTGCATTTGCAAGGCCTTTGGCATTGGGCAGTATGTATTTCACAGGGGATGGAGATGGCCAATTAATGCAGAGACTCAATTAAGAAGAGATCATTTATGAAAGTTTCCCTTACACCTAAGAATTAGGTATTGGAAAATGTGGTCGAATGTGGGTTCTTGATTAGATTTGTCAAGAGGACACAGGAGCCAAACTGAAAAGGCTTTTGCTGGCCTATAGCAGGACAGTTTGGACACCAAAAGGAATAAGGGATGCACTGAATTGAAACACATCAAATACAAAAAAATCACTGAGCTCATAATGTTAAAACAAAAACCAAAAAGAAACCTCACTGTTATGACTGGAAATTGCTAAGGCAAGACCTCATTACTTTGAAAATTGATAAAGGCAAAAAAGCAAGAATTATGCTGTCTTTCTTGTATTTCAAGGTAACCATATAGTTGACGAGAGAAAGTTCTCCTTCATAGGAGAATTCTAGCTGACAGACAGAATTAGGACATCAGTGTTTTGCAGCCCTGCATGAAATAACGGATCTAAGCAGTGATGTGTTTGTAAATGTTTGACACTGGAAAGGGGGGAGGAAGGGCTTGCTTTGCCACATTGGCCAATTTCTGGGGTGTAAATACTGCACGGTGGCTGATTTCAAACTGCTAGCATGATGTCTCTCAACCACAGTTGGGAAGAGTTGTGGCCAATCGGCTCTTGTGAACTGGTAAGAGCCAGTGTAAAGAGGTCTGAGCCGGCAGACTCCTGGGTCTAAGTAACAATCATCAGTGGGTGGTGTTTGGTAGAATATGATAAAGAACTTTTTGCTGAAGCATCTGGCTGACAACCCCTAACAAGCGTTATAAGCCTCATCTTGCAGGGACCACCCCAGGCCCCACCGCTGCAACCCTTAATCTAATCAAGCTTCCAGACTTACCTCCCAGCTTACAGGAAATACCAGGAATAGAGAAACAAATTACACATCACCACAAGGAAGCAACCAAATCCAGGAAGTAGGACATTCTCCAGCTCAAAAGCTCCAGCGTATCTAACAACCATCAGGAAAAAAATAAAGAAGAAGAAGAAGAAAGAAGGAGAAGAAGAAGAAAAGAGAAAGAAAAGAAAGGGATAAACAGAGAAGGAGATGTTAATAAAAGATACGGGCTATAACCAGATATAATGCAATATGTGATTCAAAGAAATCAACTGAGTAACAAATTGTTAAATTTTAGTATGAATGGATATTAGATGATATTAGAAATTATTGTTAACATTTTAGGTTTAATGCTGGTGTGATAATTAGATTTTTGAAAGGCCCTTATCAATTAAAGATGTATATATACTGAAGTATTTATGGGTGAAATTATATGACATGTGAGATTTGCTCTAAAATACTCCAATAAAAATAAAATATGGAGGGGGGGGAAAAAGTTGAAACAAACTGGCCAATGATGATAATTTTTAAAGATGGATTATGGATACATGTGGGTTCAATATACTATCTAATTTTGTGTGTGTTTCCAAGACCATTAAAAATAATTTAAATAAACTTTCCTATTAAACATTGTAGAGATAAAACAAAAGATGTTTTCAGAATAAGAAGTAAGTTTGGCATTCTCTATATGGTGAGACAGGTTATGGGGGTGGTAATTACCTTCTTTGTATTTTTTGCATTTTCCAAGATGTCTGTAATAAACATTTATTACTCTTGAATCAGGCACTTCCAAATACATTTAATATTTTAAATCCAAGGGGAAAAAATCGGTTTGGCGGATGAGCTTTTTAATGGCAAATATCTCTTCCAACTAAAAAAGGATTAATGATGTTAATGTGATAAACAAACAAAAATTATTTAGATCTTCCCGAATTTTCTTCTAAGACATTCCGGCATTTGATGAGGAAATCCATGGTGTTTTAGTTTCTAATTTTCTAAAACGTTGGGGAAATACAATGATCCAAAAGTCACTATTTATTAATAGTTTCCTAATGTTTCCAAGACCAACATGGCTCCCTCTGAGAGCAGTGCACAAGGCTGCCAGGTGGAAAGACCAGGACCCTGACCTTTGTGCTCCAGCAGATTCATGCCCTCTCCACAACTTCCACTTCCTTCTCCATCTTCCCCTGTTCCCTCCAGTGTTTCTCCTTCCATTCTCAACTTGACTCTGTGGAACCACTGGATTGGATTGGGAGAACGGGTTCAAACCCCAGCTTGGCCGCTAAGAAAACCCTGGGCTGCAGCAAACTGAGTGCGTTCAACTCCGATACGTTCTCTTGCCAACATTTGCTGAGCTACAGAAATCCTGCTGGGGAGTACTTTGCATTCTGATGGTATGGGAGACTTAAGGTTTCCCAATCATGAAGGTACAAAATTTAAATCTTAAGGAATTAGGTAAGATTATACCATGAATGAATGCATGAATATAGGGACACTAGGGAACTATTTGGTAATTTACAAATCAAGTAAATTATGTCACACATGAATTATAAATTATGAAATGGTTTCCTGTTAACTGAAGATTTAGCATTGCTCCCAGAAAAACTTACCTTCCTCCATCGGAATGATTTTCTCCCTGCAGACGCTGGCTAATGTCTTATATCATTTGCTACCCACCTGCACTGCCTGGGCGCCTGTGTGTGCATCACTAATGACTCTAGAAGCATTGCTTATGCCCAGCAACAAGTATGGGTTGAATTAAATAGCAGTAACTGGTTTTGTGGTGTAGCTAAGAGAAATTAAAACTTTAAAAATATGCCAAGGCAAACATTTTCATAAGCGAATGCAGACACATCTTTGTAGTGGTGAAAATAGCACAGAATAAATTAAAACAGTACTCATAAATCAAGTGAGCTGGTTCCAGATTTGATGATGGTATTTACTAAGCAGAAGTTGCATTTGATTTAACTTATCCACCCATCACAATGAGGTCTGGGCGGTGGGTATGAATCTTCATATGCCAACAGGTGTGCAAGAAATATGCATTTTGTGCCCAAGCAGTAAGAAAAAGCCTGACTTCCTTTGCAGAACAGGAAAAAGCACACACACACACAAATTAATATCTCAGTAAATTAGCCTTCTATATTAGCCCTCCAAAGTTTAAAGTCATTTCTCGACACCTTTCACTGTGCTGGATTGTACCTGCCAGATTTAACGTAACATCCCACGGCTGAAAGAGAGGCAGGAACTGCCGTAATCATGGGTCATCCCTATGCCTAGGAGTGAAGGGGATTTTAGTGTTTTGTATAACACTTTACGTAAAACTCAAGGATCTGTTCAACAAACATTTATGAGCACCTACTACTTACACACCATGTTCGGTACTGGGTAAAACTAGTGAGCAATAAACTATACTAATAAAAGTCATCATTTGCATAAGTCTTTATAATTTACAAAGAGGTTTTGGGTTGTTTTGGGGTTTGTTTGTTTTTTTGTTACTTTTTACAAAGAATTTTTATTTAGATTTACGTACATGTTTATCATTTTATATTTTATTATTTCTTTCTACATAGTAAATTATCTTAAAATTATTTTCTTAATTCTTGAATAGTATAGTTTATTGTACACTGTGCCTAACAGGATGTTTGGGGGCCATATAGATAGCAATTCCTTGGCCACTGCTTTACAAAAGAAAAATTAAATAAAGTTATTTACATGAAAAGAAAAAAACTAGTGAGCTGCACAGACCTACTCCTGCCCTAAAGGATGGAGCCAATGGCCTTGTGGGCAACAGACCAGAGGATGATATTTAACTTCAAATTCTGCTAAGTGCTGGGGGCGAGGAGGGACCAGTGTGCCAGGATAGAGGAAAAACGGGGTGGAAAGGCACCTCGGAAAGAGTGTTCAGGGAAGCCCCCCTCAAGGGAGAGACATTTAGGTGGAAGATGAGAAGGAGGCAGCTGACCCAAGCATGAAGGGAACAGCATTGGAGACAAGGGAACAGCATTGGAGACAGGGGAACAGCACATGAGCTGGTAAACAGCACAGAAGATGGATGTGCTCAAACGGCAGAAAGAAGCCTGGCGCAGTTGGAGAGCAGTGACAAAACAGAGAGGGGATGTGGGGAGGTCTCAGGGGCAGCCAGAGCCCGTTCACAAGTCACCAGGGCTTTAGGGTGAGATTGGGGTTTTACTGTAAGGGAACAAGCAGCCACTGATACATCCCAAACAGGGTGACATGATCCGATCTGTGCTTTTAGAAGCCCACTCTGGTTGTTTAGATGGACAGTAGATCAAGCTGGGTCAGGACACCAGCAGGAATCCCAGGCTGGTGGCAGTGGACCAGGCAAGGGAAAGGCAGGCCTGGCCTGGAGAGCTGGGGCAGCGTTGGAGGGCAGGAGGCGGGTCTGAGAAGCAGCAACAGGATGGTGGGACTTGCCCATTAACTGGAGGCGGGGATGAGGGAGAGGGGGATGAACGACGGCTTGTTTTTTATGGCAAACTTTACGAATTTCCACGTCCTCTGTAGCCAAAACCTGGAAGCAACTCAAATGTCCTTCAATAAGAGAATGTCTATTTATGTGGTTTTATATGCATTAGGAAAATAGCATATTTATCCAATAGAACACTACTCAACGATAAAAAGAAATGAACTTCTGGTCAGCTCAACACAGATGGGTCTGAAAACCATTCCACTGAACAAAAGTAGCCAGGCACAGAGGACACATATCTGTGCCCCCATGTCTATGAGGCTCTAGAAAAGGCAAAATTAGCCTACGGTGCAGAAATCACAAGAGTGGTTGCTCCTTGGGTGTGGATGGAAGGGAAGTCCCTGGGAAGATGTTCTGTAGCTCGTTAGGCGTGTAGGCTACACAGGTGTCCGCCTCTGTCACGTTGACTGAAGCATGCCCTTAACACGTGCGCGTTGCATCGTGTGTGAATGATACCTCAAAAAAAAGAGATTATTTTTAAAACATAAAAGAATGCTTATTAGGTTTTTTGCTATGCAAAAGCTAAAAAATATTCAAAGTAAAAGGTAAAACTAATCAAAATAGCTATTGTCATTTCTTCTCCTTGGTAATTTAACATCAATAATTAAAATAATACATGTGGGTGGAAAAAAACCTTGTCCTTTTATATCCTAAGTCTCACCTGTTTCTATAAAGTGTGCAAGGCCAGTCTTGTGGTCTAAATTTTACAAGATTCAGAGATGGCAAGTGAGCTACTCAGGATACTGAGATCTGCTCACACCTAGCCCCACGTATGGAGATACAACCTTTCAAGGTACCAGGTGTTGAAGGTGGGGGAACCCAGGTACCCACAGATGAAGTGAGCTTGTAGTGAAGAGGGTGAGGGGTGATCCCTTCTTCAGGCCTCAACCCCAAGGCATCCTAGAGCGGCATCCTTTACCTGTCTTTCCTGCCCCCTCCCCAGCTGGTGAAGGCTGGGCGTGGACAATTCCAAGGAGCGGGGAAAAGGAGTGGAAGGGGTCTGGGCTTCCAGGGGGGCGCAGCTGCTGATGTAAAGAGGCATGCGCATGATGCCCGGCTGGGCAGCGTCTGGCGCCTGTGTTGTACGTTCCCTCCCCTCCCCCTTCCCACTTCACTTCCCAAATCAATGCCGACATCACATCCTGGTCTCTGAGTCTGCCCCTTGGGAGCCCAAACTTAAACATCCTTAAATTGTCCAAGTTCATTACAATTCCAAAGCCAATCTTTTATTGGTCCTAAATACAGTGTGGTCCATAATACAATAAACTCATAGAAAGAGAGCAGAGTAAAGGAAAGAGTGCGGTCGTTCCGTAAAGGCTGGGGTAACACCGGTTACCTGTACAAATGCCCACGAAAGGTGGACCACAGCCCGGAGCTCAGCGTTAGAGGAGACAAATGCTGCTATGACGTTCCCGGTCACCAGAAATATTTTTTTTTAAGAAAACCAACTAGCAGCTCTGGAGAAAAACATTTTTTTCTGCCAGGAACAAGGAGTTTCTCCTGCTGAGCCCCATAAAAGGGAGCCTGTGTGGACAGAGCCCAAGCCTTGGCCAGCACGCAGGGCCGGCTGTGTCCACCACAGCCCTCAATCACCCAGGCAGAACGCCACGCGGGGCCCCTGGCTCCCCACCACCCAGAGCCAGGGAGTCTCACCGCGTGACCGTCCAATGCAAGCCCAGCTGGGGAGAGATGGTAGGCTCACACAAGTGGTGGTGGTTTTCAAACTGGGTTCCCTTTGTCCACCTGGGGAGGCCATGGTGTGGCTGATACCATGAGCCAGCAGAGCTCTTTTGCCAGCAGCTCTGCCTAGATCAGTTTGTGTGTTAGGTGTGACATCATGTCCCGTTGGAAGAAAGGACTGTGTCAGTTAGAAATTCGTGACCATGACCAATATGCAGGAGGCGTCCCCGTCCTTCTCAGCCTCGCTTTGGGTGAATTAGGCAGCTCAGTTTAAGGCTGTGCCCTGTGGAGGCACCTGGAGAAAGCACCTCAGAACATAGAGACCCAGCCCTGGTCGCTCCCCTGGCGTGTCCTCGGTGACTTCACCCCATGACCTGACGGAGAGACCGGCCCCCCAGCACCTGGACGTGGCTGTTTCCAACAAGCAGTAAGACCCCTGGAATCACCAGATGATTCCCTCTGAGAAGCCCCTAAATACTCCCAAGAACCCCGGGGACACACTTTATGAGAAGCCACGAGGCCAGCAGAACCCACCTGCACCGTGTGTCTGTCCTGCTGCGTCACGGCCCAGGTGGGACCCTCTCCAGGCACCTGTGTCCCCTGGGCTCTGAACTTCTCCTCCCTGACTCCGCACGTCACTTCTCTTCTTCCACCCAAACTTCTGAGCTCTGTGAAGCTCCTCTCTAAGGCACACATTCCCTCTTATCCACAGCCCTTCACCCATCGCCCCCGCTGGTCCTCCGGAACCTGGCTCCTACTTACAGGTGAATATTCCCTGGAGCCCTCCCGAGGGCTGTGCCTCCATGAGCCTCATCTAACTGAGAGGCAGGAGGCAAGAGCAGCCATCTCTTTCCCAAGCATCATGTCTAAGACCTGACTGTTCCCACTTTGCCCCCATAATGCTCCTTCCGGACTCCCTCTCCCTGGTTGAAGACCCTGGCAGCACCTAGCTATATGCTTTCAGCCAACAGGGGCAGTTTCCATCCCAGCTGAAGGCTTCCTGCCCCTTTCTTGAGAATGCACTCCAGCCAGCGGAGTACCTTGACCTTACAGCGCAGGACAGGTGCAGGCAGTAGACGCCCCACAGCAATGCACAGCCAGTGACCCATGAGAGTGGGGTCCTCACCCCTTGGTGAGCACAGGCTCGAGCCTCAGTGCAACCCATTCATTAGTGGACCCTTCACTTCTCTCCCTGCTCCTCCTGGTGTCCCTGGGAACATCCCCCAAATGAGCCACCTGCACCCGGCTCCTTGACTCAGGGTCTGCTTCTATGGAACCCCCCAAAATGGATGTGGCAGCTCCCACACTTCACCCAGCCCTACACTGGTCTTCCCGCTGCCCACCCAGGCCCCTGCACGAAGGACTTTGTACTGAACCCTCTGTCTCTCCTTCTGCCCATGGCCCACGTCCCCTTGGTGACACTGCATCACTGGGACCACAAGCCCTACCTTGCACCCTCAGATCCTGGGCCGCCCTCTCCATCCCCCTTGGACATGCTTTCCCCGGCTTCCCTGGGATCTTGGCATCCCTAGATGACATGAAATTCATCTTCACGCTTACACTCTCACCAGATCCCTTTTCCTCTCCACTTTTTCACTGGGCTACACCCACCTGGCTTTTCTCCCTCCTCGCTGAGATTTCAGCATACCCAACCCCAGCAGGGCTTCCTCCCTGGCCCCTGTAACCTCACAGCCCGTCCCGTCCACCACACCTGCTCCCTTACACTGTGGGTGCTCAGCTGTCCATCAATCCACCTCCCACCAGCTGGACCCAAACCAGGCTGCAGCCCTGCTGACAAAGTGACACCACCCAGCAGGCTGGGACCACTATTAATTCACGGCGTCCAGCCTCAACCCGGCCCTCGAAGCTGCCCAGGGATCCCTTTATGTTTCTCTACTTGACCCACTTCCTATAAATAGTTGGCTGGTTTGGAAGTTCTCCTCTCCACTCAATCCCAGGACACCACCGCCCACATCTCTCCCAGCAGGTAGCAAGCCCTTCAGAGAAAAAGAGCCTTCAGATGCAAACCTGCCAACTTCCTGTCCCAACAGCTGTCCGCAGCAGCCCTCTCATCCCAGCATTTCACAGCGTCTTCTGAGCGCCTTTTAGGAAACAGGCATGTCCAGCTCCTCCTCCAGGCCGGCTCTCCCTCCTTTCTGTCCCAGCACCGAACCCTGGACAGCTCCACCCACGTGGTCCACGCGCCTCCAGCTCAACGGACGCAGAGTGAACTGATTATCTTTCCACCCCAACTTGACTCCATCTGCCCTTTAGCCAAAACCGGAAATTCAGGAGTGATCTTTGATCTCACTCCCCCCCCCACTCCCACCCATCTACCAACCCCGCGCCTGCTCATCTTGCTTCCGAAAGAATCTTGAACCACCTTCTCAGTCTCCCAACTTGACCCATTCCCATCGGGACCTGTGGAATGATCTTTCCAAAACAAAGGAATCTGGTCAGAGAAGCTAGCAGAGGGGCTTGGAGTGTTTCCTCCAAGAAGTTCTGGATAGGGAGAGGGGTTTCCTGAAGTAGAAAAAGAGGGAGAAGGGAGGAAGAATCCCCTTCTGAGCACCACACAGGGCCAGCGTCCCCAGATTCTAAGCCGTAAAGCATAATTTTGCCTGAAGACCTCCCAAGCAGTTGCTACGTACGCACTGGCCACCATCACCATAAAACCTTGTAATTTGCTAGCGAGTGTTCTGAGAGCATGTGCTACATGGCAAGAGATGCAGCGAGGGTGTCATGCGGGAAAACCAATGCATTTAGATTAAGGCAAACTTCCGTTCAAATCTTGCTTATGCACTTTGTTTGCAGAGCCTGATTCCCCAGCTTAAGGGAAGTGACCCCTCCCAGCATCAGATGAGACGATCCCCGGGCAATGCCTCGCACAGGACCTGGCACGGACTGGAAACAATCGATAAACACTGTTCCCCTCCCTCCTCCCTCTGCGATGCTGTTAAAACAATGTAGATTGTATTTATAACCGACTTGGCTGTTCTCCCATATGTTTTCTTATGGTTTTATTCACTCACATGATCCTTCAATAAAACCAAGGGCTACAAACAAAGCTGTTCTCATTTTAAAGGGGCGTGTAGTATATCTGTATATACATACATGATCATATGGATATACATCGGGTTCCTTGATAGTTTTCAAAGTCCAAATGTGACACATAGGCCTCCCCTCCACACACACAAAAAATTTAACACATTCATATTCTAGTATCACAAAAGGAACACATGACCACGTGGATCCAGGAAGTCAAATGATTTCCGACAACGGTGTGCCACATTACAGACACACTTCTGCCAAACAGCGGATGTGCAGGCTAATGATACACATCATCATATTGACTTGACAAATCAAGTGGCGAGCAGTGAGGCTAGAAAAAATGTCGATGGTATTCATAATTTAACAAGAGAGTCTGCCTTTGTGTAGGGTCCTAATTTTTCTCCCATCTCCCCACCTGGACAAGCAGGAGGCTGGGATACTGGCCCAAAGCTGGGCATAGGGGATGGGGGGACTGACCTTGTGATGGCTCACTTTATGTCTCAACTTGGTTAGGCCCTGGTAACCGGCTGCTTGGTCAAACACCAGTCTAGATATTGCTGTGATAGGGATTTACATGAGTGCACTTTGAGCAAAGCAGATTACCTACCATAATGTGAATGGGTCTCATCTAATCGTTTGGAGGCCTTATGAGAGAAGACTGAGGTCCTCCTGGAAGATGAAGGAATTCTGCCTCCATTCAGACCCAAGCCTGCCAGGCTTCCCTGCAAACTTCAGACCTGCAGTTCTCTACAACTGTGTGAACCGATCTTTAAAATAAATCTCTCTCAAGCAACCTAAACGTCCATCAGCAGATGAATGGTTAAAGAAAATGTGGTATACCCACCCTGAACTGGAACTAGAATAGAAGCACAACCAGCTTTATTCCAGGAGAACTGAGTCATACTGAAGGGGGTGAGGAGAAAGCCCGAAAGGGAGGCCTGGGAAGATTGAGTGTTTTGTGTTTTGATGTGTTTTGTGTTTTGATGTGTTTTGTGTTTTGATCCTTGAGCTTCACTTACTTTTAGCCCCAAGATTCTTGGCAGACTGTCCTCGAAAGATGGTGAAGAGAATCACCATAGTCCTAGGTACCCCGCCCAGCATATACACACATTACCCATCATCCCAGTTTCCATGCATCCTCTCAGTGAATGCCCAAAGGCATCATGCAGTGTCTTCAGGATCAGTTCACTCACAGAGCACTGGGTTACCTCGTATAATACTCTACTAATTATCAGTAATGTCGTAGAGTCCCCAAGTAGGGCAATGATCTTAGGGGGAGTTTATATCCTTTTATTAGAGGACCTGCTTATTCTCACTATCTCCAGCAATTCAAAAGCTTCCTTCTGATATTATTTTCACTCTTTTATCTCCATCTCCAGGGATATATTAGCCAGGGTTCTGCTGCATACTGCTGAGTAACAAACAAGCCCCAAGTCTCATTGCTTACAAGAGCAAACATTTATTCCACACACACATGTGCATTTCATCAGTGGTGCAGCTGACCTGGGTTGGACTCCAGGTTTCGTGAATGGTCCAGGCTGCTCCACGGCTCTTCATACCGGGAGACAAGCTGAAGGGGCAGTGGCTACACAGGGCCTGCTCTCCTCACAGTGGAGACTGAGGCTCAGAAGGCAGAGCAGAACTATGCAATGTAGACACAGCTCCCATCATTGCTGCCCTCATTTCATTGGCAAAGGAAGTTTCACAAGGGAACGGAGTCAGGGAGTGGGGTGGCATGTCCCGTCTGCCCACTCTAGAGTGAAGTACTGCTAAGTCTCCAGGCCTGGAGCATGGATGGAAACCCTATTACAAGGAGGAAAGGAGAATCCTGAATGATAACCCAGTCCACCACAGGGATGGGTTGTTGTTGAAACACGTTGTTGAATTTATCCTAGGCTTGGTCTTGAAGACATTGTTCACTACATCCTTCTCTGTGAGCACCACAGGAGAAATTTCTCTCTGATATACTTCTGGAAAAGGATTATTTTCATTTTATAGACACTCTGCACTCTGCACGGGCTGCTGGGAACTTTCAGCCCACTTCTAGCAACTGTGCACGTTGCTGGCTTACCTCGGACTTCCTCTCAGTGTTTCTACCTTTATTTTCCCTTCAGCCTAATGTATCACTTTCTTGTCCTTCTGTTTTACCTCTGTATTTTTGTCGTGGGCCATTTTCTTTTCTCTTTTTTTCTTTTTGGTGAATTTATAGTTATTTATGCATCCAACAAATACGTTTTTAAAATTTCTTTCTGTGACTAAGTAATAGACACATATTTAGGAAATTTAAACTATACAATTGGCGTGCAGAGCATAAGTGAGTTTTTCTCCTACCCCATCTCCACCCATGCAATCCCCCCTGCTTCCAGAAGTAGCCACTGTACCATATACAAATTGTGTGCATGAGCATCTTATCTGTTGGAAGAATTCCAATGGAACTTCTGGGACAAGGATGTATTTTAAATTTTGAAAGATATTGCCCAATTGTTTTCCCCAAATGCTTGTACTAGTTTGCACTCTGCTTTAGGAGTATATGGGATATCTATTTACCCACAATCTCACCAGCACTATGTATTATCACAGACCACCATCAATCTATTTTCAAAGTTTTGATCTCTGCCCGATTAATAAGTGAAAATCTTTTAAAACCATTTGTATTTTTCTTCTGTTCATATCCTTTGGAAACACATTTCTTATTGAGTTACAAGAACTCTTTGTATATTAAAGAAAGATAGCATATCATTTTTGCAGCTTCAACGCCTTTTTGAAATGGAATAAACAGATAGATACATGTGTAGGCAGGTAAAATAGATAATGACCACTGAAAACACATACTTGGGAAAGCCTGGGCTGGTCCTTGGGTCCTAGCAAGAAATTTTGATTTTCTCGTGCTTCTGTCTCCCTCCTCACCTTGAAGCCATACATTTTGGTATTTTGTTCCCTCCCAGGCAAGACAGACCTCCTTATTCAGTAAGTGGAAATGGGGTTAGTGAACTCTCCATGGGGGAAGCAGGTTCTTCCACAGCTGTCTGGCAAAGTGTACATTTCCGAGTATTTGTCAAATATCCTGGATAAATGTTGCATTTTTATCAATCAGAACCTAAGTACACAGACTCCATAGGAAGCCGAACAGCATGTTTCTAGGTAATGTCTATCTGCAATCAGTTTGTACTGCTCCAGAAAGGCCAGCCTCAATGTGCTAGTAGGAGAAAGGAGAAAATGTTTTGAATGTGGGCATGCAAATGCCAAACCCACATCTGCCTGCCATCCTGGCTCCAATCACGTCCAAGTGTCAGTGTGGTCATGGCCAATTCACTTGAAACCCACTATGTTTCCAACCTCACATTAGTAAGAAAACAATGTTTCCAGTCCTTCCCCAGTTTCCCTTTGGAGGGGTTTTGTTATTGCTATTGTTTTTCAAAAAAAAGAACTGTCTCTTGCACTGACTTGGCTTATAGACCACAGCTGTCCTGAAGCTGGTCCTCCCAGCCGTGGTTTGCATTTGTGCAAGTTCAGAAATCTTCAGGCCTCCTCCGTTCTCCCCAAAATCTAAATCACCCTTGGTGCTGTAAAATGAAACAACCACCTTCAGAGGTAAAAAAGAGCATTCTTCAAGTTTTCTGCTATTTTTAACTACTTACAAATAAGTTAGGCCTGTTTAAAACAGACATCTACCACTTCAAATATTTGAGCAAATTAGGAATGGACTGTCAACAGCATTAAACTCCACATGCAAATCAGTTTCAGTGGATTGAGTTCTGGGTGAAAGAACTGTTTTTTGCATCTAAAACCTGAGTGTTGCTGACAAACTGTGATAATGCCAAATAACCATATCTCCTGAGTTTTCCATTCTCTAGCCATTCATTTTCTTTACGTTATTTATTTACTTATTCATACACACCTCGCACAAGAAAAGATTTCAGATTGGCATTGTAGAATATCCATAACCAGGATTAAAGGATCTTGCCAGTGCATTGCAAGGTTTTCTGACCGTTTTTTAATTAATGTAATAACCTACTTTTTTGTTCCTAGGACAATAAGAAATTCTCTTTGTAGGTTAAACTCAACAAATGTCAAATCGCATTTCACAGCGTCCAAACAGAGCTCAACAAACATGGTGGTAGGATGGTACTGTGTCATCTGGCTCATCCTCAAGTGGATGCAGGCGTGGATAGGTCCCTCCTCTGTCAGGGGCAATAACTATGTGGAATATGGGCTGCAAAAGCAATGTGTCGCACCCTTTGTTTAGTTTTTTTATTGAATAGAAAAAGTGAAGTTGTAGGTTCCACCTTCATACCTGAAAGGGACATCAGGAAAATAATATAGAAGAGTCTAAATTGTTTAGACAGGTAGTAGACTATAAAAGCCAAATTACTTTTGCCTTTTTGGGATCCTGAAAATTCGGTTAAGTCTTTTTTGTAATGTTCTCATTATTTTAAAAATCAAATACAGAGCCATTCATGGAATTATATATATATATACATACACATATATATTTCATAAAATTAAATTCAAGAAATAGAATTCATTTCATGAAAACATATGAATACGTATATTAAAGTACTAGAATATATATATATATATATATATATATATATATAAATAATATATTCAAAGGCAAGCTCTCCTATATATACCAATTATCTTTTGGCAACAGAAGAGTGACATTTTTTTTTCCCTTAACTAAGATTTAAAACTAGACTTCACCTGTCAGAAATTCAATGGCACATGTAATACGTTCACAGAAAGCCATGAATGTTGGTTGGTTTCCAAACAAATTCATTAACATTAGGTGAAACTAGGAAATGGGTTTTTGTGGTTAAGAAATATGTATATATCTAGCATTGCTAATGCTCTGGGCATTGGTCATTAGATTTTAAAGTTGAAAGGGGCTTCAAGAGTCATCTTGAACAACGCTTTCCTGTTAGCAAACCGGTCTATATTTGAAAATTCTATGTTTAAAAAAAAATGAATTTAATGTTCAGCCCTTAAGACGCTACTTTCAGAAAGAAGACCTGGGACTCTAGTTACTACAGCAGTGACCCAAGGGTCAGAGACCACATGGCATTTGTTTCTCACCTGCTGTTCTTCAAGGGCCCCATCTTTAAGAGGACTCACACCCACAGCCAGAGCCTTGAGCCACCCCTCCACCCCTATTTCCTCTGCTTCTTGCCCATTTACTGCCGCCCGTCTGACCCCAGGCTCTCGGCGTTTCTCATGCATCCCTTCAGTGTCTGATCCTGGCCGACCCAGCCACTATGCAGGTCCTGGTGTCACTACACACCACACCTGCCTGCTATTCCAGCCTGCCAGCCACTCAAGCCTGAACCTGGGACTCTACCTGGCTGCCCCTCCTCCCTCAGCAACCCCCAACACACACACACACACACACACACACGCACGCACGCACGCACGCACGCACGCACACACACACTCACACCCTCATGAAACCCGCTAGTCTTGACCCCTCCAAGATGTTCCCAGCTGCAACTTCCCCATCCCCACTGCACAGGAAGAATTCTTCAGAGCTACTCAAATGCAATCATTATCTCACAGACACAGAAAACAAACTTATGTTTACCAAAGTGAAGGGGAGAGGGATAAATTAAGGGTTTGGGATTAACAGATATGCACTACTATATATAAAATAGGTAAACAAGGACCTACTCCATAGCACAGGGAACTATATTCAATATCTTGTAATAACTTATAATGGAAAAGAATCTGAAAATATGTATATATTCTGTATATATAGAATATATATATATACAGAATCATTGAATCACTTTGCTGTACACTTGAAACTAACACATCATTGTAAATCAACTATACTTCAATAAAAAGAAGTTTTTTAATGTAGGCATTACCATTTCCCTATAATTCTAAGGAATCCAAGAGCAATTTCCTCTCACTGCCAGGCTCTATTTGTTAGGTACATTACAACTCCCAAATTGTCACCTGGGAAAATTCTTGATGTGCCCAATTTTCTTGTAATGAACAAAACATTGTAGATTTGCATGACATAAAAATGCCTTCCTTGCGCGTTTTTTATACCCTGTGATGGGGGGGCACACAAAGCTGCAAGATTTCTTGAGGATGTTTCTTGGAATTCTTAAGACTGAACCCCAGGCTGCTTGAATTGGAATTTTTTTTTTTTTTTTTTTGCGGTACACATGCCTCTCACTGTTATGGCCTCTCCCGTTGTGGAGCACAGGCTCTGGACGCACAGGCTCAGCGGCCATGGCTCACGGACCCAGCCTCTCCGCGGCATGTGGGATCTTCCCGGACTGGGGCACGAACCTGTGTCCCCTGCATCGGCAGGCAGACTCTCAACCACTGCGCCACCAGGGAAGCCCTTGAATTGGAATTTTAATACACAACCTGCATTGTGGGCCACTGGGCTGGGTGGTGCGATGCCACCTGAGTGGCCAGGAAAGCAAGATTCACTTTGACCCTCCTGTGCTGACATTGCATAGTCACCCCGTGTAGGGAGCTGCATTCCCTGCTCACAATCCTTGTTCTTTGCCACCCTTGATTTGTGAGTGGACTTTACTTTCTCACCCAACGGGTGTCAGGCTTGGCCAAGTTGTGCAGAAATGACAGCGTGCCAGTTCAGAGCCAGGTCTTAGAAGACATCGCACGTTCCTTATCACCCTTCTTGAACTTCCTCAACGACCACCAGAAGGCTATGCCCTGGGTCATCACTGGCCCTGGGTGGGAGGCAGATGCAGGAAGCCTGAACCCACCCACAGCTTGAAGCTAAGTTCTTCTCACTGATCTGCAGTCCCACGATTAAGAAGAAATTAATCGTTTCTGCTTTATGTAGCTGAGATGTCAATAATGCGTATTACAGAGCGCGACGCAGCTGGTATCTGACTCCTCACCCTGCCAGAAGCTAAGAGTGACATGGATCTGCTCGGTCTGTGATGGAGGGAGAATTGTGCTTTCGGCTCCACCAGCAGCCTTGTCAGTTTACCTGACTTGACGTTTCTTACGAACAAGAAGATTGCGCGGGAGCATTGCCAGCCTTTGAAGAGAGATCGCTCCATACCTCTCATGTCTAAGAACCTACTGGTGTGGAGATGACAGATGAACAAACTTACAGATGAACAAACAAACCAAGGTAACTCCTTGGTTACCATCCTCTCTTGGTTGAGAAAGCTGAATACTTCTCCACTATGGCCCTTGTAGCTCCAGGGTTTGGGATTCATATGTGCTCCTCTTCCCCCCAAAAAGACTTCATGGGAAATAGAGACATTAGGCTTCATACAGTGTTTTTATAGCTCTGTGTGAAACCCAAGTTATCCTAGCAGCTTTTGGATAAATTGTCTCACTGGCTGGATGTAAATCTAGATGATCTGGGCCAGAGAGAAATCTGGAAACGGGCCCGATGGCTCCTGCCCTTCTGCTCTGCCATGGACTCAAGTGTGGTTTCCGAAAAGCTCTCTCTCGTCTCACGTTCGCCATGAAAGCCTCTTTGGTCAGAGCTGGAGGTGCAGAGTTGGCTGTACCTCTCGGAGCGTTGTTTCCTGGGGGTCACACTTAGTGACCTGATTAAAGAAATTGCTTGCAGGCAGTTTTCTGGCAGAACATGGTCTGGGGCAATGGCAAGAAGAGCTTTAGAAAAGACCATCTTTGGAGCTCGAGGGGGTTTGGCAAGACCATGTCCCAGCAGGAGCGCCTTTGCTTCCGCGAAATACTTGGAGACCATACAATGTCGTTGGCTCCCACAGATGTTTATGTAGTGCTGACTTCAGATATAAATGCCTCCCACTTTTCTAAACGCTCCTATGTCATTTTAGGATATGCTCGCTGCCATTTTCAATCTTCTTCCAGCTTTTAAAATGAAAAAAGAGGAAACTAAGACTTTGCAGACATGAAAAATGAGAATAGAGGGTATTTCTTGAGCACCTATTAGGTACCCAGCACTGCCTTGTGTTTTTATACCTCATGGAGTCCACACAAAAAAAACCAAGGAAGTAGACACGAATATTAGCTCCATTTTTCCAGTAAGAAAAGTGGGCTGAGAAAAGTTCAACAGCTGGAGCTGGTGTTGGTATGTTAAGGTCCTTGTCAATCTAACGTCAGGGTTGGTTCCCTTAACTGCTGCTTTGAGTTAGAAGCGTGTCCATGAATTGCGGAGTGCTGGCCTGTAATACCCATCCATCACGAGAGGAGTAGGAAGAAACCAACCCAAGACAGGCCACCCTGTGCAAGTGTTGGTGGTGACCCAGAAAGCCAATGATCCAAGCGTCAATTAACTGATGAATCCATTAATCAATCCATTAATCTATCTATTAATCAACAAGGAGCTGAGTAACTTCTGTATGAAAGATTCTGGCAACTGTAGGCACATTCCTAACAAGGGTGTCACAGCCCCAGCCTGCAAGAAACTTACATGTAATAGTAAGAATTTATAAAGAGCACAAAAATAACCCCTAGGAGTTACAAATTATAAAACAACACTTTTAAAAAAGATTTTAACTTTTCTGGTAGAAATATAAAAACTATGGTTTATGGAGAAGAAATTAAACAAAGTCCAATCAATTGCTGAGGTGGCTTTAACACTTAAATTTGTGTCCCTTAAACCAACTTGTCAACAGCAGTAAGGGTTTCAAATCTAAATATAAATAAACAGGCAGTGCTGCCCAAATACCAGCACAGTTAGAGCAACTTACAGTAATGCTTCAGGGTTCTCTGTGCAGAAATAATACCCCTTCCTGGCATCCCAATGGGGTACACCTGCAGGAGAGCTTCACCTGGTGTTGCAACCTACAACCGAATGTCTTTTCAGTATTGCAGGACAGAATAGAAACGTATTAATGAAAACAAATGGCTGTACATATTTTTCTTCCTTCAGAGTACTCTGTACAATAAATGCTGTGTATGAAAGTGTTAGATTGATGTTATAAATGAAACTTTGTAAGATTCATGTGATCATACTGTTTAAAAAAGTCATATTTTAGATATAATGCCTGAAACCATTGAAAAATAGAATTTATAAATAGATCTATGTTTGATATTGTGGGGTTTTTTAATTTTCTTATCTGTTAGAAGAACATTGCAAAATATTTACAGATGAAAACATATCTGAAATTAGCTTCAAAATAGTCCAGGGGAAGAGTGATGAAGCGGGATGACAAATACATGAGGGCTCGTCACACTATTCTCTCTATCTTTATAAATGTTTTAATAGTTCCACAAGGAAACATTATCTAAAAATCTTATCATCTCATGAGTAGGTCTAATGGTTCTTTAGAAATGAGTTGAATTAAGGAAAAGCAAGTTAATATTTTTAACGATTTTTTTTTTTTTTTTGCCGTACGCGGGCCTCTCACTGTTGTGGCCTCTCCCCTTGCGGAGCGCAGGCTCAGCGGCCATGGCTCACGGGCCCAGCTGCTCCGCGGCACGTGGGATCTTCCCGGACCGGGGCACGAACCCGTGTCCCCTGCATCGGCAGGAGGACTCTCAACCACTGCGCCACCAGGGAAGCCCACGTTAATATTTTTAAAATAGAACCAATTTAAATGGACAATTAAAAACTGATCAATTCAGAAACAACTTGTTTGTATGATAAACTGAAAATAATGTCTAGTTTCATATAATTTTGATTACAGAATCACAATATGATTTTCCCTCAATTCTAAGAAAATCAAATGGTATTGGGATCTGCAACAAGAAAGTTCTTCTCAGGCACCAAGCCAAGTAACCTAAGACCCCAGACATTCTTCATATTAGGATGACATGATAATTCCAAAAAGGGGAATGTTTGGGTCCAATTTGGGCCCAGAAATAGGCAACTGTGGGACCACCCAGGGGCTGGCAAGTATCTCCCAAAGGGAGCTTCCAGGTGGCATCAAAAGAAGAAACAAAGAAAGGAAGGGCTTAGGATTTTCTTGTAAGTATGTGAATGCAAGCTTGTGTTTGGAATACTGAGGCACAGGGAACCAAAATATCATCTGGCTGGAGGAATAAGATAAATAACATAAAACTTCAATAAATAACTCAAGGCCAGATAAGACACACAAAAGGGTGTGGAGGAAACGCTCCCATTTCCTGAGAATGAGACGAGGACATCAGTGATCTCCAGCCGCTGACCCCAGAGAAGACATCACACAAAAGGGAACAGTAAAGGGAGGTCTTGACAAAGGTGAAGTATTGTGATCATTGGAAATGAGGAAGGGGGAGATTTCCAGGCTCAGGGAACTGCCTACACAAAGGTCCAGAAGCATCAGAGTGCAGAGACCCCTCAAAAAATAAAGATTAGTTGGTGAGGATGTGGAGACTAGGGAACCCTCCCACACTTGGTGGGAATGTAAATTGGTGCAGCCATTAGGGAAAACAGTATGGAGGTTCCTAGAAAACTAAAAATAGAGCTATCATACGGTCTGGCAATCTCACTCATGGGTATATACCTGGAGAAAACTCTAATTCAAAAAGATACATGCACCCCAATGTTCATAGCAGCACTATTTACAATAGCCAAGAGATGGAAACAACCCAAGTGCCCAACAACAGATGAATAGATAAAGAAGATGTGGTACATATATACAATGGAATACCACTCAGCCTTAAGAAAGAACGAAATATTGCCATTTACAGCAACATGGATAGACCTGAAGAATATTATGCTTAGTGAGATAAGTCAGAGAAAGACAAATACTGTAATGATATCACTTATATGTGGAATCTAAAAAATAATACAGATGAGTGTATATACAAAACAGAAACATACTCACAGACATAGAAAAGAAACTTATGGTTACCAAAGCAGGGAGGGAAGAGGGGAAGGACAAATTAGGGGTATGGGATTAACAGATATAAACTACTATATGCAAAATAGATAAACAACAAGGATATATTGTATAGCACAGGGGATTATCCTCATTATCTTGTAATAACCTATAATGGAATATAATCTGAAAAAATACTGAATCACTATGCTGTACACCTGAAACTAACACAATATTGTAAATTAACTATACTTCAATAAAAAAATTGCCTAATAGAAAAGAAGGAAAGAAAGAAAGAAAGGAGGGAAGGAAGGAAAGAAGGAAGGAAGGGAGGAAGGAAGGAAGGAGGGAAAGAAGGAAGGAAGGAAGAAGGGAAAGAAGGAAGGAAAGAAGGAAGAGATAGATAGATAAATAGAGTCAGTGTGTTAGGTGAAGGATGTGTGAAGAAAGCTGGTCGGACATCCAGAAGTTGGTACGCTCTTCTGTAGGCAGTAGGGAGCCACTGCAATGACCTGTATTTCAGGAAGGCAATGCTGGTGGCTACCTGAGATTAAGTTGGAGAAGAGAGATACTACTGAAAACAGGTGGCCTAAATGGATGAGAGGATGCAGTGGGGGTCCAAAGGCTGTGATAGATGCACCTGAGATTCTAGAAGGACAGGCTGGCCAATGGGATGGTTCCAGCAGGGAAGGACTGCTGACAGGGTAGGATAGGGCGCTAATCCTCAGGCCATGTTCAGCACCCTCCTCCAGTGTGCATCTCCCTGATGGGCGGCAGCCTCTGATTTAAAAGGCTCTGCAGAGCCTCCTGGGTCTAACCCCACCGACTCTCCTACCAAGGAGCATCATGGCCAGGACATGCACACTTGAGGAGCTCCAGGACTAGCCTTTGAAACAAACCTCCCCACTCCACTGGGAGTGGATTATGTCACTGACCCTTTTGTGTTTAGAATGTTCTTGATACCCTATTTTTCCTGATTAAAGGGAGCCTGTTCTATAGCTTGAGCAGGACGATCGGGCTCTGGGGTAAATCATGAGATTTCCTCATAAATCCACCTTGATCCAACCATATGACAGAGGGACTGACGATTTTTCAAGGTTTTGTCCCCTTCTTAGCATGAAGCCATTGTTATGTGTGTTGGACATTTGGGCGTCCAACTGCAGGGGTGGAGACCAGTGAGGGCTTGGGCTGACAGGGCAGTGCAGGGATGCCACCAAATCCCAACCGAGGAGAAGCTGGGAAGGATCAACCATCAGAGAAATCTTGTACACAAATTCTCTCCCATCCAGAACAGGCAACCACCATTCCACGGGGGCCTGTAGCCAGGACTCCTGTGTCTGCATTCCCAGGGGTCTGGGTGAGAGCTTGAGGCAGGATCCTGGGGGGAACTTTCTCCTTGGTAGCCTATTTGGAGAAGTGCATTAATCCAGAAACTATAAACAAGCAGGGACGACAGGGGTAAGGATAAAGCAGGGCTGAGGCTGAAGCGTGCTTCGAACTTGGTAAAGGAACACTGAATTCTGAGATAGGGGAGCTGCAGGACGCAGTGAGAAATGGGCTACCAGGGTCTTTCAATGGGTGGTGGCAAAACCTACATTAGAATACTCGGCGTTTCCAGGTGACTTCAAATGACCTGATTTTTTTAAATAATTTAAAAAGTTTTAAAACAGTTTCTAAATAGTCACAGGAAATAGACTATTTAAATGAAACAGACGGGTACCTTGGTTTCAACTTTCTGCTTCTCCTTTTAGTACTTTAGTATTTGTCTTACTTACTGCATATCTGGCTCCATGTGTGTGGTGGGGCTACTGGTAGTATTTAGGTGACTTTCATGATAAAATAGTATTTTTAAAAATCCCCTCCATCTTCACATGATACCAGGAAAGTGAGTATCATTTCCTCGTTTCTCAATTCCATTCCCTGTGGAAGGTGTTTCCAGGGCATAAGTCGTGCCCCAGCCCTTCTCTCATTCACTATGATGTAGGCTGTGATAGGAAATAGACGAGGAAGGTGAACAGTGAAAGGTCACAGTGCATTGGGGGCTGGAAATGCTTATGCTGAGATTCTAGCATTAACAGAAACAAAAATACAGTTTAAAGTAAAAAGCATAATTTTTTAAAAAATCAGAGTAATTAACTCTATTTTGTGTGTCAGTTCAGGAAAAGACTTCCCAACTCTGACTTGTGGGGAGCCGTCAACTAGACCTGGGGGTCTTCTATTTTACCGTGTCTGTTTCTCATAAACTGACATGTCACTAGCACTCTCGTCACCACACGAGAGAATATTCAGTTTGAATTCTACTTTTCTACACCATGTGGACTATCATGGAATTCTAGAAATCTGTTTATAATTTAATCTGGGTATAGATTACACTGAGATGAGACCTGAAATGTCTCTAGTAACCATTGTCAACAAATTGATTCTTGTACCAATAGCTGGCGTACAAGCCAGAGAACCAACTGCCTAGGACGAAACTCTCAGAAATCACATCATGTGGGCTTTCCCTGTGAAAGAGGAGAGATTTTTGAACCACACCGGTCTGACCTGTCCAGGTCACTATTGCTGTCACCCTATCACCTCTGAGCCAAATTAATCCAATGTCTCCCAATCCCTGTGTCTTCTGGAAAAGGACTCAGGATCCTGCCTAGAACATTTTCCTCCATTGTGATGGGAGTGGCCTCCACTATCCCAGTCCCAGCTGCCTTCTCTCCTCTCGGACTTTGCTGTCTTTGGTGATAAGGAAAGTGAAGAGCTGCCTTCGTTCACTGTCTGATGGATTTTCCCCCTTCCTCCCTGCTCCCGCCTCTCCCTGTCCTCGGTGTTCAGAGACACACACACACTCACACAATCCATAACACACATACACACATTCACACACATACACACTCCCATGCTCACAGACACACGCATACACACATATACACACTCACACAATCACATACACACACAATCACATATACACTCACACATACTCACATGCACACATTCTCATGCACTCACACACATACACTCACACACAAACTCACAATCACATACACATATTCACACTCACACGCATTCACATACACACACACACACACACACACACACACACACACACACTGGCAAGCCCACAGGCTGTGTCCCAGTGGGAAGTGCACATTTAAGCCTCTGAGATCCTGCCCTCCTCTGTGCCCCCTGGTTGCCCTTTTTGCCTCTCTTACCTAATTTCTTCTCCTTTTCCTTCTTCTCCTTAAAACCTGGGAAAACACCAGAATGTCCCTGCTGCCTGGACTGCACTCAGGGGTTTCTACACACCATAGACACCCTGCATTCTCCTCCACCCCACCACCTTACCCCCGCAAAATCTGAGCTGGGCTTTAGATATCTTTATATTCTACACATATGGTTCAACATCACTGGAGATCCATTAACATAACAGAAATAAAATATATAATATAAAACAGATAGAAAATATGTAAATTATATAAATACATAAATTCTAAACCCACAGAGAGAGGAAAAATGTAATGAGAAAAATAAATCATGAAACTTTACTCCATCTAATCAGTGGCAATAAAGGAGGGAAAAGAAGCATAGAAAATTGTGTCAAAGAGAAATTCAGAAGTAGGATGAGAATAGGCAAGTTCAAACATATCAATAATCACAATATACAAGAATGGATGTATCATCAATCAAGTGGAACTTGTGAGATTGAAATAAAACAAGAAACAAAATCCAGCTCTGTACTTTTCACAAGCCATACAACTTAAGCTAAGGACATGAAAAGGCCAAAGAAAAGGATGGAAAAATAAGAGCCAGGTAAATATTAACTACAAATAAGCTGGACAAATTATGTTAAAATCAGAAAAAATGGATTTAAATACAAAAAGCATTAAGAGGGAAAGAGAAAGCCAGATCATAATAAAATGTCCACATCTTCAAAAAGCTAGGACAATTCTAAACTTGAATGCACCTAATAAAGTAGCCTCAAAATTTATAAAGCAAAACTTGATAAAAACCAAAATGAGACATTGACTTAGTATAATAGTAGAAAATTTCAAGTTACTGCTCTCACTTATGGATATGGCAAACTGAACAAAATAAGCCATTAAAGATTTAGCAATTAAATTTGAAGCTGCTATACAGTCAATATGGTGAACTTATTGGTATAAAATTACAATAAGGAGGAGAAAGAGAAAAGATAAAGAGGGGCAAGCAGATGAAAATAAAAAGAACTACTTGAAGATTTAAAACATTGATCCAAATAGCTAATGCAAAATCAAGTTATAAATTATACAGTCTTTACTAATAAGCCATGAAATATTTGATATCAAGGTGTATGGGATGATGACTAAGGTGTACTCAAAGGGAAACTTATAGAGCTACTGCATTTATATAACAAGGAGAAAGACTAAAGATAAATTATCTAAACCTTTAACTCAAGAAGCTAGAAAAACATCAAAATAAACCTACACGTAGTAGGTATTTGACACAGTAAACCGAATAAAGTAGAATTAATCTATTAAGCCAAAATCCGCTTATTTGAAAACCAATAAAATAGACAAAGTCTTGGAAAATCTGATTAAGAAATTGGAAGTGAAGAAACAAATAGCTAAGTTTAGGAATAAGAAAGGAAATGTAACATAGTAAAGGAGACATTTTAGTTATTAAAATTGGCTTAAGAAAGGGTAAGCTGTGACAAAGTGAGAGAGAGGCATGGACATATATACACTACCAAACGTAAGGTAGGTAGCTAGTGGGAAGCAGCCGCATAGCACAGGGAGATCAGCTCGGTGCTTTGTGATCACCTGGAGGGGTGGGATAGGGAGGGTGGGAGGAGGGAGATGCAAGAGGGAAGAGATATGGGAACATATGTATATATATAACTGATTCATTTTGTTGTAAAGCAGAAACTAACACACCATTGTAAAGCAATTATACGCCAATAAAGATGTTTAAAAAAATTGGCTTAAGAGAAAGTTAAAAAAGTAGGTGAGAAACCTTAGAAGAAATCACAAAGGCAGTCAAGCTTTATTTTTAAAAGGAAAAAAAAAAAAAGACAAGGCCCAGATTTTATGGGTGAAGTTCCACAGAACATTAAAGAAACAGATCCTACAGTACAGGAGTTGTTCAGGAGGACAGAAAGAAATGAAAAGGGACCCAGTTCATTTTACTACAATAAACAATGTTATCCAATTCAGGGAAAGACAACTCCAGAAAATAATATACTCTTCTCTCCTATGAATATACAGGGAAAAAAATCTTTATTTAATATTATTAAATTGAATTCAACAATATGTATTTAAAAATAATATATCCTGGGCTTCCCTGGTGGCGCAGTGGTTGAGAGTCCGCCTGCCGACGCAGGGGACACGGGTTCGTGCCCCGGTCTGGGAAGATCCCACATGCCGCGGAGCAGCTGGGCCTGTGAGCCATGGCCGCTGAGCCTGCGCATCCGGAGCCTGTGCTCCGCAACGGGAGAGGCCACAGCAGTGAGAGGCCCGCGTACCACAAAAAATAATAATAATAGTAATAATAATAATATATCCTAATAAGGACTATATTAGGAATGCAAGATCAATGCAAAATTATAAAAATCTATGTATGTTAACAATTGCATTAATATATTATATTTGAAAAAGAATATGATAATCTCAATAGAGCTCAAAAATGATTTGATAAATTCAAAAATAATTTTTGTTTTAAAAATGTTTAGCAAATTAGACATCAAAGAAAACATGCTAACTGCCATTCACTAGCAATCCCCAACAAGCATCGTGCTTAATGGTGACACATTCAAAGGACAAGGATGACTACCCCCGCCTTAACCACTCAGCATCCCGTTGGAAGTATTTGCCAACACACACACAAAAAGAAAAGTAAAGAAAAAAAAGACACTGGCAAATAATAGGAAAACACTTATTTTCTGTGCATGGTATAATTATATAGAGAATCCAAAATTAATTGGCAATTTTTTGCATCTAAGTGAAAGTTGAGAAGAGTGACTGAATGTGAAGATCAACATACCCAAATCATTTAGGTTCTTACCTACAAGCCAAACAAACAAACAAACAGAAAGGGAGAAAATGAAATAGAATAGAGAATCCAATCCACAATGGCAACACCAACTAATAAGTGTCCAGAAATAGAAATAAACAAGAAAATTCAAATCCTACAAGAAGAAAATGATAAAATTTTACTAAAGGTCATAAAAGGAAGACCTCAATAAACTGAGAAATGGGCTGAGGTCTGACAAAGACCATGAAGCTAATAAGGTTTAAGCCACTTAGAGATAAAGCCCCAAATCTCAGTGGGAGCTCCCATCCAACAGGTCACTCAGGGATTCGAGCCCCTTCCATCTTATGGCTCCCCCTATTAGGTATCTATTGCTTATTGTTGAATAACAGGTTACCCCCAAATTTAGTGGCTTAAAACAACAATAAATATTATTTGTTTCCGTGGGGGAAGAAATTTGAGAGCAGCTTAGCTGGGTGGTTTTTTGTTTTGTTTTGTTTTTTTGCGGTACGCAGGCCTCTCACGGTGTGGCCTCTCCCGTTGCGGAGCACAGACTCCAGACGCACAGGCTCAGTGGCCATGGCTCGCGGGCCCAGCCACTCCGCGGCATGTGAGATCTTCCCGGACCGGGACACGAACCCGTGTCCCCTGCATTGGCAGGCAGACTCCCAACCACTGCACCACCAGGGAAGCCCGAGCTGGGTGGTTTTGCTCAGAGTCTCTTGTGAGGCTGCAGTTAACACGTCAGCCAGGGCTGTACCATCTGAAGGCTGGACTGGGGCTGGAGTACCACTTATAAGAAGGCTCCATCACACGACTGAGGGTTTGTGCTGGGGGCCCACATGAGGTCTCAGCTCTCCACTGCATGGACCTTCCATGGAAATGCTCAGTGTCCTGGTGACACAGCAGCTGGCTCCCACCAGAGGGAGTGACCCAAGAGAGGGCAAGGCAGAAGTTGCATGACATTTATGACCTGGCCTCGGAAGTCCCACTGCCACTTCCGTAATATCCTATTGGTGACACACACTGTATGTGGGAGGTGTGAACCCCAGGAGGTGAGATCACTGGAGGCCATAGTGGATTTTGGCCACCACACCCCCACCTTCAAAATGTGACATCCAGGGTTGCTACAGAAATGGAAGAGACCTGCAGAGTGGCTCAGAAGGCTTTAGGGGCCAGGCCCGGAAGCGGCCAGCATCGCTCCTGTTCACACTCTTTAGGCACATGACTCCACCTAACCCTGAGGGAGGCTCAGACGTGAGGTCCGGCTGTGTGACCCAGAAGAAGACATGGGTTTGTTCCTCAACTCACACTTTGGCTGCAGCTGTGTAATTCAGTGATCACAGTAACAATGAGTAAATGAGAGAGACTGGGTTCCCTGTTCAGCATCAAGTTGATAGAGAATCACAGAAGCAAGTGCAAGCCCGGGTCTGCTCGGATGCAGGCAGACACAGATGTTTAATAGGATGAGGAATTTACAACAGACTCGGGAACCAAACTTGTCAACGTCCAATCATCAGATAAAGCATGGGCCACCCTCACAGCTGTGGTGGAAGGTTAAGGAAACCACCGTGGGGACAGGGATTGTGGAGAGGGGCCTTCCAGGGGTAATGAGCCTTTTGTCTTGACTCACCAGCCAGGCCTTTGTGGAAGGGAAGGCAATTGATGTATCTTGGGATGCAATAGATTTAAATGAGAGGAAAATGAGATAAAAGACAGTCCAGATTGAGGGTGAACAAGGACCCTAAAGTCATGGCCAGCAGAGGCCTGAGTGACTGACACAGAAGGTGAGCAGGTGGAGAGTGGGACTGGGTGGGTGAATAGGATGGTCCTTGAATACATGCTGGCACACCCAGATGTCCACGCTTGGGAGTTTACAGGAGGAGGCGGCCACGCTCTGCCCTGTGAGTCACAAACAGGCAGTGGGTGAGGATGGACACGATGGGATGAGTGGCCTGCACAGAGAGACCAGTCAGAGATTTGCTGGGAACGGGTAAGGAGGAGAAGTGGGACGGGTCCAGCCCTGGGGACGCCACCCCCAAGGCCACCACGGGCGGTTGACAATGACTCACCAGCTTGGGTCCCACATTCAGATAGGCAAAGACCCATGGTTGCACCTGGTCCTGCACTGTTAGGAGCTTCATTTTTCCCAAGTACTTTTTGTCATAAGACCCAGAGTCTTTGAGAGGGAGGTGTTCTTGCTTTTTGTTTTTCGGAGGAAACCGGAATGAAACGTCAGGCTTGAATGAAGCCCTTCCCTCCCTCTAGTGAGAAGATCACTGAGGACGCCCGTGCAACGTCTCGAATTTGCATAACCACAAGGTGGCAGTTTTCCATCTGAAGTCCTTCATCCTCTCATGGATGATGACGATGAGGTGGTCATAATAATAAGGATATCAAGAGTGCCACCCAACCCCTAAACTTACCACAAGCCGCTCTGGACACTGGGCTGGCCCTTCACGTGAATTCCCCATCTCTTGGAGTCTCTGTGAATAAAAATTACAACTAGTAAGTACTTTCACCACCTCAGTCTGCAGGGTCGTGTGGCGGAGCCTCAGACCCCGGGCTATGGGGTGAGACTACAGAGCTCAGAATCCAGCCTTGGTTTTGTCCCCTGTGATGTGAGAATAATAGCATGTGCCTCATAAGACTGCTGTGAGGTTGTAATTAAGCAATGCTCGTGATGAACTGACAGCATGTCACCCACTGCTGTGGTCTAGAGAACAGCTGGGTTCCAGGTCCAGGGTAAGCCTCGCCCACACACTTGTTCACTGACTTCTCACCAATTCTCCTACGGGCCCAGAGACGCTCCATAGAATGTTATGGTCCCGGCCGCCCTGCTGGGATTTGCACCAGCTCGGACTGAGAACAAATCGTGCTCCTCTGTTGCTTGGACGGACTCTACAAGGAATAATGAAATGACTGTGAAATTGATTCAGAAAAGAACCTCGCTCATGGACTCTTTGAGGGTCAATGTAGTTGCACAGTACTGTAGGTCACATTTCAAAAAAGAAAAATGAAAGATTTTTGTGTTCAAAGATCTTGAATTTGAACAGGAATGTAAGTTAGTACTGCAAGGCAGAAAGAAATCACTCCTGTAACAGTGGTACAGAGATGTACTTGGAGGGACCGAGGGAGGGGCAGGGACGTGGGTGGGCATGAGGGAGGCGGCCTGTTGCATGTGACATCTGAGTTAGACCCTGAAGGCTGAGTCAGGACTTTGAGAGGCACTGGGGTAGAGTCATTCCAGAGTAAGAGAACAGCTTGAGAGAAAAAATAACAAACAAACAAAACTCTAGTCCTGGAATTTGACGTGTGTTTCAGATGTCAAGTCTGGTGTGGTTAGAAGAAGTGGCATGTATCCCAGGAATACTAGCTCTTCACAATATGAATAAGAGCTGCCATTCTGTAAGGGTGAAAAAGAAGTCCCATAACCAAATACGTTGGGGAACAGTGAGTGAAGCAAAATTAAACAGATTTCTTTATTTCAGAACTTCTCCGAGTCTAGAATGTGCTGACGCTGATGTACCTTTAGAATATCCAAGAGTGGGACAAAGTGGGCAGTGCTGTCCAAGTTTTCACCCTGAAACCCTTAAGCAGAGGAGCATCCCAAGGTTGCCCACACTCCTTGGAATACACTTTGGAATATGCATAGATATACAGACAGGGTAGTAAAAGAGACTAGAAAAGAAGTAAAACTAGGACATGTCAGCCCACGTCATTGAAACTTGTATTTGTAGATGATGGAGGGGGCTTCAAAGGTTTCGGGCCACAGGGGGATGGAGGGGACATGATCAAACTCATCACTTAGAAAGACTGTTCTGGAAGCATGAATGGGGTGGTGGGTGGGGAGTGGAAGGAGTCATGAGACTTTGGAAAGTTGAAATGAGGGATAATGTGGATGTGAAGCGGCGATTCGGGGGTGGGCTCCTTCGGGAAGACTCAAAGGACAGGGTTAGGCAATTTGCGTGAGGAGTCAGAAGTGGAAGATGGGGAGAAGGAACAGCACGCAGCTCAGAAGTGTGTGGCTTGCTTTTCGTTGAAGGAAATGATGCTGAAGAAGGGAAAGGTGTGGGGCTTTGGGGCGGGATGCAAGGGAGAATTATGGAGAGAAAATAATGAACTAAGTTCAGGGCACACTGAGTTTGAGGTTCCCATAGGGCGTCCGGGTGCAGTTATTGTTGATTATTGTAAAGAGTGCTAGGAAAATCCATTTGCGGTTTTGTAGAGCTGGGCTAACCGTTTAAGAATTGTCAGCTCACAAGTGGTGGGTGAAAAGACAGAGGAGGATGAAGGACCTCATTAAGTATGTAGAGAAAGAAGAAACTCTTGACAGTGTCCTGGCCAGTGTCCTGGGACCCTTTAAACTTCTGCTTTCAGCCACCAGAGTTCTATTCCTCTTGATCATCCCCTGTTGATGAGCGCCCAGTTCTCCGCTCCCATCTCTACCTCACCTCTGCAGAAGCTGGCCTTGGGACGAGTTCTCCCAGCAGCTCTTGGCTAGCTCCTCTGCAGATGGGCCCTCCAGTCATCGTCCGCTCACCTGCTCAGCACAAGAGACCTTACTCTTGGGGTTGAGCCCACAAAGGCAGCCCTGCTCTTAAGTCCCAGAAAAGTTCAGGAAGAATGGCAGAGTTCCCAGTAAGAAGACATTGGTTCATAAGGTTATCGGAGACAAGCACCGGGGAGGTAAAGGAAGGGCACCACAGCGTCAGCTGCAGCCGCTAATAACAGAAGAAAGAGTCTGTCCAGCTGGAGATAGAATCTTTGGGAAGGGAAAAGAAGTTTCTCTCTTGGGAAGCCGGCCAATACCATCCCAAAGGAGAAACCTGAGTCAAATGTGCTTATTTCATACAGTTAGCAGTATATTTTAATGATCCCACAAGTTCAGCAGTCAGCACTGGCACCAAATTTCTCTTGTGCTCACCCTCATTTTCTATACACAGGTCAAAGAACCCTCAGCCTCGAATAAAAGCATGATTGGCCAAAATTGTTTCAAATGTCAAATACACATCCCAAAAATGAAAACCAATCAAACCGAGGCTTAGAGAAAGTATGTGTATGTCGGACTTACCCTATAAATTACTTTTAGCTTTGATTAAATTCCCTTCTCTCTAACAAGTTTCTGGGCTATCAATTATTATAATGGACAGGGCTGCTGGACTTCTAAGGGAGACTTAGTAATTGCATTCAAATATATTCTTCCAAAACACGCCCAGGACCTGGCATTTGAATGCCAGCCTGGAGGAGCAAAAAGGCTTGAGGAAGACTGAACACAAAGAAACGGTCAGCCAGCTGGTCGACCAACAAGCCTGATTCATGACAGGGTGTGTTTAATATTCAAATACACAACCTGGGTAAACTTAATTTCCATGGAGGTGATGTTTACCAAATAGAACCCTGCACTTTTCTGAATTCTGGGAAATGAATATACAGCTGTAGAATCTTGTAACCCGTGTTATCTCAAGCACCTTTGGGCTATCATTTGCTTTAGTGAAATAAACGGGCAGCCACAGAGACAGCGAGAAGAAAACCAGCCCTTGTTGAGTTTATTCCAAGTCAAAAATTTAAGTGAAAATAAGTCAACGTTACCTTTTCCCAATCTCAACAGGGTGCTGAAGTTTTTGGCTTGGCTTCTGGTATTTACTGCTCTCTGAAAATTTGTCTCCAGAGTAATATTTTTACAACTACAGATTCTCTATAAAAAATAAATTTTGGACATCAGCTTGCACTAAGGCAAAAAAAAAAAATTATTTGGAAAACTAGCCCTAAGAAAAAAGGAGCTGCCTCTCCTATAAAATGGTAATAATACCTGTTGTAAAGATTAAATATATTAACAGCACCGACTCCACGGCCTGTTGCAGGATAGGAGTTGAATAAATTTCACTCACTTTTCTCAGGTCACCTAAGGAGCTGTAAGCCCCAGTGTAAGGAACACCTTCTCTCTGAATTGAGGACTTCTGTATCAGTCAGGGTTCACTGAGGGGTCGTGAGCCTCATGAGTGACATGGAATAAGGGATACATTAAAGGGACTAGATCTAGTGTAATGTGGGAGCTGGTGGAAAAGTCTAGAGAGGCCATTGCTCCTGCATCTGGCGGTGGGCTTGAGGGCACCCTGTTAACAGAGGCGGCCATCTGGAAGAAAAGCTGGACATGCAGAAAGAACCCATGAGGACACGCTGGAACCAACATTGCTTCTCACTAACTCTGGCATTGAGGACACAGGCGACCTTATGAAGAAACTGGTACCTTCATCACAGAGCTGCACCCATGCAGTCCAGGACTCGGAGGAGCTAAAGGAGGAGATGGGTGGGAGCTGGGGGAGCCCACCAGGTGAGCCTGCACACCTGTGAGTCGTCCAAGGGCTGCTACTGCCCTTCCTTTTTTTTTTTTTCAGTACACGGGCCTCTCACCGTTGTGGCCTCTCCCGTTGCAGAACACAGGCTCCAGACACGCAGGCTCAGCGGCCATGGCTCACGGGCCCAGCCGCTCCGCAGCACGTGGGATCTTCCCGGACCGGGGCACGAACCCGTGTCCCCTGCATCGGCAGGCGGACTCTCAACCACTGCGCCACCAGGGAAGCCCCGCTACTGCCCTTCTGCCTTCTGGTCTCACACAACCAGAAACTAAAACTATGCATGGGAAGGAGTCCTGGGAAACGTAGTTCTGGGTCAGTCACGCTGACGGGGTAGGAAGCCGTCATAACTTCCCTGTGTAATGGCTCAGTGTGCCTGCCCCTGGGGGCTGCTGGGAGGATTAAACAAGATATCGCATATGACATCCATCCCCTGTAGATTTCAAGTCAACGCACAAACTTGAGTTCCCCATCATCCTCGATACAATATCCATCTCCACAGAGATTTACAACACACGACAGCACCCTGCTTAACAGCTTTAAAGATCTGTCCATAAGTGAAAAGCCATTAACTCTTAACTTTTTTCTTTAATATTAAATGGGGGGAGGAATATAATGCAATCTATCCCAATCCAAGTTAAAAAGAAGTTACAAATAGAAAGATATATCACTTGAACAACAAAGATAACTTTACCTAACTAACAAACAACAATGTGAAAATGACAAATTGAGTTTATACATAAAATGTAAAATGATAGAGATTTATTACTCTTATTCTCCTTCATTTTTTCTTGCACATTTTCTTCACTAATTTTTCAACTTTGGGGATAGAATGGTTATCTCACACAAACTGCTCTAAAGAGTAAATGCTTGGTGCAGAGAAACCCAGGGCAGAATGAAGGCTGAGCAGGAAAGCCCTTCAAAGTGCATGAGAATGGCACACACATGCAAGAGACCCGACACTTAATGAAAATGCCGCTGCTTCACCACTCCCCCAGGGTGAATTCAGGAACCAAAACTTTGTGGGTTCACCAAATAGGGTACTCAGTTCAAATTTTTCCTGTATAATGTTCTTGGGCTAGTGACTGTGGTATCGAGTAAGTTGATGAGTGTACGCATTTGCCTGAAACTGTAGTGTCAAAAAAATTTCTTCTTGTAGTATATCTTGTAGTATATTTATTGAGTACATTTTGGAGTAAGAAGCTTAATATTTTTTTAAGTGGGGAAAAAAACCCTAGAATGTGATATCATTTTTCAAGAGCTCTTATGGTAAAAAGTGACATCTGTACAGTCATTATGTGAAGGAAGCCTGTATAAGATCTTTCCCCTACATACCTCATTCAATTCTCAGAACCCCCGTTTGTACTGTTAGAAAAGTCTTCTGTATTCAGAAATCTGACCAGCAAGCAAAAGAGGCTGATGAGGGTGGCAGACCCTGTGAGCTGCATCCTCGGTCTCAGTTCTCCCAGTTGGATTTGGTACAGCATTGTGCTTAGACGTGCAGCCTCCCAGACTCTCTTGCAGCTCGGGGTGGCCACGTGACTCAGCTCTGTCCAGTTAGACATAAGCAGAAATAAGCCATTTGGAGCTTCCAGGGAAGTATAGTTTTCCAGATAATTGGGTTCAGATTCAGCTGATTTTTACCATTTCCCCTTCCTTCTCTCCCTGCCTGGAATGCAGTCTCAGTGCCTAAAGAGGCAGGGCCCATCCTGTGACACTGAGGGCAAAAGTCCCCAACTTAGGGTGTAGAGCATAAAAAAGGAGAGGGCTGAGCATTGACACTGAGGAGATCACCCTGGCCCTGGACCACCCACCTCTGCCTTCCTGCTGCTTGAGAAAGTCCTGCTCTTATTTGCATTTTCTGTTCATACCACTGGATGTAGTCCCTAATTATTACAGTAAACAAATTCTTTGAGTTTGCACTTTGTATTACCAATGTTCCACATATTACAAACAGGGTTTATTGTTTTAAAAAAGTAAACTGGCTCTGTAATAATGTGAAAAAATGCCTTACTCTAAACAAAAATATCAATTTTAAGAAATATGCGTAAAAATAAGAAAGATCTTAAGCCTGAATTAGCAATTATTTTATTTTCATTTCTCCAAAAGAGAGGCTTTGAAAATGTTCCTTTTAACCTGAGTGAAAATTTCATTTCATGTTAATGTTAAAAAAATATGATAATGACCTCCAGATCAGATGGGTCATGGTTATGGGATTTCTTTGTTGGTTCATTTACTGATCCATTATTATTTATACATAGAATCTTCAAAACAAACAAACAAGAAAACCCAGTTTGCAGTGAAAGGTGGATATACAATGGTGACATTAAAATAGGGATTCAAAATTAATAAAACATGTTTTGAAAAAGAAAGAATAATTATAATTGAAAACTAACTCAAAAATGGTGAGTATGCTTAAACATGACATTTTGCTCTGAGCTTCCCGTAAGTCAAAGCAAAGAAACAAACATATTGAGTTACAGTGCCCCTGTTAGCTGCCAGAAGGAATTGTCCCAGCTGGTCAAAAAAGACAGTCTGTTTGCCAGCAAAACAAAACTCTGGGAAGAATCTATTGTATAGATCCTTTGATAAGGTATCTCCACTGACAGGACAGCCCTCTGCAATTTGCAAAGTATTTTTATTTTATTCTACAACAAACCAATAAAGTAGGCAAAGGAGGTATTATAATTATGCTCATTTTACAGATTAAGAAACTGAGGCTGAGAGGCTGGTACTATCAAGGTAGCTCCATAGACAGTTGAGAAACTGGGTTTAAGGGGGTTAAAAAGAAAAAGCCTGGACAGCTGAGAAAACAGTAGTGTCAGTGTAATGAAGAAATCTTGGGGTGAAAGAGGGAGGCTGGGGGATGAGAAAATGCTCTGTCAGTCTGGGTGAGGCTGGAGTTTCCCAGCAGACACATCAGGAAAGCAGCGTCGCACCTGAGGCTGGTGCTCAGGGGAGAGACCAGGGCTGGAGAAATTAGTTAGAAATCTTAAAGCAGGAGTCGTACTTAAAGTCATGTGCTTGCTGATGTCATCCAGGGAGAAAGTATGGATGAAGACCAAGGGCAGGAGTCTGAGACAGGCCAACAGGTAACGACCTGACAGCAGATGAGGTCCCAGCACAGGAGGTGGAAGAGGGGTCAGGGACACAGAAGAAACCCAGAGGAGTGATCAGGATGCAGTTTTAGGAAGAAGGTGGTCCATGAAGTCAACCGCTGCCCAGAGGTCAGGTGAGGGGTAGACATCGGCTTTGCCAAGACCAGGCCACCAGTGACCTTGATGAGAGACGAGACAGTGGACGGAGTGCTAGGGATGACAGCCCCCCCCAGGACAGAGAAGGGAGACAGTGCCCAGAGATGTCCCCCTGGACTTTCTGTTACAGCAGAAGCCAAGAAGTAGCATAATAGCCAAGTGTGGACTTCAAGTCAGGGAATAAGCAGAAAAAATGCAAGGAAGGGCTTTCTGGAGGAAATATCACCCCTCTGTGAGACCGATACCAACCTCGGGGCACCAGGAACAACCGTGGCAAAGTCCAGAGGGGGACAGGAGGAGGAAACTTACCAGCTCTGTGTCTGGGAGACTGAGGTCGCCCCTGCGCTTTTTTTTTTTTTTTTTTTTTCTTAAACATGTGCTGATATTTTTTTTGAGTTTCTCATTTTATTTTATTTTTTTAATTAATTATTTAAGACATTTTTATTGAGATATAATTTACATATAACGTGTAAGTTAAAGCATACAACATGTTGTTTGATACTTTTTCTTTACATCTTTATTGGATTATAATTGCTTTACAATGTTGTGTTAGTTTCTGCTGTAATACAAAGGGAGTCAACTAAGTGTATACATATATCCCCTCCCTCTTGAGCCTCCCTCCCACCCTCCCTATCCCACTCCTCTAGGTCATCACAAAGCTCCCTGTGCTATACTGCAGCTTCCCACTAGCTATCTATTTTACACATGGTAGTGTATATACGTCAGTGCTACTCTCTCAATAGAGATGCAGACTTAGAGAACAGACTTGTGGATACAGGCAGGGAAGGGGAGGCTGGGACAAATTGAGAGAGTAGCCTTTGTGCTTTTATAAATCTGTTACATAAGGTTTTTTTTAAAATTTTTACAAGCCAAGGCAGCAACGCACAGTATATTTCTTCTATCTGCCCAAAGTCAAATAGACGATACTCCAGCAACTCAGGCAGTCAATTCCTACCGCACTCCTTTTGTTACTTTTTTTTTTTTTTTTTTTTTTTGAGGTACACGGGCCTCTCACTGCTGTGGCCTCTCCCGTTGCAGAGCACAGGCTCCGGACACGCAGGCTCAGCGGCTATGGCTCACGGGCCCAGCCACTCCGCGGCACGTGGGATCTTCCCGGACCGGGGCACGAACCCGCGTCCCCTGCATCGGCAGGTGGACTCTCAACCACTGCGCCACCAGGGAAGCCCCGCACTCCTTTCTGATCTTCTACACCTATGGCCAGCTTTCTCTGCCTCCAGATGTGGTCTACTAGTCCCCACCTCCCTCATCAGCTAAGCCACACCTTCCCAGTTCCCAGAATAACTGAGAAGACCCAAGCGTACCTCTGTGACTCTGGGCCTAGGGAGCTCCGGAGAAGGCAGGAGGTGATGGGAGAGGGAGGACAGCATTTGTATCGCGACCCACATGCTACACCAGGTCTCCCCAATTTCACACCCAATTCTCATGGCTCCTCACGGATAAGACTTCCCAGCTCAGTTTACAGGACAAGGGCCGATGGATCTCCAAAAGTGATCCGATCTTGGTGCCATCAAGGTGAAACCAGGACAGATAGAAATCCTAAATCCTGAACCATGTACAGACTTTTACATAATCCCCGGAAGACCCCCATGTAGACAAAAGAGGTTCCAAGAGAGCTCTGCCTTGTTGAGAAAGGGAGATGCCAGGCTTCCAGGATCCCTTGAGAGAGTAAAGGAGCATCTGGTTCCCACAATATAAAACTGCTACACTGTCTCATTTGTATCATTTACTTAGAAAAGTATGCATTGAGTTATATATATATATATATATATATATATATATATATATATATATAATAAATGTACAGCTTAACAAATTGTCACAAACTGAATACATCCATAGAACCTGATCCCAGATCAAGAGACAGATTCTTCTCATTTCATTTTCAAGGACTTAATTGTACTCTATTTGAGATCCAGAATTCTTATGAGTTTGGCATTGTGCAATAGTTAAATTTTGTTCTTTGGAAATATTTATGCAGTTTTTTTTATCATTAAGGGTAAGGTTAATCATATATTCTCAAATTATTCTGGACAGTTTTGCAGTAACGTAGCACAAAAGAACTCTTGGAAGTCAAAATCGGCTCATGACTGACATGAGTTTACTGTAGAAATTTTTCACCTCTCCTACATATTTGACAATTTTCCTAGCAAAATTCTTGATTGTTTACTGTGATAATACTTGAGTTTTAGTCTCTCCGTTGGAAGAAATGAATAAATAAAATTGGATAAAAGTTGATTTTAAGGATGTCATGGACAGCACGGTGACTACAGTTAATAATACTGTATTGCCAATTTGAAAGTTGCTACGAGAGTAGAACTTAAAAAGCCCTCATCACAAGGAAAAAACAAAAACAACAAAAAACCTTTTGATCTATGTATGGTGACAGGTGGTAACCAGGCTTCTTGTAGTCATCATTTTGCAATGTACACAAATATTGAATCATTATGTTGTCCACCTGAAACTAATGTGTTGGTATATGTCAATTAGACCTCAATTAAAAAACACCTCAATACAAAGAAACTCATTAAAGCACTTTTCAAATGTATAAAAATGCTTATTATAATAGAAATATAAATAATAAACCCATGATTTTTTTAAATCTGATTTTATAAGTCATCAGCTGGGTTTTAAACATGACCATTTTATAATAATATTGCATTTGAATACTTTTTAAATGTAATAGTTTTCATTACTAACAAAATGCAGGGCTTATTGCGCATCTTTTCCAGATCATATCCCTTGTGCCAGCCTTTCACTGTCTCCTCCAAAGAACTTTGTAGTGAAGTCATCTACCTGAAGCATCAAAGGCTGACCTAGAAGATCACAGGACACATATCGGGCTGGTCCCATCCATTTGGGATCATCAAAAGAGCATCGGATGCCCGATCGCACTGACCCGCTTCAACCAGTGGTCAGAAGGTCACATTCCAGGGGCCGAGGAGTCTTGACCAAAAGATAATGTAACCAGTGGTGGCCAGAGCACCAGCCCTTAAGCTGGGACGTCAGCTGCCCCCACAGTGAGCACTTTCTGCCACAAAGGAAATCCAAACAAATGTATCCAAGGGAAAGGCTCACCCAGCAGGCAAGTGAAACACTCTCTGTTCTAGTGTGGTCCTCACCCTGCACCTTTTTTTTAATTGAAGTATACTTGATTTACAATATTGTGTAAGTTTCAGGTGTACAGCAAAGTGGTTCAGTTGTACATATATATACACACATTCTTTTTTATATTCTTTTCCATTATGGTTTATCCCAGGATATTGAATAGAGTTCCCTGTGCTATACAGTAAATCCTAGCTGTTTATCTGTTTTATATATAGTATGGTGTATCTGTTAATCCCAAACTCTCAATTTATCCCTTCCCCACCCTTTCCACTTTGGTAACCATAAGTTTGTTTTCTATGTCAGTGAGTCTGTTTCTGTTTTGTAAATAAGTTCATTTGTATTATTTTTTAGATTCTACATATAAGTGATATCATATATAACATTTGTCTTTCTCTGTCTGACTTACTTCACTAAGTATGAAAAATCTCTATGCCCATCAATGTTGCTGCAAATGGCGTTATTTCAGTCTTTTTTATGGCTGAATAATATTCTATTGTATATATATATATATACCACATCTTCTTTATCCATGCATCTGTTGATGGACATTTAGGTTGCTTCCATGTAAACAGTGCTGCTATGAACATTCAGGTGCATGTAGCTTTTCAAATTAGTTTTTGTCTTTTCTGGATATATGCCCAGATATGGATTGCTGGATGATATGGTAGTTTTATTTTTAGTTTTTTAAGGAAATTCCATACTGTTCTCCATAGTGGCTGCACCAGTTTACATTCCCAGCAACGGTGTAGGAGGGCTCCCTTTTCTCCACACCCTCTCCAGCATTTATTGTTTGTAGATTTTTTGATGATGGCCATTCTGGCTGGAGTGAAGTGTAGCGTCTGCTACCTTCCTCCTGGACTGTTGCGGGACCGTCTGCCCATCTCCAGGCTCACCTTAGCAAGGTCTATCCTACACACTGCCAAATCCCATGAAGCCAGGGGACCAGGCCCTCCTGTAGTGCACTGCAGGAGGCCCAGGCCAATGAATGTTGTCAGTGAATGGATGAATGAATGAATGACAACTACTGTGTTGATTCTGTCTAAAGCAACACTATAAAGATGATAACTGTATTCATTATCTATTATGCATAACAAATTGCCCCAAAACTTAGTGGCTTAAAACAACAAACATTAATCATCTCACAGGATTTCTGAGGGTCGGGAATCCAAGAGCAGCTTAACCGGGAGGTTCTGGCTCAGGGTGTCTCATGAAGTTGCTGTCAAGCTGTCATCTGAAGGCTCAGCTGAGGCTGGGGCATCTGCATCCAGGACGGCTCCTTGTGTGGCCTGCTGCTGGGGGACCTCAGTTCCTAGCTGACTGTCAGCAGGAAGACTCGGATTTTCCACACATGGGCATCTCCATAGGGCAGCTGGAGTAGCCTCAGGACAAGGCACCTGGTCTCCCCCCAGAACTAGTGACCCAGGAGAGAGCAGAAAAGAATCCACGGTACCTTTACAACCTGGTCTTGAAAGTCACAAACCACCCTCCCACCTTCCTCTGTTCTTTACAAGTGACTCACCAAGTCCAGTCCAGTCCACACTCAAGGAACAAGGACTTCAGCTCCATCTTTTGAAAGAACGTCAAAGACTTTGTGGCTATTCCTTAAACTCCCATAATGACCATGTTTCTCTTCCATCCCCTCTAAGCCTACCACACAAACACATCATTCTCAACCCACACTCAAATGCCCCAGCCCTGTCATCCCAACTGTATCCGCCAGCCCACTCCTTGATACTCCTTATGCTAACCCAAGTATCTGTTTGCAGGTCCTCACACACGCACGGGGCTGCTGCATCCGTAAGCCTTTCTTACGTTTGTTCTTTGAACAGGAATATTCTGCAGACATTTTGGGCGTCATCTGCTACCCATCCATGAAACTGAGCTTGACCTTCACCTTCTCCGTGATGCCCTCCCAGTACCCCCACGGAAATCCTAAAGCATGTTGTACCCTCTATGGTTCCAGTCACTTTCTTATACTTCAAACATATTAGTGTTCGTGCCTTCTCTTTCTCAATTAGACGGTAAGTTCCTTGAGGTGAGGCCCAGGCACATCACAGTACGTTCAAGAGTGTATCTCCCGATAATCTAGTCTTTACCAGATGAACCAGACCAGGAGTCAGCAAATGCTTTCTGGAAAAGGCCAGATGGCAAATATTTTAGGCTTTTCAAGCCATGTGGTCTCTGTCACAGCTACTCAACTCTGCAGTGTATTTCCCAAGCAGCCAGAGACAGTCTGTAAACATATGGGTTCTGTTCCAATCAAACCTTACCTACAAACAGACGGCCGGCTGGATTTAGCCCATAGGCCATGGTTTGCCAACCCCTAAACTAAATATTGCTTACAGATTGTCAAGTTCTAGAATTCTAAGATTCAGATACAGGGATTTCTATAACTATTTTTACATAATTTTTTTTTCTGTTGTGGAACTGTGCATATTTTCTACTGTTTCTAAATCTGGGTACATTTCCTTCATAAAAGCAAAAAAAGATATTTTAAATTTACAAATCTTTCATAGTTTTAAAAATCATCTCAAGGGAATAGAGGCTAGATGAGGTATACATACAATTATATATTAACCACTTTATTCCCATATCTTTAACACAAAAGTCTCTAATTATTGTATACTTTCCTATCTCATGTGAAAAGCAACTTGTTTTATTCCCAGTTTTAGCAAGACTACAATTCTTTAATGGTTAAACAATAATTTCTGTTTGAAGCTGAGTTTTAGATCCTTGTTCTAAAGGCAGATCTTAATTTCATCTTTGCCTCATATATTAGCTTCCTTTATACAAAGAGAGTTGCATGAATAGTAATAGTTTAAGAATCAGTGACCCACGACCATATACATGGATATAATATCATTACTTAAGGAGTGAAGTTGAGCTCAATAAGGGTATAATACAAAAATAAATAACTGTCAAGTTGTATTGAAACAGCCAGAGGATGTGAAGGGATGTTAGTCTGAAAAGTGGAATTATGGGTTTTCACGAGGAAGTTACAGTGCTCAACAGAACCACTCCTAAAAAACTCAGCTCACCTTTACAACTGGGGATATGAAGCTTGAAAACTAACCTAGTGATAAAAAAAAACTTGCCGTTTTCAGGGAAATGTCAGGATGCAAACTATATCCTTGTTTAAACAGAGCTAAAAGAGACGCCACTGTGTGTTTGACAGTGACAAACGGCTTCCAAAGTAAACGGCAGAGTCTGCCCACTCCTGCTGTCTGTAACCTGTTTTGCCGGCTGTCAAACCTTTGGCCTCCTTTCTACCTGTTGCAAGTGATCATGGGAAACGATCATGAATTACCTACTGTCCTGAAATGTAGATAGACCCCTTCATTTCAAGTGTTTCACATCACCTCAAACTCTATATACAAGAGGAGACGAACGTTGAAGTGTAATTCAAAAGCAAATGTAGAAGACGTTCAAACCAGCTTTTGACTGACTTCTCTGACTTTTCAGAGGACAAGCCTTCCCTAGTTGTCCGTGGGACTTTGAGGATAATATAATTAAGCCTCAGTATTTCAGAAAATACTTAGAAGAAAAAGAAGGAAAAAAAAGATCCTTATCTCACAAGTGAGAAGGCACATACTTAGGTCAAATTCTTTGACCGTTTATTTCAAAGGATAGTCCAAATTTGATGAGCTAGATCTGGAAAATGATGGAAGAATCTAGAAAGTCTTTTCTTATACTGTGCAAAGACCTCTATTTTAATTATGGGACACTATTTGTAGGTAATTAGGTTTACTAAAACGTTATTCAAGAATATGCCTGTCCCAACTCCCTGGTGGTCCAGTGGTTAAGACTACACACCTTCACTGCTAAGATCCCACAAGCCACACAGTACCGCCAAAAATAAATAAAAATAAAGAATATGCCTGTCCCATCAACAAGAGAATGGATAAATAAAATGTGGTTTATTTTTACAGTATAATACTACACAACAATAAAAAAAGAACAAACTACTGGTACCCTTAAAATATGGGTGAATCTCACAATGCTGATCCAGACACAAGAGTACTAACAGTATGAATCCATTTACATGAAGTTGAAGGACAAGCAAACTAATATATGGTGATGGAAGTCGGGGTGGTGGTTAATTCCAGGTAGAGATGGAGATAGACTGGGAGAAGGAGTGAGAGAACCCCATGGGTTCCTGATCTTGGTGGTAGTTAACATGGGTCTCTACGTTTAGAAAAATTCACCGAAGTGCATACGTAAGACTAATGTACAATACACACTTTACTGGTCTATGCTGATCCTCAATTTTAAAGCTCCCTAAAGCAAAAGTCAAGCAACTGTAAATAACTCTGAAATCAAAAAAAATAAAAAAGTAAATAAAAAAAATAACTCTGAAATCAAAGAGAGTAACTGTAGAAAAGATCCAACAGGAAACAAGCAAATCACTCACGGGGAAATAAAAACTTGGGAATATAAATGGAGAAAAGAGGAAGAGAGAAGGAAAACAGGAAAGAAGGAAAAGGAGTGGGAGCAGGAAAAAAAACCACTAATTTTGAGTGAAGGACAAGAAAGAAATTAACTCTGTGCTTAACAACTCTACGGGAGCCTGTGTGATCTACAGCTTCTTCACACCTACCTTTTAATCTTTTATTTCCTCATCAAGAAGAATAAATTGGTAAGAAGAGCTAGAATTTTTGCAATGAAAAGAAGAAGGAGAAGGGGGGGAGGGGGAGGAGGGGGAGGAGGGGGAGGAGGGGGAGGAGGGGGAGGAGGGGGAGGAGGGGGAGGAAGAGGAGGAGGAGGAGGAAGGAGAAGAAGAAGGGGGAGGAGGAGGAGGAGGAGAGGTAGAATAAGTGGCCCGTTGATCATGTATCAAAACACACTAGAAAAGCACAAAAATCCAATCACTGTGGCAACAGTGCAAAATACGTAGGCAAGCTAAGAGAGTAAAATAGACAACCCAGAAACTAGCACATTTAATTTAATATATTATAAAATAGTTAGCAAACGTGAATAAGGATGGGAGGAAATATTCGATATAGTTGGTTAAATCCTGGATTACCTTCCCAATGTGAAACCAGATGCATTCCCTAAAGGGCCAAAAAGCCTGGAAGTCTTAGGAAATCTGATTACTAGGAAAGATAAGCATTTTCAGAAAAGGTGAAATAAATATAGGCCATGAACACAGAGTTAGCCAGGAACATGTTAAAAGAAACACAAATTTGTGGTGTTGTCAGAAGCCCGTACTGAAATATCCACAGGTCTTCCTCTCCCATGGGTTCAGAGGCTACTCAAGGGAGGTGTATCTGTTACTGTCCCTTTTCTATTTTGTGACAAAATCATCCTCTTCTCAAACCCTCTTGCTGGAAGTGGAGTTCCCACAGGGTCCTACAGACTCACACACAACAGCATGGTCTCTTGCCCACTTTTCAGCGTTTGATGATGGTACCTGGGGAGACAAAGATAAGAAGGAAGGAGGAGAAACACTGGCTCACATACAGTACTTCATAAACTTCATATGAACAGTCCTGTTCAAGAAAATGTGTTGTAAAGTGATTTGTAGCAAAATTTGGAAAACAAGCTACATGTCCACCTAAAGGAAACTGATTAAATAACTGTAATGTCCCTATGGTGGAACATTATACAACTTGTGCATTTGAAGACTGCATGAAGCACCTGTCATGCATTATTCCATCTACTCCTCATCAAACCCTAAGGGATGTGTACTCTTCTCACTCACATTTTACAGAGAAGAAACCCCTCAGCATGGTTACTGGCAGGGGTCTCAGCTCCTCGCCATTCGGACCTCTCCATAGAACTGCTTGAGTGTCCTCAAGACACGGCAGCTGGCTTCCCCCAGGGCAGGTGATGTGAGAGCAGCAGGGCAGGAGCCGCAGTGTCTTTTGTGACCCAACCTCAGAAGTCACGTGCCATAATTTCCATCGTATCCTGTGGGTAACACAGGTCAGCCCTGTTCAGGGTGGGAAGGGCTACAGAAGAGATGGACACCACACCAGGAGCAGAGAGTCAGTGGAGCCCCTTCTGGGTCTTCAGGAAGGGCAAGCTGCCCAAGATGCTTCCTGGGGCTTCACTGGGGAACCAAAGACCAAGCCAGAGACTGTTGCTGAATGTCTTCTGTTGGATTTTTGGCTACCCATTGGAGAGTCATTCCTTCAGAGACTGAAGAACAAATTCTCCCCTTGCTTGAGGATGTTGGAGACCTGGTGGTGCTGTGGATCCAACAAACACATATATGTGTAAGGCCTGGAGATACCAAGTTGGCAGTGCCTCTTCCCAGGGAAAAACACCCCTGTGGCCCACTGACCCTTTTCCCCTTCAGGCTGTAAATTCCTCTCCTGTGTATCAGCCTTGGTGGTATCTGGCAGGTAAATTGCTCATGCCTTCATTCAGCGAGAGGAATCGAGTGTCCGCTACCTGCTAGGTGCCGAGAACTTAACACTGAGACAGACACGTGCTCAGGAGAACAGGTAGCAGGTGTCATCTGTGGGCAGAACTTCAGAACTCTTAGCCTCATCAATGCAGAATCCACTTGACCATCTACAATTTAAATTAGAGGAATGCAGTCCAGTTTTCCAAGGGTAAGTCGTCTCCATCACCATGGCTGCAGAGGCGTGTTCTGGAATAAGGTAATGGTTCAAGTCCCTGTCCCGAGTGAGGCCGTTTGACAAGGATGCAATCTGGCATGTCATCTTGAAGTTCCTCTTCCAAAATCCCAGAGTCCTCACTCCCCAAAGTCTCAGGCATTGGGCCTGATGGAAAAACAAGGTGGTCTTAGGAGGTACCAGTGGATCAGCCCAGAGTTCCCCCAGAGGAACTATTCTGAGGTCTCCCATAATATAATTTTGGTTGAACAGTAATATAAAGCGCTATATATTTTGTGACCAACACCGGAAAAAGGATATGAGGAATGTGGGGAAATTTTCTATTTTATTTCTATTTCAGGTAGACCCTTTCTCCAAGGAGCCCTGGGGGCTGCTTGAACACTAGTCAACATTATATATGGTGCTTCTGTTCACACATTTTCTTAGATTGCCCAGTCCAGCTTCTGCTGTGGTTACTTTTTTTCCTTTCTTTCTCTCATTGCCTCTCACGGTTGTAATGTTCTGGTTTATCCATTTACTTAAGTGACCTGAGACTTCTGTTTTAGAAATCTAGAATACCGAAACGACATGCTTAAAAATAGAATAGTTTTTACGATCGCAACATGTCGATCCAGGCTTTTATATATTACATGGTGAATAAATGCATTGACACGCTAAGAAATATTAACAGCGTGTCCTGCTTTTGTCAAAGTGCCAGTAAATGCACATCCAGCCACGGGGAGCAAAGTGCCTGCAAAAGTAGGGACAGATGTTCTTCCTGTGAAGGATTAAGTTCAAGGTGATTCTCCCCAGAGGATGGCATGTGACCCACGGGGGATCAAAATAATAGCTTTAGTAGGAGATTTGGCAGTAGTCAAATGGGAGGATGTAGCTTGGATGTGAGGCCATGGCGGGCTCCAGGCCTGCCCTAAAGTGGGGAAACCCACTGCTCCATGGCTCTGCCATCAGCTCCAGGTGGGGAGCTGGGTCCCCTGCACAGGGCTTCAGCAGAGTGGAAGGAGGAGAAGCACTTGTCCTGGGCTGCTCACGGCATGGGAGCCTGGGGGTCCAGACACATTTTCCTGATTCGTGAGAGGCAGCACAAGAAAGGAGGAGGTGGGGACTGGGCCCTGTTTTCTTGTTGTTTTGTTTAGTTTTTGCCTTTGAGGCCCAGTCACCCCACCCTTGGACATGCAGACCTAAACTACCAGCAAGCTGTCACCAGTCGTGTCAGCTCCTACCTTTGGGGCAAGGAAGCAAGAGAAAGGCTGAAAGTTTCTGTTCCATGTTACTCCCCTTGAAAAGTGGAGATAAAATGTGAGAAAGGAAGTAGGTGCCCATCTCACGTGCATTGGCCAGAAGACAGGTTCGTTGAAGAGACTGTTCTGATTTTGGACGTTGCTAATCCTCCTTATTCTTGAGGCTGTAGAGGGAAAGGATTTGGGCAAGAGTCTCACCCTGACCTCCATTTTGGCACCATGAGTCAACTTCCATGACTTTGGGGGAGAAATGAGGAAAATAACCATTACTGTGTCATCCCCAGCTGTTGGGGGGCCACTAAAAAGCAGTCTTACGGTTTGAGCTCCTTCACAGAATAGCAGACTGGCTTCCCCTTCGGCCCCCTCCCCGTCCATACCAGCCCTGGGCAGCATTCTCTACTTAGCCTCCAGTTAGGGTCAGACTTCAAGCCTCTTGGAGAAATGTGTTGGCTCTTTTCCTCCAGAAGGAGAAATGGTAACTGTGGAAGTCTGTGGCTAGAACTTCCTGGTGTTATGACTAAAGCTCTTATGTGCTCAGTTCCTTTGAGGCCAAACCAATTGTCCTTCAGGCCCAAGGTGTGATTGGCCTCACGGCATATGTGTCCTAAAAGTAATAAAGATCCTTGACCAGTTTCCTAAATCAACTGACCGCAGGTGGCTAATATTGCCTGGGAAGCCTTCTTACTGTATGTGCCTCTTCGGATCCAGTGGGCCTGGTCACACGTATGGCTGCAAGTCTTACGTTGTGTCCATGAACGAGTGGTGAATGTGGCTTCAGCAGAAGTGTGGCTTCAGCCAAGCTCAGAATGAGAGCAATGGCAAACAAGGTGAGCAGACAAGCTGGCTGACCCCTTCACGCCATCCCTCAGCTCACTCCTCCCCTCCTGACACGTACAAACACTCTCTCTGTTGCCTGGGCTGAGGCATCAACTCTTAGATGTGATTGCTATGGGGAGCGGTGGCATCTTGAGAGCAGACTGGACAAAGACCTGGTCCAGACTCTGGTTCTGCTCTTAACTAGACAGTTCACCTTGGGAAATCGTTCCACCCTCTTAGTCCTGGATTCATGACCTACAAGATGAGGATAAGTGAGAACTTTTTCTAAAAATTTTATATGTGATTCCAGCTATGGTAGACTAGCTCATGACAAACCAAACCTCCCATACAGAACAACTAAAAACGTTGGATAGAATATTTAAAATACCTGTTCAGAGGCATCAAAGAGTTGAGAAGGCAGCAAGAATTTGAGGGGCCATGATCCAAGACAGAAGAAGAACAGAAGTGAGCCTGCATTTGGTCCAGCCTTTCTCCTTGAGAGATTTCTGGTTTCCAAAGCAGCAGCTTTAAGGGCTTGGAAGCCTAGAAACTGGGTGGGTGGGTGGGGGGAAACAGCAGAAAGTGGCAGTCAGAAGTCACTGAGACATGCTAGGTGGAAGTTTAAGTGGTGTCACGGTCTCACGAAGCTGGGTGGAGGAAACAGATCCCAGCAAAGAGGAGAAGCCCTGGACAAAGGCATGGGCTGTGGGATCGACCATGTCAGGGACACAGCCCAGAAGTAAAGGCAAGCCAGACACAGACCAGCCAGGACAAAGCCTGGGCTCTGCTGCTGCCTGGACATGGATGGTCTCCCCCTTCTTCAGCAGCCTGCAGGAAGCACAAGTAAAGTATACAGAGAGGAAGATAAGACTGTCCAGAGCCTCAAAGTGTCTCTGACGTTTATCAAACAATGTCTGGTATTTAAGAAAAATTACTTAGCATACCAAGAGACCAGACAACACGACAGGACACAAGTTTAAAAAAACAGACCCAGAGAAAACAGGCAACAGAATTGCCAGCAAAGGACTTTAAAACAGCTGGGATAAATTTAATGTTCCAGAAAAACAGAAGAGGGAGAATTTCAGTAGATAATTAAAATAATTTAAGGAAGAATTAAATGCAGATTCTATACTGAAAAATAAACTGAAAAGAAATGCTAAATAGATAGGTTCAAAAGCAGGTAAGAACTGATGTGTTGGAAGAAAGATTAGTAGAAATTAACTGAAACACAGAGAGGAAAAAGATGGAAAATACAGAAAAGAACATATGGGACATGGTGAAGAAGTGTAACATATCATATAATTGGAATCGCAGAAGTAGAGGCACGAGAGAATGAGGCAGAAACATTACTTTAAAAAAATAATGACCAAAAACTCTCCAAAAGTGATGCAAGACATCAAATCTTAGATTTAGGAAGGGCTATACACCCTAGGCAGAAAATCGTACAAAGAAAACCACATTTAGGCCCATCATAGTGCTGTTTAACAGAGCAAACAGGAAAAAGTATCAGAGAATATAGAAGTTTTAAATGAGAAAATTATCAAACTTGACGTATTCAGTATATACAGAACATTGCAGGATATACACTCTTTTTGAGCTCTTGTGGAAAGTAGAAAAGTAAATGTAAATATTAAAGTAAGTGTGGGGTCTTTAAAGTTTTAAGGAACTTCAGAGGTTTTAAATCAGAGAGGGGTATATTCTAAGAAGAGTGGAATTAAGCTAATAATCAGTACAGAAAAGATAACTCACAAAATCCCCTAATGTTTGCAAATTAAGTAATACACTCCTAAATTCCTTATAGACAAAAGAAGAGGTCACAGTGGAAATTAGAAATTATGTAGAACCGGATAGTCATAAAATATAACATATTGAAAGTTGTGGGATACAGCAAAAGTCATAGTTGGGGGAAAATGTACAGCCTCAAAAGAATATTTTAGAAAAAAAAAAAAAAGAAGGATAAAATTAATGAGCAACTCCAGAAGGTGGGGAAAAAAAGAGCAAATTAAACCCAAAGCTGGGAATAATAAAGGTGATAACAGAAATTGGTGATACAGAAAACTAACATATAATACAAAAATCTAGAAATCCAGAAGTTGTTCCTAGAAAGGAAGAGGGAAGGAGGACACAGAGTACCAATATCAGGAATGAAAAGGAGAGCATCACTGCAGATCTTAGAACTTCTTTTTAAATGAGAGAATAATGTAAACAAGTCATTTAAAAACAACTTGCCAACATCATACAAGAGGAAAATAAAAATCTGAATAGTTTTATAACAATTAAAGAAAGTATTAAATAAACTGAATATGTAAAAACAAATTTCTTTTACATAAATAAACTGAATATGTAAAAACAAATTCCCTCAGGGAAAGTACAGCTTCACTGGTGAAATCTACCAAGTACTGAATAAAGAGATAATATCAATCTTACACAAACGTTTCCAGTATACAGATAAAGAGACATTGTTCCTAATAATTTTATGAGGCCAGCATAACCTTGATACCAAAATTTGAAAAATCCATTACAAAGAATGAAATTTGCAGGCCAATGTTACGTGTAAATGTTGGTGCAAATTTTTAAACAAAATTTTAGAAAACCGAATCAAGTTACACGTAAAAATACTAACATGACAAACTTGAATTTATTTCTGAAATGCAACATTGATTAACATTCAGAAATTAGTAAATAATTCATCACATTGTGAGAATAAAGATAGAATCATATGACTATACAATAGATGCAGAAAAAATTCAATACACTTGTGATAGAAAACAAAAATGGTTTGCACATTGGAAATATAATAAAACTTCCTTAATATAATATAAAAACCAGTATATGTGAAAATCTAGAACAAACATGATTCATAATGTTGAAATACTGAACATCTTCACTTGAGATCCGATGCCTATTCTAAAATGCAATGAAGCAGACAAAGAAATGTAAAGATAAAGGCTGAAAAGAAAGAACAGAAAGTCATTATTCACAGAATACATGAATGCATACATATAAAATATGCAAAACTATACTTATAAACTATTAAAATTAATAAATGAATTTAGCCAAGTCAATGGGTGTGAAATTAATATACAGCAGTAAACATCTAGAAAATAAAAACTTTAAACAGATACTGCTGATACTACAGATGCTAATTATAGAATCAAATTCTCAGAAATAAGCCTAACAAAAATGTACAAGATCTCTACACATAAAACTATAGAACATCATTGAGAAAAATGACTGGATGGATATATCATGCTTGGGGATTAAAAGACTCAAGATTGTAATAACATCAATTATCACCAATTTACTCTCTAGATCCAACAAAATCCCAATTAACATTCCAGCAGGCTTTTGTGGAAAATTTTGAAATTATATGTAAATGCAAAGGGCCAAAATAGCCAAGATAATCTTAAGGAAAAAGCTGAAAGATTTACAACACCAGATATCAACTGCATCTGGACTTCCTTTTTCTGAAGACACTTCAAGAAAAGTTATCTAATTCAAAGAGCAGAAAACAAAAGTATTGAAGGAAAATGAATAGAGTCTCAGAGACCTGCAGGACATTATCAAACAGTCTAACGTGTGTGTAACTGGAGACTGAGAATGAGTCAGAAAAAAAAATATGAAGACTAATGGCCAAAGTATTCCTAAATATGATTTTTTAACCAATTCTTAGATCCAAGAAATTCATCAAACCCAAAACAGAAGAAAATACAAAGAAAGCGTACCTAGATATATCATAAGCTTCTAAAAAACAAAGATAAAGAAAAAAAGTCTCAAAATCAGGAAAGAGGAGTGGGGAAAGACACGTTACATGGAGGAATAAAAAATACAAACAGCTGACCTCACCTTATAGACAATAGGGGCCAAAGACAATAGAACAATATACATCGTCCCCCAGGATTGGTTCCATGACCCCCCAAGGATACCAAAATCTGCAGATGCTCAAGTTCCTCATATAAAATGGTGTTGTGTTTGCATATAACCGACGCACATCCTCCCATATACTTTAAATCATCTCTAGATTACTTATAATTCCTAATAAAATGTAAGTGTATGTAAATAGTTTTAAGTACAACGTAAATGCTATGTAAACAGTTGCCAGCAGCAGCAAATTCGAGTTTTGCTTTTAGGAACTTTCTGGAACTTTTTTCCAAATGTTTCCAATCTGTGGTTGGTTGAATTTGCAGACATGGAACCCAGGGATGCAGAAGCCCGACAGTATTTAAGATGCTAGGTGGAGGGGACGGAGGAAACTATCCACCCAGAATCCAACATCCAGCAAAAATACCCTTCAAAAATGAGGGTCAACTAAAGACATTTTCAGACAAAATTAACACGGAGAAAACTCTATCTCTAACACACCAGTGTGGCAAGAAATATTAAAGAATATTCTGCAAGCTGAAAGGAATTGGTAGCAGATAGAAACTTCGATCCACAGGAAGGAATGGTAAATGAGTAAGTATAAAATAGCATGGAAGGTTTTTTCTTCTCAAAATTTCCTTAAAACACAACTGACTACACAAAATAAAATACAACATTGTAAGGTGAGGTTTATCATGTATGTAGAAGTAAAACTATTGCAACAATGGCACACATGACAGGGAAAGTCAGTCCTGGAGGCTGGAAGTCCAAGATCAAGGTGTCTGCAGGGTGGGTTCCTTCTGAAGCCTCCCTCCTTGGCTTGTAGATGGTCATCCTCTCCCTGTGTCCTCACATGATCTTCCTCTGTACGTGTCTGTGTCCAAATTTCCTCTTCTTATAAGAATGCCAGTCATATTGAATTAGGAACCACCCGAATGACCTCATTTTAACTTATTTCCTCTGTAAATTCCCTGTCTTCAAATATAGTCACATTATGAAATACTGGGAGTGAAGACTTTAACATGTAAATTTGAGAGGGAGACACAATTCAGCCTACAACAACATGTACCAATAATGGGACAATTAGACAGCTTGTGCCTCATGATACAATAAATTGGAATGAACACAGCATCACTTTTGTGACATTCTTGCCAAAAATCCGTAACCTGAATATCACCATGACAAAGCATCAGGAAAACACAAATTGAAGGACATCCTACAAAATTACCAACATACATTCAGGAGTCTAAAGGTTATGAAAGATTAAAGGAGATGAAACATATACACAACTAAATGCAACCTCTGATGCCAGCTTGGTTCTTGGGCCAGAGAAAGGGAATAACTGGCCAAACTTGAATAACGTCCACCAGTTAGCTAATAGTATAATGCTAATTTCCTGGTTTCAATCATCGTACTGTGGGAGAAGAAGAAAATGCTCTTATTTTTTAGGAAATACACGTGGAAGTGTTTGGACAAAAATCAGAGGAATCTGGGTGAAGAGTTTATAGAAATCCCTTATATTATTTTTGTAATTGTTTTGGAAGTCTAGAATTATTTCAAAATTTAGAAGTTAACAGGGAATTCTCTGGCAGTCCACTGGTTAGGACTCCATGCTTTCACTGCCAAGGACCAGGGTTCAGTCCCTGGTCGGGGAACTAAGATCCCACAAGGCATGTGGTGTGGTCAAAGGAAGGAAGGGGGGAAGGAAGCGGGGGAGGGAGGAAGGAAGGAAGGAAGGGAGGAAGGAAGGAAGGAAGGAAGGAAGGGAGGGAGGGAGGAAAAGTAACAGAAGAAAACAAGCAAAAAAATTAAAACCCCACAATTGGAAAAATTACATCAGGATATGTGTGATGATCACCAAGCACCCATCCAGGTGCCTAAGAAGACCAGTGATGTTCCACTGGCACATTCGTGCATTTTCAAATGAATGGGAATGAATGATGTAATAAGTTGAAACCAACGGCAAAGTGTTCCTGAACATGCACCTTCTGGGAATCAGATTAACTCACAGATTTAAATGGGGTGGGGGAAGGAGGAGGACTTCCCCAGAGATCTTCCTCTTGGGCTCCTCAACTGTTAATATAGCTCAGCTCAAATTCTGCTTAAAAGTAAACTCTAGGGACTTCCCTGGCAGGCCAGTGGTTAAGACTTCACCTTCATCCTGATCCCTGGTCAGGGAGCTAAGATCCCACATGCCTCACAGCCAAAAAACCAAAACATAAAACAAGCAATATTGTAACAAATTCAATAAAGACTTTAAAATGGTCCATATCAAAAAAAATCTTAAAAAAAAAGTAAACTCTAAAGAGCATGAACCATTATTAGAACATCAGCGGTGTCACATAGATTTAACTTACATAAAACCAGGTGAAAACACAGGTCAGCTTCCTGTGCCCTGTTTCGCCAGGTGTCACCTCTGAAAACATGGCTACCATCACACAAGCCCCCAAATTTAGACAACTGACAGGAACGTCCCATTCCCAGATAATTATTTCAGCATAGATCCAAGTTATGACCCTCGCCCAATTAGAACTCTACTCAGGAATCTTCCTCTTCGTTCATTCCTTATTTAGTCACCCAGCTATCATTGAGTGCCCAGTGTGTACCAGGCACAGTGCTACAAGTTGAATGAATGGAAAGATAAATAAGGCAGAGTACTTGTCTTTGACAAGCTCACCTTTACTTAAGATGTTGCGAATAAGTGTTTTCCCTTCTTTTATTTAAAAAGTTTTATTGAAGTATAGTTGAAGTACAATATTATATGAGTTACAGGTATACAATATAGTGATTCATAATTTTTAAAGGTTATATTCCACTTATAATTATTATAAAATTTTGGCTATATTCCCCATGTTGTACAATACATCCTTGTAGCTTATTTTATCCATAATAGTTCGTACTTATTCCCCCCCCACCCCTATTTTGTCCCTCTCCTCTCTGCTCTCCACACTGGTAACCACTAACTTGTTCTCTAGATCTGTGAGTCTGCTTCTTTTTTGTTATATTCACTAGTTTGTTATATTTTTTGGATTCCACATATAAGTGACATCATACAGTATTTGTCTTTCTCTGTCTGACTTATTTAACTTAGCGTAATGCCCTCCAAGTCCATCTATATTGCTGCATATGGCAAAATTTCATTCTTTTTATTGATCTATTCATCTGTTGATGGACACTTAGGTTGCTTCCATATCTCTTTTCCCTTCTTTTTTAAGATTATTATGAAAACTGGAATTATTGGGGATTAAAATCTTGAGTACTGTATTCATATCCTAGAGCTGTCCTAACAAACAGCCATGAACTGGGTGGCTTCAAACAACAGAAATTTATTCTCTCATAGTTCTGGAATCTAGAAGTTCAAAAGAAAGGTATCAGCAGGGCTGGGCTCCCTCTGAGAGTTTGGGTAGAATCCCTCCTTGCCTCTTCCCAACTCTGAGGGTGGATGTCATCCTGGGTACTCCCTGGCTTGTAGCTGCATCAATCCAATCTCTGCGTCTCTCATCATATAGCATCCTCCTTGCATGTCTTTGTCTTCATATGGCTTTTTCCTCTCCTTATCAGAATGCCAGTCATGTTGGATTATGACCCACCTAAACGACCTCATCTTAACTTGATTACATCTGCAAAGACCCTGTCTCCAAATAGGATCACCTTCACAAGTACTGGGGCTAAAGATTTCAGCTTATCTCTTGGGATGACACAATTCAACACATGACATGCAGGTTTCAGTAAACAACTTTGGTCATTTCCTCTAGAAACTTAAATCTTCCTAAGAGAAGACAACATTGGTGTGTTTTTAGGTTTGATTTCCATGATATAAATGAGACTTTTTATGATTTGAGGGGCATATTTCTGGGCCTGTGGAGGAAGTTTAAATGTAATACTTGCCCAATTATGTGGACTGTAAAAGGCCATTTGAGGGGGATGCCATGTGGGGATCTCAAGGGCTTTCAGATCTGTTATCACAGAAGTACTAATATATATGCTTTAGATTGGAAAGGGAGGCTGCTGGAAAGAGAGAAAAGGAGAAAGGAGATTCTATAACTGATAGGGTGGATGGTCCAGTCTCCACCCCTGCCATCATTTCATTGTTACCTGCTCCACACAGTGGGCCTCTGCAGAAAGATTCCCTTTGGGGAAAAACTAAAACAAAAGCAGTTCTCCAACTTGAAACATTTGAAAACCAAAAGTTTAGATTGCTGGGAAATTTTTCAACATAGCTAAATTTGTAAATTTCATTCCTACTGGTAATGTTTTTCTTCCCTCTGTTTTCTTAATAAAATTAAGTGGATCAATTTATTTTCTAAATTATATTTTCCATTCCACTGTTTTTCTGCTCCTGTATGAAGAAAATGCTACTGTCCTAAGTCCCACTGATGGTAAAGTTTGAATAGTAGAAGACTAGAACATTTTGCCTTGATTTTTCTTAAAAAATTCTAAAATATTTTTCTTTAAAAAATCAATAATTCACTTTTAAAAATTCAAATTCCAGTGTTGATTTAAAATGTTATTACTACCACTGATGGATGAAATCTTTTGAATTCACTTTTTTTCTCATTCTGAATGTTTTCACAATAAACTTTAGCCTTCTAAGATAACTTCCTGTTTCACAGAAGAAAAATTGCATTAATAAAGTTATTCTTCTACATTCTTCTTGACATGATTCTCTATGTACCTTCCTTTCTCACTTTTTTTTATATCCTCCCTATTTTATTCTTTTGCTGTTCTCTTCTATTATGGTTAAGTTTCTTGAATTTTTAATTCCTTTTTATTGTAAACCTTCTTTATTCCTAATGTCATTAGCCCAAATTTTTAAGTATCTTATACTTAAGTTATTTGATTTTGGCAGTTTTTCTTTATTCCCTCTTATACCACTTTTAGTAGAAATAAAAAATATACTTTGTCTTAGTAAATGAACATGACCTTTACTGGAAAATTTTCAAACTACGAGTAGATTGTTTTTTAAAACTCCTAGGCTATCGCTTCGCACAGCATTTTCAATGCTCTATGTTCTATCTACTTCCAGCTCTTTGCTTAGCCCCTGTAAATACTTATTTTGCAAAAATGTAAGCATACAGTGAATTGATATTTGCGGGTAGGCCTAGAAAAGCTGCAAGAAATCCATCAGGGAAATCTCAACCGGGAGCAGCCAGCGTGGCCTCTGGGCAGGCGCAGGGGGACTTAGCTGCTGCCCAACAACGGATGGACGTGTCGCACCCAGTTCTGCACTTGCTGGCCCCGGCCCCCAGCTCGCGATTGCCACAGGCACTGAACCACAGACTTGCCCTCGAGAAGCTCGGAAGGCACCCCCAAGTGTCCTCGACCTCGTAGCTCCTCTGTTCTCCGACCCTGATGGCGTGGAGTGTGCAGAGCGCAGGGCCCACCACGTCGGGCTAAGAGTGCCACGGGCATAAAGTCCGTGCAGCCTTTACGAGTGACTTAGCTGCAGAGAGCAGCCTGCCCCCTTGTCCCAAGGTGACCCACTTCAGGGATGGAACGTCCTGACCCTCTCCCACAGTCTGGGACAGCCCTGGAGGGCCATTCCATCCTCAGAGCTCTCACCCAGGCAGCTCTCCCGCAGCCTGTCCTGCATCCTTGCCTCCCTTCCGGGCCTGTGATGCCAACAGCCCTCCCAGATAGGCACCCCTCATGCTAATCTCCATCGGAGTCCACTTCTGAGGACCCCACCCTGAGAGACTGTCATCAGACTGGGCTCCGCAAACAGCAGCAGCAATCTCTCCTCCCTCGGCCCAGCAGCCCCCCTGCTCCCAGCCCCTCCGTGTTTTAAAAGAATCTTTGTGTATTCAGTGAACAAAGGAACACTGATAACCAGTTTTATTTTGCCTTCCTTTGGTTCCTACTGAAGTGTGATTTTGTCTCACTTGCTTATTGCACATTTGCTCTTATCCTGTGTGACTGCTGTCTAACTCCTGTCATTTTCAGTGGTCCATTTTCTAAGGCAGTGATCATCTTTCCCCTACTGAGTGCTATTTTCCCAAAACTATCCTTTGTCTTTGAACTTGATTTACAATACTTTTAAATAAGCTGATGTTTTCATTTGTATGTAGTCAAATCTCTCAGGCTTTTCCTTTGTGACTTGTGTTTTTAATATCTTATATAGAAAGTCCTACCTCAGAGGGAAAGAGGTATTTGTAACTATCTCAAAGAGTACGAAATTGTCTTTACAGATTGGGAAAACTCTGTTAGAGTCTTATTTGTTCCATCAGTGTTTAAAAAAATTATTTTGTCAGGATAGAAAGTAAAAGCCAGCCACTCTGACACCCAGAAAAGTCTGTCCTCCCACAGGCTCTTAAGTCACAGTCATGTCCAGGGGCCAGTCAAGGTCTTGGTCAACCTTCTCCAGGACTAGCTCAGCCTTCACTGCCTTTTAAAATGTCTTTCCTGGGACTGGGACCAGTTCCATAATTTCAGGGTCCAGTACAAAAAGAAAATTGGGGCCCCTTGTTCAAAAATTATTAAGACTTTCAGAATGCCATTTGCAGCAACATGGATGGACCTAGAGATTGTCATACTGAGTGAAGTAAGTCAGACAGAGAAAGACAAATGTCATATGATATTGCTTATATGTGGAATCTAAAAAAATGGTACAAATGAACCTATGTACAAAACAGAAATAGAGTCACAGACGTAGAAAACAAACTTACGGTTACCGAGGGGGAAAGGTGGGGGAGGGATAAATTGGGAGATTGGGACTGACTTATACACACTACTATACATAAAATAGATAACTAATAAGAACCTACCGTATAGCACAGGGAACCCTATTCAATACTCTGTAATGACTTAAATGGGAATAGAATCTAAAAAAGAGTGGATATCTGTATATGTATAACTGATTCACTTTGCTGTAGAGCAGAAACTAACACAGCATTGCAAGTCATCTATACTTCAATACGAAATTAATTTTAAAAAATTAATGCATTCATCTACCTTGAAAAACATTATTAAGAATTTCAAGAGACCAACAACAGAGCACCGAACCAAGTATGGGGTCCTTCTAAGCATGGAACCCTGTGTGACTACACAGGTCAAAAGCCCATGAACACCCCACCCAGAACATAGAGCCCAGTTCTTCCAGATCAATACCTTTGACCAGTTAGGTCAATCAAGTCCATCCAAAAATGTTTCATGAGTTTTTCACTTGAGTTGCTAAATGGTCGTGACGGCATTCTTTTTAACTAAATTTGCTGAATCTACTGGGATGGGGGGAGGGTCGCGGGCGGAAGGAGATTATCAGGCTGAAAGTTCTGCAAACAACTTGAGGGTGATATCTGAAGTCTGTTGTCTTTGAAGATCCCAAAGACATAGCTCCAAATTTAAATACTAACCGCCAACCACTAATGATGGCCATCCTCTTAAGATGCTGGGCTAAGGGCACTTACAGGGAAGGTTAGTTGTGGCTCTCATGGCAACCCCATGGGGCAGGCATTGTACAGACCCAACTTACAGATGAGGAACCAGAGTCCTGAGGGAGAGACGGAGTCAATTCTCCAGGTAACACAGGCTGTTAGCAGTGAACGAGGGCTAAAGTCAGGTCTGAATCCCCAGCCCCCTGCTTGACCTCCACATTGTTCTAGCACCGCGATCCCAGGCCTCACCTTCTACAGATATTACGAGAGAAAATCTGGATTTGGGAAGGCCGTGCGGAGGCTCACATGGTGGTCTGGCACTTCCCTCGCCCTTAAAACGGGCCTCCTGCTTGTAAAAGACCCAGAACTCCCAAATATAACTGAACTTGCAAAAGCCCGTACTTCAGGGCTGAGGGAAGTACAACTACTCTGTTTTCAGCTAAGGACAAGGATTTTTTTCCCCTTCTCTGTATAAACAGCAGGTTGTTTTCCTAGTTCTTAGCTGAATGCCAGGCCTCAATAAAAAATAAAAGAAATTCTTGCATAGAACATTAAGGATTCAGCAACATGAATCTCAAAAACATAAGTGTTCAGGCTCCGTGGACACAGCCAGCATTTCGGGTACGTACTTAAGCCCGGCCTCCTCCCGACAGTGTTTCAAGGCTGGAATTAAGGGCCTTGGCATTTAGTTAACCCTCTACTTTCGATCCTACTAGAAATAAAGCTAAAATGACCTGTTCATAGTACTGTGTGTTACTTATCTGCTTTCACAGCTGCCTCCAGGCCCAGGGCAAAGTCTGAAAGCAAGAATTGAACTGACTACGTGATTAAAGCCAAAATCGAGAGGTATATGTGTATATAGCCATATACATATATGACTTCCTCATCTCTCCAGTTTACCGTCTATGTATAGATACTAAAATAAAACACCGAACAACCATAACTTTTCATACTTCCCATGTTCCCTTCAGGATACAGACAACTGGATAGAAGTTTAAAAAAAATGTATTCATTCTTCTCAGTCAGATCTAATTTGATAAAAATCCGGGTGTGCCCCCGATTCCATACCTCATGTTTGTTTTAAACAATGATTGTCAATGCTCTTAATAAGAACCCTGAAACAAGACGCCAAGGTGACTTCCAAGTGATTAAAGATGACATTGTCAATACAATATTGTAAAACCTGTATTTTTTTATGATTACGTAGAAATATATTAACGCATATATGTGAAAACTAGAAAATAGTACAGATGAACAGGTTTGCAAGGCAGAAATAGAGACACAGATGTAGAGAACAAACGTATGGACACCAAAGGGGGGAGGGGAGGTGGGATGAATTGGGAGATTGGGGTTGACATATATACACTAATATGTATAAAGTAGATAACTAAAGAGAATCTGCTGTATAGCACAGGGAACTCCACTTTGCTGTACAGTAGATACTAACACAACATTGTAAAACAACTATACCGTAATAAAAAAAAAAGGAATTGGTAATCCTTTTAATATATTACATATATTAATATATATAACATATATATTATATACATTATTTTAATATATATTACATGTATGTACTGTTATATATAACATACAATAACATATGCATTATATATAATATATACATTACATAAACATATATGTAATGTATATTGTATGTGCAATATCTACATACATAAGTATATGTATATAAATGGTGTCTACTGTAGTAGGTTGCAAAAATTGATCATAAATTCCTCCCAACCGAGTATGCAGGCCCCTTTGCAATTGACTTTGCTGTTCTCAAATAAAGAGGTGGAGACTATTTGATCACCTCTAGTGTCTGAGTTGGCCTTGTGACTTGCTTTGACCAATAGAAGGCTGGGGACTTTCAAGGCTAGACTTTGAGAGACCTTGCAGTTTCCACTTTTGCCCTCTTGGGCTATTGCCCTGGGATTGCTAGGTTGGGAAGCTGGTCTAGCTCACTGCCTGAGAGGGGACCGTGCAGAGCAGACCTAAGGAGATACAGTCAACAGTTAGCACCAACTGTCAGTCATGGAAATGAAGCCACCTTGGACCTGCCAGCCCAGCCAACTCCAGCTGAATGCAGCTTCGTAAGTGAGCCCAGGGGAGACCAGCCAACCAACAGAATCATGAGAAATAATACATTGTTTTTGCTTTAAGCCACTATATTTTGGAATGGTTTGTTACACAGCAATAGATAGCTGATACATCTATACTGTAATGTTGCAAATGTCAGGTACGTATGATAAATCTGCCTTTCCTTGAAGCCAATCCCAAGGGTAGGGACTCTACAAGTGTAACATCATACAGACATCAGAAACAGGTAAGGCATCAAGAGCAGAGACTCTCCACTCGGGCAGGGAAAGGAGGGGATTATCAGAATATCCTGGTTTTGCAAGGATTAAGTGCAGGCTCTGAGGCCAAAGGGTATGGACTCAAGTTCTGGACCTGCCATGACTAGTCGGGTACCCTCAGGCAAGTCATGTTACATCTCTGTCCTGTTCCTCAATTCCTTCATCCGCTGATGATAACAGAGGTAGTACCTCCCCCAAGTGAGGACTGAATTAGAACATATTCACAAAGTACTTTAAAGCATACATGGTGCCTAGTAAGTGCGTAATAAATATTAGCTTTTCCTATCGGGGGTGGAGGGAGTCACATTGATGCTGTGTCTTTCTATCTCTGCTAGAACAGCTTGGGACAAACACGGGACTAACATTTCTACCTATACCAGGGTGCCCCATAAGAAAAATGATGGCTCTTTCAAGACTAAAACTTTTTCGCCCAATACTACCTCTTTTTTTTTCAGCCATAATACTTATTTTGAAACAAGAATACTTTACATGTGTGAGGGTCTGGGAATTTTATTTTTATCCAAGGAATCCTGAGTTTAAAGGCTCCACGCTGACAAAAACAGATGGAAGTTAACTAGACCATTTATTGTTTTCATGTGTATTAAACTTTCGAAAGAAATCTCTTACGGGACCAATACTCACCGCAGTTACAGCCACTGATAACATCACAACCAAAAGTGGAGCTCGCAAGAAAAAAACCTATGCTAATTTGTTTTCATTTAACTCAATGGAATGAAAGTCTTGCAGCCAAAATTTCTTCTGATGCTGAGCCTAGCACAACCTGAATAATTCTCAAAGGCGATGTTATCATGACAGTTCAAAACAAACTGTTGGCTACCTTCCTGACGGAACTGATAGATCTTTGATTCTAAGGTATAAGCGTTATTTACATTCTTGAAAGAATCCATTCTGTGGGACCATAAGGACCCAAACATTGTTTTCCCTGCGCTTTTTTCCTCTCTCAGGCTTCTTCTGCCTCAGTGTAAATATTATCAAAATGCCTCAGGTGTTTGACTTGACGATGGTGTTATCCAAATTTAAAAGAGAGTGATAGTACGCTGGGCAGAGCAACCTGGAAGGAGGTACAAGAAGAAATGAGTCCAATGAATTCAAATGGCAAGTGCCACTCTGAAGCGTCGTTCAAAAAAGCATTCCTTGGGCGGCCATATTAATCATCCCATGGTTCAAATGACATCATAAGACGCAGGAGTCTGCTGGCTTTTGAATATTTTAGGCACCTCTGATTATTTTTCAAGTCTAAATGAGAACTAAAAACACATTGTAGCCAGCACAATTTCTTTTAATTTTTAAATTCATGCATATTATTTAAAAAATGAAATCCATATGCTTATAAAAATTCATTTACACTTTGCACTTCACAATGTGTGACAGAGTCTTTTTATAAATCTTTTAATGTCTTTGTTTGCTTTGGAAAACATCCGGTTTGCGAGAAAAAACTCCAAACAAATTCATGTCAGAACCCAACTGCCATATTCAGTTAACATGCACTTTCCACAACTGATAAGGCTACAAACATTCAGAATAAATCCGAGGTCACCCTCTAGAGCAAAGAAGCATTGTTAGCTAAGAAGATCTGGATGGATGGAGGTGCATATCACTAAAATACTTGATCCTACAGCTACCTTTTAAATGTTATTTTGTCACACGGATTTGGTGTGTGTTTTCTTAAAGCTTTGAGCATTTGTGGATTTCCTCTAATTAAATTTCAGCAATAGATGAAGATTTCACCTACACTTCCAACTCCAAAATGGACACCTGAAGCGGATAGGTCTTTTCCTCTCCTAAAAGTCTGACTCGGTCTTCCAAGGGAGGAGACCATCAGTGCAATTCTTCCTGAAGGTACCAAGTTGAAGGCTTTCGGAGCTACCTCTTTACGTCATGGCCAGAGGGATGGAGTCAGGAATGAGATGACTTTGACTCAAAATTCATTTACTCAGCAAAGAACAGGAAGACACAGCCGGAGCCCAAGCAGCTCCCATAATCAGCGCGCTAAGGTAAGCAGCAGAGGCAACAAGCTGTTTAACCCCCTTGAGGGCAACGGAGTAGGTTGAGGTCTCTGTACATCAGTTTCCAGCCTCCTGACATGACAGGAAACATGGTCACATAACATAGATGTAAGTGGACTAGCCACACAAAATCTACTTCAGTGCAGTCATGGTGGCTCCTGGGCCATCACCGGTCCCCACAGGGCTAGCCATAGATTCATCAAGCACTCCTAAGGTCTTGGTGAACGTCTCAGGGCTATCAGATTTGATAAGTAGCTGACAGTGGCAGCTCCCTCTGATGCTGTGGAAAGTTCCAGTCAATTCAGAGACTAGCACTGGCAGTCTCGATGGCCTCTGTACCTTTCACAAATCTGATAGACAGCAAATATGGTCTGCAGGGTGGGACATGATTGAATTCACCCTAAAATGTTGATGTGCATGAGAAAAGGGAGAAAATGATAATAACAATACTAATAACAAATGAGCAGAACCCAAACCGAGTCTCTGCTCCTTACATATTATCAAGTTTAATCCTCACAACTGCCCAGGGAGGGAGCTATTAGTCCCATTAAACAGACAAGAAAACCAAGGCTGTCAAGTTTTGTCAAAACTTGACCAAAGTGACACAGCTGCTAAACAGTAAAACCAAGATTTGAACCCAGACAACTGTGCCACCTTTTAGTCACCCCTTACCCATCTCTTCCCAGGTTACGTCCCTCGGGTGGGGTGGGGGGCAGGGGGGTTCCACAGCTGGTAGTCTGAGTCTAATACATGTAAAAGTGCAGGTGAAAGACAATCAGAGAGCTCCCCCGCTTTTTAAGCTAAGGAGGAAATTCTCTTTACCCCAACTGTAAGTGATCTTTAAGGACTTTATCCTAAAACAAATACAAAAGGGAAGAAATAGTCATTTTCTACCTCTCTACAAAAGGTCGCCCCTTACTTTAAATGTGAATCATGATTTTAAATGATTAAGAACCTCAAAAAGATTGCTAAAAATGCTTAAAATTGGGAAGAGTCGAACCCAAATTAATCAAAAGTATCAAAATTGCACGAATACAGATAAAATTCATTTCCTGAAGACATCAGTTTTGACAGGTTGCTCTTTAAAACTCCTATTTGTTCTAGATTCAAAGCATTGAATATATGTATCTCTTAGAGTCAAATTTAGAGATGAAACTTATTTCTAAAGTGATCTTGATTCTCATCTAACTTATTTAATAATTCCCACGTGGATGAGCCTAGAAAACCTGTTTTTCACTATATGCCGAGCCTGTCCTGTTTGTTCCAGAATCAAAGCAACTGATTATCAAATACAATAATAATCACAACAGGAAGAGAACTCCTCTTGTAAACAGGTGTTGTTCACAACTGGACAGGTTACCACTTGAACAGAATGATGAATTTTTTGTATATTTAGTGTTATCTTTGTATTCATCTTTATCTTGGTGGAACAATGTGTGCTCCCCCTGGTGGCCAGAATGATACCGTCGCTTCTCAGATCTAGTTAATCATATCACGGCTTGTTTGCCAAAGGAGAATTTGTTTGTTTTTTTGTTTTTGTTTTGTTTATGTTTCACAAGCTTCCAGTCCCAACTTCAACTCTTTTTAAAAGATCAATTTCCTTCAATTCATTCAAATATCTTTCTCATTTTTTCATCCAAGAGGTTTGTTGTGAAATTAAAAACATCTAATTAAAGAATTTTTTTTGTCTGTTTGGGGTAAAATTAAATCTTACAAAGCTAAGACCACATCCACCAGTGACCGGAAGAATGTCCCAAAAGTGAAAGTTGTATGGTCAATATAAGACACTGGAGATAATCCATCCAGTCCATATATCTCACTAGAGTAAAAGGAAATAGAATGTTACAGGATGGAAATGTAATTTAATAGCTGAGTGAACACTTGATCAGCTTATTTCATCCTCAAGAAGAAAAAGGGTGAAGGCAACCCAGGTGGTTAAATTGTAATGCAGTTGAAATTCCATCACCCATGAAAACTGTAATTGGAATTCCACTTTTGGACTTGGCCAGCCCAGAAACAGATGTGTGTTCCAACGAGGATCGCAGACTGCTCTCCTGGAGAAGAGCTCTTTAGAGTGAAACAGGGGTTTCAACTGGTTTCAACTCCAAAGAAGAGACTAGACTAAATTGAGTATAATTGTTCCAAGTGTTTAGAATTCCCAAGTTGGATTGTTACTAAATGTGTGGTTTCCGTGTTATTGCCTTGAAAAAAGAAGACAGTGTGATTCCTTCTTACTCTGTTCTTTTTTAAGTTTGAGATCTAATAGTTTGGCTAGAAATATCTCAGCCACAGTGAGTGAGGCTATAGTTCAAACAGCAAGGTCAAGGTGAAGACCAAATACCATTTTGTACGTAATTCCCGCCCATTAAAAGAAGAGAATCAAATGTTTCTCATTACATAGCCTGCCTGGATGCACAACCCTTTGAGCTGAGTTCCTCGGGCACATTTTCGCAAGATTCTAAATTCATATTACCTGGCCTAACATGGAGCAGGTAGAGTTTCTTTTGAAAAGAAACCCTGGCCAGTATAATTCTACCTAGAGGAACTGATGCCAGTGGGCTTTAACCCAGACCATCGCTCCATTAAATAAATCCCGTCCTCCTTGACAGAAGTCAAGAAACAAGCAAACAGGGAAACACAGTTGTCAATGAGCGGGGTCCACCCAACAGGAGATTAACGCCACATGGTTTTCAAGTGAATTGGGGATAAGTAAAAAGAATGCTCGTGCCATTGTTGGATGTTTACATTTTATTCCTATCCAGTATTTCTTCAAACGAGGGTCTTCCCCACCACTTTGTCTCCGTCTCTCTTTCCTGACCTAGAGAGATGGTGTCCTTTCAAAGAAAGGAAAACTGCATTCTTCAGCCCCTGGCAGCTTTGAGCATCGTTGGGTGATCTGTAGGACAAGCCAGGATGTCTTCAGGAAGGACAAACCTCTGTGTCTCCTGTCCTTTGGTTTGCTTTCTTTCCTCCTTGCCCCAAAGCTGCCACCTTTCCTAGGGAAGTTTTTACAATCCATTCTAAGCCCTTTCTCCAATCATGAATGCCACAAAACCCAGTCTTTATTCATTTAAAGCACGAAGCTGGCCCTCTTTACAAATACTCTGTTTCTAATAAACCCTTGTTGATATGCATCCATTCAAGAGAATAAAGTGAATATGCTAGAGCTGGCGGTGTGCAAAGATCAGATCTCCAGACCCCATCTGTGTGCACCGAGCACAGCGCTGTATGTACCTTTAAAGCACAAACACAGAAACAGAGTTCTGCTGTCTGCATTTTTTTTCCTGGAAGGAATCATTAAAAAACTGTAACAGCGTCCACCTTTAAGGACAGAGATGAGGACAGGAAGAAACTTTCACTTTTCATTTCAATGTTTCTGTGCTGCTAGAATTTTCTAACGATGTACATATATTACTTTCATTCTTTTAACAAATCCAAGGGTTATTTGAGTGGTTACATGTCATTTTCTGTTTATTTTATTTTTGGTACTTTATTTTTAAAAATTTATTCTTAAATTAAAAAATAATAAAAGGCAGGTACTAGTGCAAATTGCCTCTAGAGAGTGATTCTTTCTCAAATTATTCTACCCGACATGGTACTTTGTAACCTTATCATGAGTCCCCAGAACAGATAGACCAACATGCAGGGAGAACAAAAATGCAATCCTTAATGGGCTCTTTTGAAAAGTGTTTCAATTCTGAGTCCTTCCATCAACCATAAAAACGACTCCCCTGCCCTTTGTTAACAGCGAAAAAAGAATCATCTCCAGACAGGTGAAGCAACACCAGGGCTGGGCTTCCAGCAGGCCAGTGGTGTCACCGCATGGGAGGGTGCATTTCACAGACAGGACACCGAGGCTTGGCGAAGTCACAGGCCTCCTCCCCACTGAATGGAACAGGGATTTCACCTAAGCTCACTGGGACTTTCCAGGGCCCGCAGCCTCCAGGGAGGAGGGAGAGCCCTGCGTATCCCTCAGGACATGACAAAGCGTGCTGGCCCTCTGACCAGATGCTGTCCATCCTCTGTGAATGCGCCCTCAGCGCCGGCGACCCTGGAAGGCCCTCCTCCAGCCACAGCACACGGGGAGCTGCGGGGGACAGACTTGGAAAGTGCCTCCCTTTGCAGGTGGCAGCCTCCATCCTTCCTGGACTGCATTTTCCAGCTCTTCTCACCCCTGATCCCAGTCAGCCCATACACAGAGCACGACAATGGCAGAGAAAAAAAGGATGACAGCAATGAGAGATGGATTCTTCTCATTTCTTCCGAAAAGGTGAGGTGCTTTCTTCCTGGCCCAAGCCAGCCAGTCCTCCAGGCAGCAAGGATGGATGTGTGAGATGCTGTGGACGACTGAGCACGTCAAGCTCATCTAAATACTTTATTCCTGTTATCATTATGGGCAGCCTCTCTGCAGGAAATGCTGGCACAGAAGGCTGAGGACCCCAGGCTCAAAGTCTGAGCCCCAATCCTGGCTCTCTAATGAGATGGTGTCACCCAGTTTCCATGTCCAAACCCTGTGATCCAAAGCTTGCTGTATGTGGTCCAGAGAAATAAACTAGGTCTCTAACCCTCAATATTCCTGTTTATAAAATGGAACGTTTTGTATAAGCAGAGACTTTGAAGACCTGGGAAGAAAAGCCTCTATATGAAAAGAAGCAGGTATTCTTTTCATTAGTTTTGATGAATGCCTCCAGCAGGTACTATTGCAGTGAGATGCAATGAGAATAATTCCCCCACCGGTTCCCTCCAAGCCGACAGCTCCACTTACAAGCAAAACCTTCAATTCGAAAATCTCTGCTCTCAGTTTTAGAAAAGCAAACAGTGGGAGGAAAAACAAAACAAGTAGCCAGAGACTCCTCTGTAGTGAGAAATCCCTAGGTTATTTGGTAGCCTGTGATCGTTTTCTTTAGCTTTAGAATGTTAAAAAATGTTCTGGGAAAGTCCTCCATTGTTCCTCACTGCCTTCTGCCCATTTTTTCCCTCTAAGAATTAACTTCATTTTAGGATGGTTTCTGCATTCTGTCTCTCTACCTCGAGTTTCCAGGGACCATCCCTGAAAATGTTCCTCCCCTCTCATTTTCTCTTCCACCTCAACCTGGGTTACAAAGTGTTAAGGAGTAAACCAATAAAACAAATCCCTCTTTGCAGGATCTTAGTTCCCCCAACCAGGGATCGAACCCGTGCCCCCTGCGTTGGAAGCATGGGATCTTAACCACTGGACTGCCAGGGAAGTCCCAGAACAATTCCCTCTCAATAGTGTTTATGCTGGAAACCCAGGGGCTAAGTCATTGAGACATACCTATACAACACTCCAGTCTGGACACAGACTTGCTTACCCTTACAAAGCACACATACAGATGCTTTCCTTTATTCAAAGGTAGCCATGGTTAACAGGTGATGTCAGACTCTCACCAGTGACATTTTTCTGACTACAGAGATTGAAGTTTTATGTCCAGGGTCCTGCCACCAGTGCTCCTGAACTTGGGAGCAGTGAACGGAGCTTGTGTCCTGCTCTAGAAGACACTTTCTGGATTTTCCTGACCCCCATCCCTTTGCAAGCCAGAAGCCAGATTGCACCTTTGTACCCGGAAGCAGTTTGTCGTTTAAATTAACACATGTGCTGACCCCTGAGCACCAAAAAACAGTGCTGATGCGTCTGCCATATGCCAGATTCCCTCCTGTTGGGTGTGGAGGGGTAGGAGGGGGCACCCCCAGGGCACGCATGGTTTTCTAACTACAGAAAACACAGTGGCCCCAGTGCCCCTACTCCTACCCCAGTCTTCTTTGGGGTGACATCATCTCAGAGGAAGCAAAGAGAAGCCCAGCCACTGGGCACTGAGAAAACATCCAAAGAAGAATATTTCCTGATAATATCCTTGGGGGGGGGGGAGAAGAAGGGACAGTTCACCAAGGTTTTGTCTGGGTTCATGGTTATAAAAATATGAAATAAAAACTGTGGCTTCTCCATTTCCCAGGTTGGAGCCCCTCGGTGAGGGCTGGGGCCCCCGGAGGGGTGGAGGCTAAAGAGAGGAGGGCCTGTCATGGAGACTGGTCTGGTGCTCTCGGCAAGGGGGTGAGGGTCCGGGCAGTGCCAATAAGGAGAGGCAGAGTCGTGACTTGTAAAGGCCAAGGAGAGAAGACGGCGGACCCGGCTGGACCACAGGAAAGGGAGCCCACGTAGACGGGGAGACGGAGGGAGGAAAGGAAGCGAGATAGAGAGGAAAATGAAGAGGCCGAAGGTGGGGAAGGAAAGGAGGCTCAGGAGGAAGGAGGGAAGAAAGGGAGGAAGAAGGGAAGCGAGGCAGAGCGGGAAAGAGGGAGAGAGGGGAAGGGAGAGAAAGGGAGGGAGGGGCGGCGCCAAACAGCCCGGGGAGAAGTAGGAAAAGACGCTGGAGGCCCGCTGGACGAGGGAGGCCACGTCAGAGCAAAGGTCGCGGCGACGAAGATGCAACAGTCTGAAGCCAAAGTTCAGAGAAGCCGAAAACCCCGGCCGATGGAGGAAGCGCGGCTGCCGGGCGCGGGGCCGGGCGAGGCCGGGGCTGATGGGCACTTCGGCCGCGGCGAGTCCTCGGGTCCGCGCCCCACTGCGCCCGCCGCTCCGCCGCCGCCTCCGGGCTCGGGCTTGGGCTCGGCTCACAGACGCGCGGCCCTAGGAGGTCGAGGCCGGGACGGGCAGTCCGTGTAAGCTCCCGAGGCCGTCGGGGGCCTTGCCGCCGGGGCTGGGCGGCTTCCGGTCGGCCACTGCGGGAGGAAGCACACGGCGTGGGGTCACTGCCGGGAGCTGCGCAGAGCGGGAGACCCGGGGACCGCGATACCCGGGAACACGGCCGACAGCGCAGGGTCCCGGGGAGAAGGGGCAGCGCGCGCTCCACATCTCGGGGTTGCAAGGAGGCAGCGAGACCGCGCTCCCCGGAGCCCTCGGCACCCACCCTTCGCGGCCCCGCGGAAGCCTCTCGCCCTCCCAGCCTGGGTCGCGGCTCTCCGCGCAGGGCCCGCCTGCAGACGCCCCGCGCCGCGGGCCCCGCGCCGCTCAGTAAAGCGGGCGCCGGGCGCAGGGAGGCGCTGCAGAGCCAGGCGGCCACGGGCGGGGCGGTGGTCCGATCGCAGACCGGGGAGGGAGCGGGGAGCTGAGATCCGCGCACCCCGCCTCCCGAGCCCCCACCCACGCCAGACCCAGCTGGCGCACCGGCCCAAGAGGCTGCCAGCGCGTCAGGTCACGGTCCTCAAAGCAGCTCAGGGCCCGTGATGGGCCGGGGGGGAATCGAGTGGGGGTGGGTCACCAAAATGCCCCGCGGAGAGGGCCCAGGGTGGCCAGGATCACCCCCGACGTGGGAGGCGGTCGCGCGTTAGGCGGGCGGCAGACTTCGTTCTGCCCCCGCGGCCCGGGGATCCAGATGCGCTCATCACTGTGGGCACAGCACGTCCTGGGGCCTGTGGGCCTCCGGATTTAGTGACAGTGGACTTGCCATATTAGGCAGCATTCAGCGAGTTGCTCTATTATTTAGGGTTTTGGGAAGGGGCCCAAGTTTTGCTACTGGAAGCCAGAAAATTGACGCCACGATTGTGCAACCCCTGTTTTTCCCTTTCCCGACGCCCGGCCCCTCGGCTTCTCCTGCGCTGGAAAGCACAGGCTTATTTATACCTAAAAGCGCCTATTTTCAACTTTCTTTTCTCCTCCACACGTCCTCCTTTAAAGGGGGAGCTTGGAGGCGTCTCAGTTTGGGGTGAGGGGGAGCTCCCGGCTGTTTCCTCCTGCAGCTGCCCTCGCCCCGGCTCTGGCGCACGGCCCCGGGGCCGCGCGGAGCCGGGCCCACACCTCTGCGCCAGGGACGCGCGCGCGCACATCTGGTTTCGCAGAGGTGGCGAAGGGGTCTGGAGACCTTTCCAGGACCGACCCCTCGCTCTCCCTTGCCTCTCAGCTCTCTTTCCGAAACACAGTTGTGGCCGCTCAGCCGACGAGGTTTTCAGACCTTTTCATTCCACCCAGTACACACACTTGGAGGTGAGGCCCTGTTTAGAAAACAACTCCGGAGTTGGAGGTTTCTCAGCCAAGGGCCGGTTGCCTGAGAGACAAGCGAGAAAATGAACTCGTGAAAAATAAACACCCGGGAGACCAGAGACAGATTTCACTCCACTCTATGGGGGCGAGCCTGCTGCTGCGTTTGTAACTCTTCCCCCGCCCCAGTCCCTCCCCATAGGACCCCTCTGCCCCTCCTTTCCCACCTGCAGGAATCTGGGCGACGTTGTGGGTACGTCGCGGGGCCCCCACGAAGGCTCGGGCCGGCGTTAGGCGCTCTGCAAGCTTATTTAAACTTAATGGGCAGAAATGGGGACAAGCTTTTTAAAAAATATTGGACCCTGGGGTGGGGCGGGGCGGGGATGGGGGAGATGTAAGCGGAGTCCTGGAAAGGGGTCTCCCAAGGCTCTGTCAAAGGAGACCGAGGTTGGCGGCGGCGGGCTCTCAGGCCAACGCTTGCGCCCTAGTGTTCCTGGCAAAGTTCGCTTTTAGGATCCTTCAAGAACTAATCCGGAGCAGGGGTGACTGGAACAAGCCGCGAGTTATCTCTAACAAATATAAAAGACACATTTTCTTTGAGCCTATGCAATATCTTATAAATTTGATTTTCAAATCTTTAGTTTTTCCAAAAGCCAGCTGGGAGGGACCTCAGAGCCGGGAGGTTTTGAGGTTTCTGAAAACACTCTGTAAATACCATTTGTCTTGAGGGAATGCCTGATGGGGTCTGTCACCTGTCTGGAAGGGGAAGGGGAGGGAGATGGTCTTGTCTGGATAGGGGTCGGAATTCCTAGAACACGGGCCCCCCTCCACTTGTAGATGAAGTGGAACTTTCCTATGCTCTCAGGCCTTAAGAATTAAAGTTTCCTTTCACCGTGGGGAAATGTAAATCACACGGTCTTGCCTAAATAATAGGGAACCCAGACTCACAACCCTCTACCAAGATAAAGTTAATAAATTGTAATGAATAATTTGACATCTAAGCTTATCTTAGGATAATAATGTTCATTTGCACCTGATGTGGAGGACATATTGAAATATATGTATATACATATACAAAATATAATATATATTATTATGTGTATATTGTCCGTGTATGGACTAGGTGATCAGAAGTATTTGTTTTATACTGAACCGTCGTGATATTAAACTGCTTTCAGTAAAGAAACTTTTCTTACTGAAGAAGTTCAATAGACACTATTCCTACTACTCTTATGAACAATTAATGATAGTAAATTGTCTTATGGGATAGGTTTCTTTGAAGATAATTTCTTAAGCAATGATTCGAAAATTAAAGGCAGTGATTCACATTACTTTGCTTTGTAATTTTTCAAAGACCACTTGTGGGTGGGGGCAATCTTTCAATTCCGTTTTTCTGCCAATGTGAAGAGTAAAAATCCGTAACCCAAGTAGATATGCAATTCTCATTATTTATATGTTCCTGTTCAAACACAAACATTTGTATGCCAGCTGGAGAAATCATTTTCAATGATCGACCTGATTTATTCGATGACCCTTTACTTGGATCTTTAAAGAACTGTCAGGATCAGAACATTGTTATTAATTTAACAATGAATGTAGCTAATTACTGCTGCAGATTTTGGAAATGGGTGGGATGTTTCATAATAGGAAGTGAAAATAATGGTGAAATGGACAGGAATGCCAGTGTCATTCAATGGCTCTGTATTTCTGAAAGGAAAGTATCTTCCAAAGAAAATTAACCACCAGTGGGTACCCCCTGCCCATCAAATTAACTAGAGTTAGCCTAGAACTCAGAACTGTGTGTTTCACCTTTGGATTATTACCTACATTTCATAATTTGTTTCTAAGGTAGCGCTTGAAATACCCTGGGACAGAATGGCTCTGTTAGGAAAGGACCGCATCACTCTGAAGATAGCGAGTCCTTTTTCTAAGTCTTCCTGCTACTTGGGGTCAGCCCAGGGGGAATCGTTTAAATTTGTGGATACACTTTTCTAAATCAAATTAACCTGCTTAGTTAAACGATTAGTCTAATGAGTATAATTTGGTAAATTCCATTTTAATTTCTAATTCAACAGATAACCTCAGGTGTCAAGAAAACGAGTAGGTCCAAGTCCGAGGACAAGGCTCTGAGCAAAACACTTCCCCTAAGACCCCTTATCTGTCCTTAAAGGGAAAGATCGAAGGAGCTCTGAGTCTCGACTTTTAAAATTCCCTTTACTTAGATTTTCCTGTAAATGAACAAGTGGAATTTTCCTATTATTTAAATTAAATTTAAAGCTTGAAGGAGTTCTAAGTCTCAATATTTGTAAATTGATATCCCAGAATTTTCGTGCTCTAAAAAAGTGACAAAAAAATTTTTAACTTTTGTTCCTCCGCTTGACTGTTAATGTTGGCATCTTAATCCTCTCTCTCTCTCACTTTCTTTCTGTCTCTCTCTCTCTTTCATAGATCACGCTATTATGTCTCAATGAAACTACTTGGAAATAAAGTTTTTGCCTGGGTATCACCAAAGAGGAAGCCCCTCCTTTCCTCTGCCTACCCAGTGCCACCTGCCCCCACTTCTGCCTGGGTGGGTATAAGGCAGATCAGCTGCAAAGACCCTTCGGGAATCTGGAACATCCTTGTGCCCCACGCAGCCCCCAGGTTCGTGCTCAGCCACCTTTGCTACTGAGGCCGAGAGGCCCCACCTCCACCCCGGAGTGACTCCTGCCTTTTCCTAGAGTTGAAGTTGCAAATTCCTGGCGCTCGGAACCTAAAAGCAGGCAGGTTGGAAATTGGCAAATCCAGTCATTCCTTTCACCGTGAGGAAAATGCAGAGTCAAGGGCAGGTGAGCTTTTCCCAAGTTACAGGAAAAACTAGAACCCAAAGGTCAGTGTAAGAAGATGCCCCTCTCACTGTGGACCGTGAATTAAATACCTCAAATCTGTTAGTTGGCTTATCAGAGAGCAGATTTATGGAGGAGGAGGAGAAGAGTCTAGACTTAGAGACACATGATTGAAATGCTGTCTCCTCTCCCAAAGGATGTGTTGAAGAAGATGAATGCAAGGGGAAAACAGGGCCTGCTTGGGGAAAAAAAAAAAAAAAAAAACTCGGACATGGAAGAAAGAGATGGGCAGTGCGTGGAAGGGGTCCAGGCCAGGGCAGGTCCAACCCCACCTGCGGGGTTCAGGTGCCACAGCAGGTCCTCCACAGAAGGTACAGCTCCACAGGCCACAGGAAGGTGCCCCTGGAGGGTGCCTTCTAGACCCTTCTACGGACAGAGAAATGAGACCCAGAGAGGGGGTCTTCTTAATCCATACAAGTTAGGGGACAGTCCTGGGGCCTCTCTCAATCTCTGCCTGCCTCTCTAGGGACACAGCTTATACCTATTAGAAATTAATCTGCTCTGGCTTAAAGTGTAACCCAGAGGAAGAATCTATGCCGGTACCCACTCCAGCTTCTCTGTCTCCTGTCTCTGTCTCTGTCTCTGTCTGTCTCTCTCCTTTGCTCCTTTGCTCCTTTGCACCCTTCCTAATCCTCCAGCATTCGTCTGAACCCCTCCCGCCGGCCCGCGCCCCTCACCTTCTCGGCTGGGATGCTTGAAGGTCACGGCTGCGGCAAGCTCCCCGCCGTGTACGGTGACGCCGGCCCCGGGGGGCGCCAGCGGGGGCCCTTGCGCCGGCGGCCACGGCGGGCCCGGGGCGAGGTAGCCGCCGGCCGGCGAGCTGTACACACCGTGCTGGTTGGAGGCCGGGTAGGCGCAGGCCGGGAGGAAGCCGCCCACCGCGGGGAGGCCGGAGGCCGACTGCGGGGAGAGGGAGCGACAGACCGTCGGCAGCGGGCAATCCCGCCGGCTTCTCCAGCACCGGCAGTTACCGGGGTGGGGGGAGTCCCATTCTCCCTGCTGTCCCCACAATGATTCCCCATGCGAAGTCTGGCCTCTAATTGTCCTGGCAAGGACTGTGGCAAAGCGATGTCCACTCAAATTGTTAGAAATAATAACAAAAGGTGAAGGGGGTCATCATATTCACCGTCCGGGACTTAGAGAAAGGGAGTCAGTCCTCAACCTTTTGTGTTAACGGGGCCCAGGTTTTTTAGCAAAAGTGTCTTGGCAAAAGGCAAGTCAATCCCCTCCTAGGAAAGGAGAGAAATATGCCCGCAGACCAGACCTCAACCTTCAGCCCAACTCGCCTCCCCTGGGGGTGGAGGGGGTCTCTTCTCTTTCTCCCTATCCCCCTCCCTCTCCCTCTCCCCTGATTAAGGACACCTCCTTCCCCGCGCTCAGTTACCTGCGTGTATTTAATGTCTGCCTCCAAGGCAGGTTTCTCGAGCCCGTTCACGGCTGGGCTGGCGGGGAAGGCCGTGCGGTTCACGCCGGCCCAGTCTTCCATCTTCGGGGAGTAGGCGGCGCCTTCGCTCCCCCCCAGGGCCCCTGCGGGGACACAGGAGGATTAGAAGAGGCATCTGAGTCCGCGCTGGGCACACGGGCAGCCCTCCGGCCCGGACATCTAAACACGTGCCTACAAGCGCCCAGCCCGGATCCGAAAGCACGACCCAGGCTCCTCTGAACACCCGGCGGCAGATGCTCAGGGCAGCGGGGACCCCAGATTTCGCTGTTGCTCCCAGCGGGGCAGAGGGAGGGTGCTGGGGACCTGCCCCTCGCTCCTCCCAGGTCTCCACCCGCTTCCCACGAAACAGGAAGTTTCTGACAGGGAGAGGCTGACGGCCAGATCTGGGCACCCTCCGCCCAGGCGGCTTTTCCACTTTGCAGAGACGGTGCCCCGAAAGGTCCGAGTTCAAATCCACAGCAGGCTCAAGAGAACTATATGGGCTTCTCAATGTCTCAATAAGCGTCTGGAGGGCTGGAAGCCGTTTCTACTCACAACTCCCTCCAGAGGCATCCCGGGCCTCCAGAAAGAGGCATCAACCCAGCCGCCCGTGAGCGTCGCCTGCACAGGTCTGCTCCTCGCACACGTGTGTGTGCAGAAAACCGAGAGAAAGCTCCAGATCTGAGCTCAGGCCTGGAGAAGTCACCTCCCCGCTAGATCCCCACCGGACGCTCCATGGGAAGCTTTGGCCCAAGCCTGCGGCCCAGGCTGGGTTTGAGCCACAAGGAGAAATGAAGCCTGTGCACGGCCTGGAGGCGCGGCCCACAGCCGCTGGAGCTAAGCCTTCAGTTTCTTTCTGGACGCCCCTCCTGTCTCTTGGGCTACGGTGAATTTTGCCTCTTATGCTCCCGCTGAGTCTGCGCACCTAAGAACACGCCACTCTCTGGCCGGCTGCTGGGGGCAGGGGACAGTGCAAAGAGACTACGGACCCGGTCCCGGCCCCCATCCATTCTTCTGAGCCCCTCACCAAAACTGCCCCTAACCTTCCCCCCTCTCCCCGTCCCTTCCCTCCACACCCAGAGATTGCAAGCAAAGGGCAAATCCGTGGGAGCTTTCACCCTGAGGATGGCTGCAGCCTGCAGGCGCCTGTCACCCGCCAGGCCACGGGGCCTGCTGGAGATTCAGGCCACACAGCAAGACCGGCCAGCCAGACCCTTCGCCTTTTACTCAAAGAGCCTTTGGGCCTGGGAGGGACAGAGCCCTTTGGGGAATGGTGAGGGATCCCGAAAGATCGGGATCTTAAGAAAGGGTCGCAGAATTGACTTTGCGGTTTGTTTGGCTTAGATCTGGCGATAGGGGTTTGCATACTTTTTGCAAGAATGAAAAAGCGCAATTTCAAGCCTCCGAATTTGTGGTCGGTGATTGCTCTTCTATTTGGGAAATATTTTCCATATTTGTCATAAAAAGTTCAAGATGTCCGAGGACTCCCACAGAAGGCCCGGGACCCTCAGTCTCCCTGGCCAACCCGGAGCCCTCCCCTGAGCCAAAACCGGTCGGAGGAGGCCCGCGAGAGTGACCCCTCACCCGCATGCCTCGCCCCCCTCCACTTCTGCCCCTTCCAGGAAGGCTACAGAAGGCCGGCGCCACTGACCTGTTTGCTCCATAAACGTCCGGATGCCCAGGATATTGCTGACCGAGTGAGCCGAGGGCCATGAACGGGGAATGCTGACGTGGCCCGCTGTGCCCGGGACCCCGTGGTGGCTGCCCATCTTGGCGCCCGTGGGCGACACGGGGCTGGGGTAGGGATACTGGTAGATGTGGTTATAGGGCAGCGCCGGCTGCGGCGGCGGCTGCTTGCTCGCCTCGTACGGGCCGGGCTGCGCCAGGCTGCCAATCTTATTGCGCAGGATGCGGCTGATGGAACTCACAGAGGGCACGTTGTACTTGTCGCAGACGCCGTCGGCTAGCAGCCGGTCGCGGATCTCCCAGGCAAAGATGCCGGGGTCGCCCTGCTTGTAGTCCCGGATGTGCTTGACCACGTTGGGGGTAGTGACGCGGGGTTTGCTGCCCCCAATGGCCCCGGGCAGGATGGAGCCCGTCTCGTTGTAGCGCGCCAGGATCTTGCTCACGCAGCCGTGGGATACGCGAAGCTGCCGGCTGATGTCACAGGGTCGGATGCCCAGCTGCGCCAGCTCCACGATGCGCAGGCGGATGGCGTTGGGCAGGGGGCGGCCGTTGACGAACACGCCGCCCAGCTGGTTCACCTCGCCGTACGTCTGCTCTGCGGACGCGCCCGACGAGAGTGAGGGGAGGGGAAAGAACACCGGCGAGTTAGCCGAGGGTGGCCGCGCAGGGACAGGGGCTGCACCCGGGGCACCTCCGAAGGTGACCGGCGGGTCCTCGGAATCCGAGCAAACGGACCCGGTCCGGTCCCGGGAGTTGGCACGCGCGCAGGGACCACGGAGGGGGGAGCCGCGCACTTCAGCCCTCCGTGCCCTTTCGCGACTTCCGACGCGTCTACTTGGGACATCCCCTCCCGCGACACGCCGAGCGCCCCCCACCCACGCCCGGGGCTGGGGGCGTGCGGAGAACGCGGCCAGTCCGGGACCCGGGACCTGGTCTCCCAGGGACCGAGGGCGCGAGGGAAGGGAGGCGCCGGGACACCCCCCGCCTCGTCCGCCCTCCCCTTACCCATGGCGCGCGGGCCGGCCGGCTGCCTGGCGCCGAGGCGGCCGGGGCTGGGCCCGGCGCGGTCCGGGAGAGCTGGGGCGCCGCCGCCGCGGGAGAGGCATAGAGGGAGGGCGCGCGCGAGCCGAGAGCCGCGGCGGCCGGGCCGCGGGCTGGAAGAGCGCCGTGAGCCGCTGCCGAGCGCGCCGCCGCCCGCCGCCGCCGCCGCCCGCTCCCAGGACACTCTCCACGCCCGCGACCCCAGGCCTAGGGTGAACTTCATCCGATTAAGAGAAATTCGTCTGACCGGGAGGCTGCGGAGTGCGGGGATCAATTTGACGTGTCCTCCACGTCAATCTAGGCAGTCACGCCGGAGACGCGCGAGTTGGCAGCTCATTGGTTCCCGTCACTGCGCCCCGGCGCCCCCCTCCCCGCGCTGAAACTCTACCCCCTCCTTCTGTGCTCCCCCCTCAGCCCTCCTTCGGAACCCAGCCCCCTACACACACACACACACACACACACACACACACACACAGTCCTAACCCCAGCCGGGCCTGGGACCTTCCACTTGCTCCGCTTCCCTCGAAGCCCCTCACCCCTCGGGTTTTGAGAATGATGGGCTAGTCATTTCAAATTGATGAGTACTTATTAGTACTAGTACTAGTTTGGGTTTTAGTTGTATCACTAACCTCCGCTGCCATTACTACTAAGATATCCGAGGATTAAAGTCGGTTATGGCACGGTGGTCAGTGTGGGGCTACCTCTCCCGTCCCTCTCCCTGGGCAGAGTCAGGGGAAGAGCGGTGCCAGCGCCCCAACTCCGGACGGGCGGGCAGCGTGCTGGTGTCGCAGTGAGAGCCCAGGGTAATGCAGGGCGCCTGGCCAGCCGGGTCCAAAGTGTTTGCGATGGAGTGACTCCAGAGTGCCCCCACTTCTGGCTGACACCCCAATTTCGCTTTCAGAAGATCTTTACAATGTTTAACAGCTACCCACTCCTTGGGATAGTAGTGTGATTTCAGTGATGTGAGGGGGGCACATTCTAGATTCTGTCTCCCTGTGGACAGGCCCACCCACTTGAACTCATTTCTCTCAGAGAGGTGACCCAGGACTCAGGTCAGAAAGGGATCCTGACCTGCTGCCCCCAGAACAGGGACCCCACACTGTCCGGACCCCAGGGGCGTCCTGGTGGCCTGCCAGAGGGCAAACGCTATAGCTCCTGCTCTAGGTCGTTCCAGTTCCTTGTCTTCCAAGCTGGAAGCCTGCATCTGTCCATGCGGGGGGGGGGGGGGGGGGCGTGGCCTCATCTTTCACCCAGCACCTGTGGCTTCCAAGAGGTCTTTGTTAAACCACTGAATGGTCCTTTCCCCTTCCTGTAAGTGGGGTTTGCACAGCCCTGAACTCTTTGGACTTAGCATTAACCATCAACACTTTTCTCTACTTCTATCCTGCATCAACATCGAGTTGTAGATTTCCCAGCCTGTGTCACTAACTGTGGTAGTCCCAAAGGGAGCCTTGAGGTGGGGTTCAGGAGAGAGCAGGTAAAGGGAGAAAGCTCCTGGTTTTGACAGAAGACTGGGACCTGGGAGTTCTGAGCTTGGGGCCAGTAATTGCCAAGGGCATTTAGCTGAATGCGTAGGAGCAGAAAGGGGGGCCTTGGAGGGAGCCTAGGAAAAGCCCTGGTTCCTAGGATTCCTGTATGCTCCCAGCTCTCCTCAGAAGGAAGGAAGTGTCCCCCACCACCATCGCCCCAAAAGTCCAAGCGCTTGGGGGCTGGCAGAAAGCTGCACGCAGCTCCTGGACGGTGATGCTGCTGGAAGCACAGACAGACTCCACCAACGCAGCAGGGACTAGTGGAGACCAAGTCCCTGACTCCTTTCCCTCCTCTGCTCTCGGGAGGGAGTGCACAGGCCCCGACAGATAATTCCGAGAATTATCCTTGGAAAAAGAAAAACCGGGTTCAAAAGAAGCGAGGACTCTCCCTTCCTGCAGCACAGAAAACATAGTGCAGACTCGGGCTCCAGGGACTTCAGGGAGGCCACAGGGACCGGTAGAGGTTAGTCAGTACACTGGCGAGAGTTGGGGGTGGGACTCTTTGGAAGATAAGGCCCGTCCACGACCGTGCAGCGTCGGGTTTCAGAGAGGGGAAAAGGTGGTTTGGATTAAGGTGGGCAAAGCCAGGAACTCTGCAAAGGCCCCAAGCAGAGCACTGAGTGCCCGATGGACGTGGGGCCCTCCGAGGCTGCGGGCAGTGGGATACGCCCCGCTCAGTTCTCTCCAGGTGGTTTGCAACCTGTTAGCCCCTGATCTAGACTTTCGTTGTCTGAATTTCAAGTCGGGCGCCGAAGACCAAAAAGTTTTATTCCGGGAAACGCAGCATCCATAACCCTGTGCGCCCTCAAAATAAGGTGAAGCAGCTAAAGCCGTTTCTACCCACCCCCCCCGCCCACCCCGTAGGCGCGCTCGGAGAAGAACAAATGGAGCTGGGGTGTCTGGGTGAGAGGTGGTTCGCCCCAATCTCCCTGTCAGGGGAGCATCACCCCACCTATGCCAGTAAACCGCGGGGCGCGGGCAAGGAGGTGAGCCCAGGTCCCAGGACGGCATCTTCTCCCCACTCCCCTTGGTGGAGATCTTCCAGGGCTGGAGGAGACGCTAGGAGGATTGCGCCGGCGGCTCCCTGGGGTGTCGGAGCCCGCCGGCCCTCATTTCACAGCCCACATCCCTCGCACCACCACCCCTCCAGCCGCCGGCTGCCCGCTGCTGGACCACACAGCGCTCGCGACAGCCTGCTCCCAGCCCGCCGCCAAAAAGCTTACAGTTTGTCGCCCCCTGTCGGCCCGCGGCTCGGCTCCACCGGCTCCCGCGCGGCGGGCTGGGCTGGAAGCGAGGTGGCCCAAAAGTGGGCTTGCAGAAGGAAAGGAAAAGACTCTTCCACCTCCCCGGGATACAGCTTGGTCTCCTCCATGGCAGGGGGCGGCGACGTGGTCGGTGCTGAGCGCGCAGAGGTAAAAAGCTCGCGGGTTCCACGTCTCTGCTGGGCTGGGTTTGGCTCCGTTGTTTCGAGCGCCTCGGCGCAGCGTGGAACAAAGTGAAGAGCGGCTCCCGGGGACGCAGGGCAGAGGAGCTAAGGGCGCCCGCCGGGACCCGGGAGACAACGCGTCCCGCTGGGGCTGGAAGCCCGGAGGGCGAAGGACAGATTCGAGGGTCCCTGAGTGGCTTCGGAGACTGACGCGGGTTTCCCAGGACAGAAAAAGGAGTAGCAACTACGTGCCAAAAGCGAGCGGCAAAGAGGAGGCAGGAAGAGGGTGTCGGTCCTCCCGGAAGGCAGGATGGGTTACGGGTGAGTACTCCTGCGGTTTGCCGCCTGGGCCCAGAACCCGAAAGTTAAGGCTGTGAGATAAAGGTTCGGTGACAAGGTCATCCTTGGAGCGACAGTCACCCCACTTCACGTCTCCTGCGTCGCTTTGTTTTTTGGTGGGACTGTATCGGGGAGTTATTTGGGTGCAAACGAAATGTGCCAGTCGCGATAGACCGCGGTGTTCCCGGAGCCCGTGCATCGCAAAGGCTTCAGGAGAAACCTAAACCAGCAGAAGGAAGTCCCGCTCGGGTCCCGCGGGGCTGAAGGAGCAACCATCGGGCCGGGCGCCCTTCGCTTCGGCGACCTGGAAGGACCCGAGCGCAGAAAACAGAGGCAGCATCCCGGGAGGACCCTGGGCCGAGCCCGCTGACTAACGGCGAACGCCGGTACCCAGCCACCTCCGCCGGGCACGCTGGACCAGCGCGGGCTCCGAGGGAGCGGGGACGGGATGCCGGGGCCTCCCTCCGGCCCGTGAGCCCCAGGCCTGCGGGCCTGCACGCGCTCCGGGGGAGTCCTGGCTCCGCGCACACCCCGCACTTTTTTTTTTTTTTTTTTTTTTTTTGCGGTACGCGGGCCTCTCACTGCTGTGGCCCCTCCCGTTGCGGAGCACAGGCTCCGGACGCGCAGGCTCAGTGGCCATGGCTCACGGGCCCAGACGCTCCGCGGCATGTGGGATCTACCCGGACCGGGGCACGAACCCACGTCCCCTGCAGCGGCAGGCGGACTCTTAGCCACTGCGCCACCAGGGAAGCCCCACACCCCGCAATTTTGCTGTGATTTGAAGTGCACTGTGCCGTGAGTCGTGTGGTTGGAAAGCAAAGTCAAACCGAGTCTCTTCACTTTCTTTTTAAATTAGCTTTAAAAAATAAAATAGGGCAAGCTACGGAAAGCGCTTTGTGCACCAGGTTATGTTGTGCCCTCACCCACCGCACTCACACAGTTTTGCAAAGGTGATCCCGCGCAAACTCGTAAGAAGTAAGTACGGAGTGGACAGCTGCTCAGAGACGTAAGGGAGGAAGAGCTGACCCAGATCAGGGAATTGCAAACCCCACGGAATGCGCGAACCGAGAACTAGCTCGCCGGAAACGGGACTGTGAGATAAAGCAACGGAACCCCACCCGGAGTGACCGCGGCGTTGGGGGCCTGAGGGGAGGGGAGGAGGGAAGAGGACTCGCGGTTGAACCGGCCCTGTTGCAGGCGGCGGAGTGGACTCACAGGGAAGAGGGTGGGTGCGTCACGCCCTGCACCTGCCGCTCCAGATTGGGACACAGAGACTCCCCAGACCCCGAATGGAAGATGTTGAAGATGATGCCAGTTAGCATGAAAATAGAGCCCCAGGCACAAGAAATACCGTAGGCTTCTCAGACAGATTCCCGAGGCTTGTTTCCACTTGGCCTGCTGGTGGCCACGCTGGCCTTGAAGTTGGTTGCCTAGCCTCGCCTTTTAGTTGCCAGCCTGGAAACGGGTCGAGTAGGCAGTGATGGGAAGGAACGCCGTTCCCCTGGGGGCTGTTCCCCTGGGGGCCGTTCCCCTGGGCGCTGACCGGGGCATGTCCTTGGAAATGCAAGGGGAGAGAAGCAAGGAAATGTTTTTTTTCATTTTCCTAAAATGAAATGGACAAACAAGAATAGATGAGTATTGTCCGTGTGAATAATAGTTTCCGGGTTCCATTCAGAGGGATGGGGGGAAAATCAGCAAACAGAAATCTGCCCTGAAACCCCCACTAGAAATAGAGGGAAATTGAACACAGCAAACGAGGATCTGAGATACTTCCTACCCTGCAATGCAGGGATATGACTACTACATTTGTAACATTTCTTTTGGAGTAGAAACGTTTTAAATGTCGCATTTGGGTGATAAAAATTTACTAGAGGAAGCTGGTGCCAAGTAGGAAGAAATGGTTTCTTTGAGTTTTTCTGAAGGACCAGCTGGCGTCCCTGCAATTCTTTCGTGGTTATTCTCACGGGGGCAAAATCCACAGTTTCCCTCCTCTCCCTGGCAATGGGCATATCAGATAAGCTTCAATTTCCCCTTATATAAAATGACCTACACTGTCTAATTAGATCTATTTCATTTCATTCCATCAACCAAAAGCCTCCAAAGGGCTCTCCAAGCACTGGTCAAAATTCCACCTATGCAGTGAGCTCTCAGAAGTGTTTATATGACAGTGCTAAGAGTCTAAACAGCAATATTAAAATGGAAATATTTGGGAAACTTAAAATGTCCATGGGGCATATCTCCTGTACATGGTCTGGGCACTTGGAAAAGGAAAGATCTAACAGGGGTACAGAGGACAGAAGGGACATTTTCAAAGGAGACCAAGAGAGTGATGGCATGTCTGCCTACAGGATGACTCGCACAGGCTGTAGTGGGCGAGGGTCTCCCACTGCCTAGTGGATGCCCCTGTGGATCAGACTTGCTCTGCTGCAAATATTGACATGTGTGAGACATCCACACCGGCCAGCCTAATTGGAACCAGCTTGAAGTGTGCTGCCCTTGAATGCTTTGGAAATTTCTGATCCTCCATGGACATAGGACCTGGAGAATGGATGGAGGACATGGCAACTGAAGGACACATGTAGAGCCCTTTTCCTTGAACTAAAGAAATGCCCATCCAGTTGTGATTTACATGGATTTGTCTGATTTCTCATTAAAGATCAGTCCTCTCCAACCTCGTAGTGCAAGTGCTAGAACAGGGTGGTTAGGAGGTTTGCACTAAAGAACTCTGAAACCTGCTGGTAGAGGGTTTCCAACTTCCCCTCAGACCAACAGTGAAGCAGGCATCCTACCCCCATTTTCTGTTATCCATTTCTTGCAAGCTTAAAATTATCATTCATAACTAGATGGTAATGATTTTGCTTTTTGAATCCAGCATACTATTTGGAAACCTTGCTGTTTGGGAATAAAGGCTTTGTTCCAGGCTTGTGGGTTGGTTGGTTTAGTGTAAGCTCAGAAGTCTTAAAGGCCTCTGGAATTGTATGTTCTCATCAAAGTAGGATCTCCTCCACGTTCATTTAACTTTTCATATAGATCCCTATGTTATTTCTCCCTGCAATGCTGCTCAAATCATTTTCTTGTCAGAAATCAAGTGTCTTTTATGAGGAGCTTTCTTTCGGGCACAAATGGGATTTTTACTTGTGAGTAACTTTTTACTGCTGGGCTACTTGGTCACTTTTAAGCAGTTACCGCTTGATATCTTTTTCTCTGTAATTGCTGCAATACCTCAATGCCTGCTACATATACATATATATAACATGTTCGCAGCTCGGTGATGGTTTTAATTTTCTCCACCCCCCTCCCCACATGTATGGGCCATGGAGTTTTATTGAAGACCCGTAATGCCTCCGGTTTTGATTTAGTGTTTTGGAGTTTGTGATCTCACTGCCCGGTATGGAAAATATTAGACAGGGTCTGCAGATTGCATGCCGGAAAAGACCCACATCACCACTGTGGGCCGAGTGCTCGTCACCAGCTCCCCAATAAGCCGAATGTGCGGCCATTGGAATCAATGCTCGGTTTTTGTGCCTTGGATAGAGACCATCTCAGCCAGTCCTGCTGAAGCAAAGCTTCTTGAAGACACTGATTCTCCCAGTGGCTGCACTTTGGAATCATCGGAGGAGACTTCGAATGCCCGGGTCCCACCCACAGAGATTTTGGCTGAATTTTTCGGGGTGCAGCCTGGGGTTTTGAAGAGCTGCCCAGGTGATTCCAATGTGCATTAAATGTTGAGAAGCTCTGCTTTAGGGAGGGGGTGATGTAACTTGATGCCTCCCGCTTTGCAGCGGTGTTCCAGGATGCCCGAGACCGGCTGGCGACTGACCTGCCTCATTCACCTCTGTGGACACCTTAACATGACACATGAAAACATGTTTAACTCCATGGAGCAAACGTCCTTCCTGTGCGTTTTTACACTGTCACTTTGGCCCCTCTCGAATCAGCTGAAGAGGGAGAAGGCTGCCTTCTCAAGCTCGCTCGGCTGCCCTAGGTTTGCTGTCTTTAAAAGCAAGAACCTTGTATCCCTGCCCTCACACAGGTGATCACAGCCTCCCAGTTAAGTGAAGCCATCTTCACAAGGAGCTGGGGTCGGAAGGTGGGGGGGATCATGGAGACGGAGATTGACTCAGCTATTGGTGCTGATGAAGATGGACTTGGGGAGAAGTGGCAACGAATCATAAACGCTGCCCATCGGGGAGTCAGAGTAACTGCATTGTCCAAGGAGGAGAGAAATGAACTGGCCTTTTTAACAGGGTTAAATGACCCTGCCCTCTTGCCATGTAAGGTAGCAGGGCAGGCATAACCCTCAAGCTTCTCATAGCATCTAAGAAAGACTGAATCTTCTTTAGGGCTAAGTGTAGCTTAGTATTTTTATGACTGTTTCTGCTGTTAACATTATTTAATTGCCATGCACATTGGAAGACGGAAACTTTATCACAGGGCTGCGGCAGTGTTGCATTTTAGATCTCAGAGTTGCTTGCCCCCCAGATCGCTGGTTTGCTGTAATAAGGACAGAAGTGTCAATTCATGGGGGGAGGGTAAGGGGGGGGCGGAAAGAGAAAGAAAGAAAAATGCTTGACTTATCCTCTTTAAAGTCTCAGAAGTCATTAAAAGGAAAACTCCTTTTCATTTTTAATTAGTCTCGCCTTGGTAATAAACGTGAAGATTTAGATTGCTCTATTTGATTTGGACTGTTTTCTAAGCTTAGGCGTATTCCAGAATATGAACTGCATTTCATTTTTAAACAAATTCCAAGAAAATCTGAGGTTAACTCTGTTGCTGCAGTGCCTTTATGTCCTTTGACTTCTAAGGTGCATATTTTTAAGATCCTGTTTAGCTATAACATTTTGTTTCTCAATCACTATAGGATCAAGAGAACAAATACACTAATTCTTGTGGGGCTTTTAGGTCTCGTTCATTTTTTAAAATCTTACATGGGCACCTCTTGAGGAGATCTTAAACTATCTATTTTAGGAGCCACATCAATTTTTTAAAGTGTCTTATAAAAAATTCTTTGTGTTCACCTACTTTAATAAGATGATACTGTTTCTGTTATGTTCTAAGAAAATGGTAAAATAATTTAAAGGTACAGGGAAATTAATCATAACAATAACAACAGTAAAAATTAAAATGCCCTTAGAATGGTTCGGCATTTCTCAGCAACAACTGGAAACTTAAGATTTAGAAGGTTGTACCCAAGGCAATACCAGATTCAGAACTCAGTGGCAGGACACTGGCCTTCCAAATGGATGTGCTGAGAAAATGTGTTTTGACAGGGTTTCTAAGCATCGAGACGCTGGCAAAGGGGATACATGAATTAACATCCATCCAACTGGGAAATACTCAGCATTGGGAATACTCCTCTTGACAGGCCATCCAGGGGAAGTTTGGCTACCCCATGACGGGACAGCATAGAGGTGCTGTCCATTTCGCTTTCCGTAATAACACCTCAGGTTGAGCCAAGACTCTGCCGGGTCTAATCTCCTTCTGTAATTATGTCTCACAAAATACAAGCCAGGCCGTGATGCGAGGGCCTGGCCTTTGCATGTGCGGGACATGTGTTTGTATTCTCGATGTCAGCCAACTGATGTGGGCAGAACGAATCTGGCACTTCCATCTTCATTTCTCTTTAAGCTGGGGTGTAGGTAACTGCAAGGGGGCCGGTGGGGTTGACTGGGGCTCAGGACACAGCAGAGGTTCAATCTAGACGAATGGCACTCCATGAGGTTTGATGGTGGTTTGCTTCCCCTTTGGGCCCCAGGTCCTCCTGTCTTTTTAGGCTGGATTCATGCTGCCCCTCATTACCGAGGGCATGGGAGTTCAGCTGAGGGCCTTCTGTTCTCATTATGCCTTTGGAGCTTCTCTTTGTGTCTCTAGTATTTAAGCTGCAGGGAGGCTGGAGGGATTTATGATCAGATGGGAGCCGAGCCGAGCTGCTACCCGCAGTGGGAACACGTGTGTGAGCACCATCGTGGAGCTGGCACACAGAGGTCGACGCTCCCTCTTTAAAGAGGACGCATCCATGGGTCCAAAATGTACATGCATCTCAAACTCAGCAAAGGACCTGGCTACAGAAAAGCTTAGTATAGCTGAGTCGAGGCTTTTTATTCACTCTGAAGTCTCAGTTTTGAATCCAGGCTCTGCCACTTACTGAGGCCTGTACTCTGAGCCTCGGTCTCTCTGGGATAGGGTCATAGTAAGGATTCGTGGCCTGGCTGTGGAAAATGCTTCACCACAGCAGGTGGTTAATCTGTGGCCTTTATCCTCTACATTGGTTTTCTATAGTTTTAAGAAACTCATGCATTTTAATTCTTTGTCTCTTTGATAGGACATCTGTTAGACATGCAGTGGGTGATTTGCTTATAGAAATGTTTATAAATCAAGCTGTCTTAAATCAGGTCTTGGGAAGGAAACAGCTTTAAGGTATTTTTCTGAGTTTCTGTTTGTTTGCCACATTCTTTCGTGGTTCCTTCTGGGGAAGGGCCACTCCTGGGGAGACAGGGTCCACAGTGAAGAGGTGGTGAGTGGCAGCTGTGAACGCTCGAGTCTGAGAAAGCTGAGGAAGAAGGAAATCCATGGATGGCCCAGAGTTTTCCGATGTCCTGGGAGGACAGTGATTCTTACCAGGCCACTTCTTCCTGTGATGCGAGGATGCCCGCACTAACAGGACTCCCGGGCCTGTTCTGGCTTTACCCGCTGGAACACCAAACTCTTCCTTTGTCAGAAATAAGAAGATCTTATGTCTGTGTTTGCTTTCTTGCTTTTTTTGTCTTAAGTGGAGGTTTTTCCTTTCCTTGTTTGCCTTCTGAACATGTTCTTTCTGCTTGAGGAAGTGCTGGGGACTCCCTCAGGGAATGGGACCCGTCCCTTGTGAACCAAGGCTTGGGCTTGGCTGTCAGGGGGCTGTCTCTCCAAGGCCTCCACAGTGACGGGTTGCCCCTGATGGAGCCAGAGTGAGGTTTGACTTCCGTGCCTACCACAAGTTACCGTCCCCTTGCAAATTTGCATCTCTCTTGGGTTGCCCCCCATTTTAACTTTTCCCCATTCCCTGAAGTGCCTCAACTCCAAGGATTTGGTGAAGTGGCAACTTTGATTCTTAAAAAGGTCACACCCTTGAGATAACCAGGCTGTACCTTATTCATTTGGGCAGAATGCTTTAGTGATCTGATAGCCTCTGTTTATTCTGGGGCCGGCGCCTCCCGTAGAGCAGTGGCCACTATGGGGCGCTGCCCCGACCCACTTCCACCCCAGGTCTGAGCCCCTCATCCCCGGCTGCTGGGGGGTGTTGATGCTGACAGCTCCCAGCCGGCCCCCCCACTGCTTCAGCTGACGACAGCCATCACACTCAAGGATTCTCCCCTTCCTGGGGCAGCTTACATCCCATGACTGCAGACGTGGGGACCCAGAAACCTCCACAGGGACAACTGTGAAGGGCCGTCCCAGGGCCAGGGCTCGGTGTGGGGTCAGCAGAGGCCTTCCCAGCACTGCCGCTTCTCCTGTTCAGTCCTGACCCCTCGCCCCTCAAGATGTTGATCCAAGAACACCTCTCGGTAAACCTCCTGCCACAAATCCTGACTCGGCCCAGTTCCCTGGGAGACCAGCCTGTGACAGACGTTCCCTCCTTTGCCAACCATGTGGGCTCGTTATAGCCATTTCCTTGCTCCACAGATGAAGGGAAGAGGCATGGAGATAAAATCATGGCCACCAAATCACACGGGGAGGGAAGCCAGGATGGCTGCCCCGCCATCCTCCTGCCCAGCTGAGGGAGCTGCTCCGAGTGGGTGGGACTTCTCCCCGGAGAGAAGTGATTGGGCTCTGGCCCACCGGGGGCCAGGAGGGGGCTGTCTGGGCTGCAGCAGGACCATCTCAGATTAGCATCAGGGATTGAGAATCTGAAAAGCAAAAGAAGGCAACAAATATGAAGGTGGGAGTGCTCCTTCCCTTCCACCTTCAAATGCAGTGATTTTAAAACGTGGTCTGGACTTCCCTGGTGGCACAGTGGTTAAGAATCCGCCTGCCAATACAGGGCACATGGGTTCGAGCCCTGGTCCAGGAAGATCCCACATGCCGCGGACCAACTAAGCCTGTGGGCCACAACTACTGAGCCTGAGCTCTAGAGCCCACAAACCACAACTACTGAGTCCACATGCCACAACTACTGAAGCCCACACACCTAGAGCCCGTGCTCCGCAACAAGAGAAGCCACCGCAATGAGAAGCCGGCGCACCGCAACGAAGAGTAGCCCCTGCTCGTCGCAACTAGAGAAAGCCTGTGTGCAGCAACGAAGACCCAACACAGCCAAATAAATAAATTTATTTAAAAAAATAAAAAGAACATCCCACTAGTGTTCAAAAAAAACATAAAATAAAATAAAATGTGGTCTGGCTCTGTTTCCAACATATGTACATTTCTGGAATGGAAATACAACAGAACCTCCTAAGGACGCCACAAATTAGAACTTGGGAACATGAACCATGCTGGTGGGCTTATGCCAGCTCTAAAAAATAGCTTCATTCAGCAAATTAATCAAGTAGCTTCAATTACAAGGGAAACATATCTACTGAGAAAGAAATGATTTTCAGACTTTTAGGAGCTTATGTTAACATGTAATTCATTTGAGCAAATATAAAGTTCTTTCTACAATCAACACACGGGTGGTGATGCAGGGATTAGGAACAAGATGCAGTTTTCAGTCTTTATGGTCTTTATGTTCTGGTTACAATTTCTGAAATTTGGGTGTGCCTCCCCTGCTGGGGCTGGCAGTGAGAGAGACGGAGCTCCCAGCCATGCAAAAGCACATCCTCCTGAAACGTTCATCTCACCTCATGATTTTGGAAAATAACATGATTTTGATAGCCAAACAAGCACGCGTTGTTCATGGCATAGGAGACAAGTTTGTTACCCTTTTTAAGGGCAAGACAGATGTCAGAAATGCCACCCTGGCACCCTGGAGCCGATGATCAGACGGGGCATTCACCTGGGGCATTAGAGGGGTACTGTGGGGAAAACCTTGGAGCCCCACTGAAGGCAGAGCAAGCAGAGGTAAAGCCACAGTTCCAAGGCAGAAGAGGTCACGAATGGCCGGGGGGCCACTGGGCGTTTCAGGAAGGAGTCGGCATCTGAGATGTACCTTGAAGAGTGGATTTTGACAGGTGGAGGCCCAGAGGGCGGACAAGGGGCAGGAAGAGCCCTTCCAGCAAAGAGAAGGTGAGCAAAGGAAGGTCACAGGAAGGCAGGGGTGAAAAGTAAACAGTTTGGCTGGGAGGGAAGCAGGGCCCTGGGAGGAAAGTGGGGGCAGAGAAAGCAGGGAGGAGGGTTAAGGCCGTGCAGTGTTGAGCCTGGAAGTTAAAGGACAGTTAAAGTGGAGGTGTCAGTGGGGAGGCTGGGGAGCTCAGGCCCCAGTTCTGGGGGGAGAGCTGGGACTTCAGAACACAGGCTGTGCAGACTGAAGGCAACTCCTGCTCGACCACTGTCGTACTGGGGCAAGTCATCAAACCTCAGTTTTTCCATCTGGAGAATGGGGTCACAAGAGAATGCATTTCTTTTTTTTTTTTTTTTTTGAGAATGCATTTCTTGACATGAAGAGACTTAAATGAGATCAGGAAGCTAAGGCATGCTCTTGGGACAGTGCCAGCCACATAGCAAGTGCTCGATAAATGATTGTTGTTAGAATAATACTCATTAATGATTATAATCACATATAACAATTTTATTATAATATATACTTGTTATCCTGGGTCTCCAGACAAATCAGTGAAATAGTGAGAAATCAAGAAGAAGCCAGGTGAGCTGTGACCTGGCAATGCTGAAGGGGAAAGACGCCCAGACAGGCGTTTTGCTCTGCTAATCGTAAAACGATCTTAGCTATGCACAAAGGCAGAATTTCTGCAAGCCACAGCCTGCTGGCTTCCGATATATTTTTCCCTGGAGAACAACAGAACCTCATTCCTACAGACTCCTCGGAGTCAGGTGTGTTTTCCCAGAGTTCTCCTCCCCCACCCCCTCCCCCATTCCCACCCAATCATCTCAGTACTGGGAGCAGCCACTGGAAAACAGAGGGCAGCGTGTATATGTCAATCCCAGTCTCCCAGTTTATCCCTCCCCCCTTCCCCAATACTCTGTGATGACCTATATGGGAAAAGAATCTAAAAAGGAGCGGATATATGTATATGTATAACTGAGTCACATTTTTGTACACCTGAAACTAACATAGCATTGTAAATCAACTATACTGCAATAAAAAAATTTTTTAAAACAAAGAAAAGAGCAGATTTGAGCTTCACCTCCTGGGGCCTGGGGCCAAGAGGGAAGGAAAAACATACCATCCAGGACCTCCCTGGGATCCTGGGATTGATGGAAAAGGTCTATGGGGTCTTGACTGCCTGCCACACCTGCCAGTAACAGGCCTTCTCTTCCCAGAGGTGACCATGGACCTTTGACACCATGGACCACTCTTTTTATTTATTTTTTTAATTATTACTTTATTTTCATGAAATTGACATTATACAATACTATTTTTATCACTCAACTGTATTAATAAGTAAAGCAAAAAAGAATCAGCCCTCTAAAGTTATTTGCATTTAACCTGGCTAGAAAAGTCAACCTGATTATTTAATCTTTCTAATTCTCTTCTGCCCCACATATGGCAGAACATCTTTCTTATTTTAACTTGTATATTTTGCACTTTATGTTGTCTCCTTTATTTCCTTCTTAACAATTTTTCCCTTTATTTTCTTCTTAACATTTTTTCTTTTTTTTTTTTTTTTTGCTGTCAGTTTGATTGGGTCATATCCAGTATGTCAACTAAAACTGATATAAAATGTATACCGTGCTTGTATCGGTCTGGGTCCAATCAAGAATAGGAACCACACAGTGGGTTAAGTTTAATATAAAGAATTATCAAGTTCTGATAAAAGAATGACTAGAAGGAAACTGTGTACGGTATTCTAGGGCTAAGGGAGAATACCCAAAGAAGGACAAACTTAGAAGGGTCCCCCTCCCCAAGGCTGGTTCAGATCTTATTGGAGAAGGTGTAATTCAGCCCATTGGATAGCAGAGAAGCTTGCTGGTTTGCTCTGGCCACAACTGTTCTTCAGTCTCCTCTGGAGCGCAGGTGATCAGGAACCAGTGGGGTGAGCTTGCAGAGGGAATGGGAGGCAAGGCACAAGTGTGCTGTGTCCAGGTCTGCAGTGGGAGGGGAGCAGGTAGAGGGGAAGGGGGTGTCAGCTGCAAAGTGAGCAGTGACTCAGGCGGACCACTCTTTTTAAAATTTCATTCTATCTTTTTATCTATTGACAAAAACACAGTCACATGACTCGAGTTCCCAAAAGGTTTAAAGCGGTCCCCTTTAAGTACTCTTGTTCCCACTCACACCCTGCCCTGTTCCCCCCCTGAAATATACAGGGACCCACTTTTATCTGGTGTTTTTGTGTTCTTTTATGCAAATAAACGCGAACAAGAACACCTGGTCTTACCCCACTTTCTTACACAGAAGGCAGCGTGCCAGGCTCGCTGTTCTGCACGTCACCGTTTTCACTCACCCTGGAAAACTTTCCATATCGGTGCAGGGAGGGCCTCATGCCCTTCTTTTAACAGCCGAGTAGGCTTCCACCGTCTGAGTACTGTGCTTATTCAGCCTCTTAATTGTGTCCAGTCTTTTGCTATTTTGTGGGCACACAGATATGCATCTGTGGGATCAATTCCAGAAGTGGAATTTCTGTGCCAAAGGATACATACATTTGTAACCCTGATAAATGTTGCCAAATGGTCCTCTACAGGAGTCCTACCATTTTGCACTCCCAAGGGCAACTTTTTCAGCCCATCTGTTAGGGGCTGGCTGGGGTATTATTACAGTTATTGTTGGCATTTCTCTTCGTAGGAATGAAATGGAACATCTTTTCATGTTTCAGGCCTTTAGTGGTTCTTTTTCTGTGAAAAGTCTTTTCTATTGGCCCTTTTCTCAGTTTCCAGGAAATCTTCACATCTTGGGAAGATTCACACTTTATCTGTAATATGGGTTCTTTTGTTTGTTTTTACTTTAAAATTTTTTAATTTTATTTTGGAGTAGAGTTGATTAACAATGTTGTGTTAGTTCCAGGTGTACAGCAAAGTGATTCAGTTATACATATACATGTATCTATTCTTTTTCAAATGCTTTTTCCCATTTAGGTTGTTACAGAATATTGAGCAGAGGGACTTCCCTGGTGGTCCAGTGGTTAAGACTCCCCGCTTCCAATGCAGGGGGTGCAGGTTCGGGGAACTAAGATCCCACACGCCACATGGTATAATATGTTTTTTTTCCCAGATTCTCACTTGTCTTTTGACTTTGCTTATGGTGATTTTTTTTCATGTAGAAGCTCTTGACTCTTAGGAGTCAGATTACTCTGTCGTGTTTTGTTGGTTTTTTTTAATCTTCTGGACTTTGTGGCACCCTTAGAAAAGCTTTCCTTCCTCCATGACATAAAGAACTCCCCCATGCTTCCATCTGCTACTTTCCTAGCTTCATTTTCTTCTACTTAAACTGTGATCCATGGGCATTAACCCAAGTGTATGGTGGAAGGTGTGGGTCTGTCTTTCTTCAGAGGGTCACCTGGTAAAGGAACCCCTCATAGGAACCCTGACAACTCCTAGCTTGTCAATTACTGAAGCCTTTTACCTGCACTCATGGCCTCTTGTCACCCCCTGTGGACAAGCGATTGCCCAGAGACTCATTCTAAAATACCTGCTTGGCCGTACTGTTGTCTAGCCCCTGAGCTCAACCTACCTGTCCCTTCCACAAATGGCCCTGCTCAGTGTCACCCTTTCACAGTTCTGGCCACCCAGGTCATTCTGCCCAGGGGGTGTCCTCCGGGTGGTCCTCCCTCTCCCTGGATCACCAGACCCTTTTAGGGAGACAGGGAGGGAGCAGAGTAAAGTGGTTCAAATGAACAACAGCAGTAATATCATTTATTATGCAACCTTGTTATGCCCAAGACACTGCTCTCAGCACCTCGCACGCGTCCACAGCGTTCGGCACAGGGCCCGGGCTGTGTGTGCTCGAAAAACATCATCTACACGTCCGGCTCTCTCTTGCCTTTTATCCTTCTATGAGGTCTCTATTTTTGATACTAGTCTATTAGCTCTCTCTTTCTAACACATTAGAATTCAAAAATTGTCAAAAAAACTCTTCAAATTGTCTTCAAAAATTGTCTTTTGAATTAGAATTCAAAAATCTATGGCTCTAATGAAAAATTGTCCATTAATAAGACTGGCAACATCTGAACCCAGTGATCAATCTTCACATCACAGAAGAGGAACAGCCAGACCTGTGTGCCTCCCTGGGGGGCAGTCGGAGACCCAGGGCCCAAGCAGTGAACCGGAATCGGATCACCTCATCACCAGCTTACAGGGCATAAAAGATAAAGGTTGTTTAAATGACCTCACAGGGATGCAATTAGCCCAACCCAAAATGTGGGAAATTCTACAAAGCAGGGACTCCATTTATCCAATAAATAAATGGCAAGGGGGAAATAAGGGTATATAATAGATACAAATAAAATTAAACTAAATAAAGGAGACCTAAGAGATCTATCAACCAGGGGAAACGGTTGACTTTGTTGGAATCGTGATTCAAACAAAACAACTGCAAAAACTCACTTATCGATCAATCACGGAAACGTGAACACTGGCAAAATATTAGAAGACACTAAGAAATTATTGTTAGTTGTTTAGGTGTGTAATGGTGTTGTGTTTTTGTTTTTTAAAAGTATCCTCATCTCTTAACTCTACATACTGAAATATTTACTGATCAAATGGCATCTGGGATTGGCTTTAACATAATCCAGCAAACGTACTTGATGTGTTCCAGTACATTTCCTACCCTTGTCTGCTAGGTCCCAAGCTGCTCAAGGTCAGGGAGCAGGCTCTACACCTTCGTACTGGGCCTTAAAGCATAGCATTTCCAGGAGGTATTTGCTGAATTTGCTGAATTTCCTGAGCACGGAATCACTTGAGCCCAGGAGCTTAGCTTGGTTTCCAAATGTCCCCCAGTTTGAAGGTTGCCTCGAGGTAACTTGGGTCATCACATGAATCTGATAAGACAACAGTAGTTTGGTGAGAGTTGGCATTCTTAGTTTTTCATTGCAGACACTGTCAAACCCATCCTCAACACCCGTCTCCTCCCACAAGCAGGAGGTGTTGGTAGCAATAGCTCTCAACCCCCCTAAGGGTCTGGGGGACAGGAAAATAAATGAATGTGGTCCGCTTCGAATGGTTCTTAAGCCTTTTATTGTTTTGTTCTCTGGCATGGTTGAACTCAGATGGCTCTCCAAAGAATAGCCAAAGCCACCTATTCTGTTCTCTTCCTAAACGTCCACTTCCTGTTCACCTATCATGCACAGGTCTACAATTCCTGCTCTTGTACAACATATGTATCTAAATTGGAGGGCTAAGTACGTGTAACATGAAGCACACTTTTCTACTCTTGACTTTATTACCAAGTCACCACGGGAACCCCGGAAGCCTTGTGCATCAGTTTTCTCTGCATGACATCCCTGGGGGGCATTTCTCCGGGACCCTCCCCTCCATTTGTCTTTCTTAAAGAACTGGTCTGTTTTCTCGTCCGATGCAAAACTGTTTAACCTATCATGTTTTCCCCAAATGTTACTGTTCAGCTGAGCTAATTATATTGTATATTATTGCTGGAGTATCTCTTTCACCATCCTTTCGTGACCTTCGCGTCTTATTGGTCTGATCGATATGCAACCTTATGGACAGGATATGTTGATATAAAATGAAACAGATGTTTCAGATACAGCAACGACACCATGCACCACGCCCTTTGGTGTCCTGCTTTGCTTTCTTTTGTTTCATTTCGCTTTGTTTTGTTTTATTGAAGTATAGTTGCTTTATAATGTTGGGTTAATTTCTGCTGTACAGCAAAATGATTCAGTTAGACATATATATACATTTTTTAAACATTCTTTTCCATTATGGTTTATCACAGGATATTGAATATAGTTCCCTGTGCTCTACAGTAGGACCTTGTTGTTGATCCATTCTATATATAATAGCTTACGTCTGCTGACCCCAACCTCCCGCTCCGTCCCTCCCCCAACCCCCTCCCCCTTGGCAACCCCCATCTGTTCTATATACCCAGGTCTCCTTCTTGATCTTGGCTTCACCTGCACGCGCCCCCATGGAGACATCTGCAGAAGTCCATCTTCCTGAACTACCTGGAACAGCTGGCTCTCGGCAGTTCGAGCGATCTGAGTCCTCCCACCACCAGTCAGACCAGCTTGCACTTGACTTGTCCTGAGTCATCTCCACTCCCACACCAGAGCTGCCCCAGACAAGGGCCCCCCCGCCCCGAGAAACAGCGGCCCAAGTCACAGTGTCGGCTGTACCCAATGACAAACGAGGCTCCAACAGTCTCTGGAGCGCTGAGAAAACAAAGTTATTTAATATTTCCAGCTAGGAATAACCTGCATTGCATTACACTCATGATTCAGGTCTTGAAAATAGAACTGGAACCCTGAATTTCAGAAGAGTTGAAAGACTTCCTGTGTTATAAAGAAAATAAAAAATGAAGATGAAGTGCTTTTAAGTCAAAAGAAAACTGCTCAGAGGGAACATTCCATCTATGCTTAGAAATAGAAGCTGCTTCGGGGGCTGAACTTCTGAGGTGAGGATAGTTATAACCAGGTGCCCAGCCCTTGGGGCAGGTGTGGCACTGAATACTGGGAGACACAGACACAGTGCAAATAAACTGCTGCAGGGGGCTAAGAGAAGGTGATACGGGTGCTTCCGAAGAAGACAGGCCCTTTTTGCCGAAATAGTCTTCACCTGAGCGGATTTGGGGATACATATACCAAGTAACATGGAGGAATTGCCAACTTGGAGGTTTAGCCCACACAAGAACCACAACTGATGAGCAAAACCTTGAGGTCAGCCTCCCCCGGCTGCTGAAGCATCAAGGCAGCTGCCTCGTTGTGACAATGTCCCACTCCGGTACCACATGACCCAGAACCGACATGCTCCTCCTACTTAGCCTTGATAGTGAGAGCTGCAGCTTCCCGTGTGCCTTCCTCGGGCCAGGCATTGTTCAAAGCATTTGTACATATATCTTGCATGAGGCTAAACTGACATCACGTCATCCCTGTTGTCCAGATGAGGAAACTGAAGCACAAAGAGGACAGCTTGTGCCTGGCCACACAAACCAGAAAGTGGCCAAGCCAGGATCTGAACCTGGCATCTGCCTTCAGAGTACGCACCTACCCCTAGGCTGTGCACACTGGGCACAGACACTGTCCTCAATTCAGGAGGCTTCATCCTTCCTCTGAGACCTAACACTCAGCCAACTCGGAATTTCCCAGAACTGACTTCTGGGCGGTAGGCTCTCCAGGCCCTGAAGGTCTCCTGGACCCCTCTCACTTACCACCTAGAGAAGTGTTGACTGCTTACCAGTGTCCCCGCCCCCACCCTCCGAGGAGGTGGCTGGTGGGAGGAGAGGTGATGATAGGCAATTGGGAAATTTGGCTAAGCCTGGTTTCAGAACTATTTGGTAGAGGACACTCTTGGAGGTGATTTATAAAGTGAAGACTTGGGGTAACTTGAAGGCTTCAGTTGTCCATCCATTCCTTTTTAACTGGAGATCCCTGGTCCCAGGTCCCTGGCTACATGTCCTCAAACTCCTAAAACGGATGGTGTCATTGTGTCTCTGTATATATATTTTCCCAAGAGAGTATCCTTTGTTTTCATCATATTTTCAAAGAGTTTAGCTAAAGAACTCAAATCATCACTGTCTTTGTTACTCAAACTTGTGGATAAATGACAGTTTATTGTGAAATAGGTTACTTGGTGGCAAACAAAAAACCACTGAGGGCAGCACAAGAAATTTTACTGTTTACTACCAAGAGTCAACTTAGCATTTTATAAAACACAAGTTTAGTGGAACTTGGAATCAGAGGACCTAAGTTCTCCTGCCAGCTCGGCCATTGACCAGCTGTGTGTCCCAAGGAAAGTCTTGAATTTCTCAAAGTCTCAGCTGGCTTATCTGTAGAAGGAGCATAGCAAGGTTTGCCTTGCCCGCTAAACACGATGGTTCAGTTGTGGGTCTACAAAATATTGAGTCTGGGCCTTGTACTTTAGCCCTGGAAAGTGTCTGCAGTATTTTCCTGAGCTTTGGAGAGTGATCTGGAGGACACGCCATCATCTTGTCTGGCCACGCCCACTCTAGACCTTTCCCCTCTGTGAGGGATGGGCGTGGAGATGAAGGGAAAGGCCCGCACTAGTCTGTTCTTGGGTTGAAAGTGGGGAAATACTACAGAGACCCTGCTCTCCTGAGCGGCCGCAGCACCGTGGTTAGGGCTACACAGAGAGCAGTGCCCTGGGTTGCAGGAGGGCTGCCAGAGAAGGTGAAAGCCTCAGGGCCCCCTTCATCCTCATATAGGGTCGGTTTGCATGGCCGCAACTCCGGCTCAAGTACTGGTCCACACTGACCTTGACCGACTGGGCTGGGATCACAGCACCCCCAGATCAACTGTCTGTCTTCATTGATTCCAAAGGCCCTGAACTCCAGCCATCACTCAAGCCTCTGTTGCAGGACCTCTCTCAGACCCCAGAATGCTCGTTGGGGGCCTCTATCTGAAATAATTTATATTCTTTTGTCTCGTGGCTTTGTATTGCCGAGCCTAATGACTGTTTCTACTTCATTTTCAGATGCTTAATTACAGTGGAACACTTCAACACCATTAAATTAGAACAAGCTACCAGCTCACTTTTGATTGTGGCCTGGCACCCTTCCCAATGACGTTTGCAGCAATACCAGACATTTAATTCATACCACACATTTTTCTAACTTCGGAACAAAACGGGAAAATGCCTTCCGAAAAGGCACTTGTGAGCCGGGGACGCGTCCACCAAAGAGAGAGCTTGGGCAGCACATCTCATTCTGCTAATGAGTGTTTAGTGTGTCAAGGAGACCAGAGTCCCTTGTCTTGGAATATAATGATTTTCCAATTTGGCTTAAATAAGGACTGCTTATATTACATTTTGTGAAAACTAATGAAATTACGTGTTTCTTGTAATCATGCTCTTATTTACACGGCCACGTGATAAGAAACCTATTATTTGGACTTGGCAAACGAGCAGACATGTCATTAATCCCCAACCTTTTGGTGTGGAAAGTAAGCTTCTTAGGTGCCATGAAACCTAGTAATACAGGTACACAGGTTTGAAGGGAGCTGAAAGCAACCTAAGGCCCCTGTAAGATAATATTCTTTGGGAATGGATGTTAAGAGTTAGTTTGTGTCTTTACAACATCAGTCATATGAGTATTGTTTGCATCTGACAGTTTTTCTTTTACGATTAATGTGCTTATGAAAACCTTGTGCGTTCCTCTACAAGGCAAGCTTGAAATCCATCAGCATTACCATCGGAATGACACAAAGCTGGGAGAGCAAACCAAATGACAAACAGAATCTGGTTTTCAGAGGCCAGTGTGTGTTGAAGAGAAATGATCTGAAGCCAAAGTTGGCCTCCTTCCAGAAATTCCTCCTGCTGCACCGTTAGCACAGCCCACCAAAGGGCGGGGGGTAGGGGTGGGCAGATGAACATGGAAGGGGGGACAGGACCGCAGGGAGAGGGGAGTCGGAGAGGAAGCATGATTGATCGAAAGACTTGGTCTCTACAGCAAACAACAGTCATATGTAAAACCAAGTCGTGGAGAAAAGCTCTGTGAAAAATGGGGTTTTTTCTGGACCGTTAGGGAAAGTCATTGCTAACCTCAGCATTTGACACGCAGTTGGTGTGGTGCAGTGGAAATGCATGATGGTTGGATTTGAGAAGAACAGAGGAGGGGGACAGTGGCCTAAGGGGATACCTCAACTGTGTAAAGGGCCTGTACATTCTGCAAAGGGACGCTTGAGCTCGTGGGAGGGGCAGGGGAAACGTGGCTTGGTCTCTAGGCTGAGAGGAGATCAAATCGGTGTCCCAGCTCGAGAAATCAGGGTGATGTCTGCGGAAGCAGGAGATGCATCCGGCACCTGCAGGGCTCAGGACGAATCATCATCAAGACGGAGGATAGATGCGAGGCCAGGCAGACAGAGCGGCAGGGAGGGGGAGCTAGCAGGGCTCCCCACACCTACCCCGTGTCCTGGTTGACAGCCCAGTGAGCTGAGAAGGATGGAGAGGTTTCTTACCCACCACTCCACCCTGTTAGCTACCACCTTTATTGACCTCAGAACGTTTCACTTCGCCTCAGCTTGGCCGGATCCCACTTTCTCGGCTCAGAAAGTGGGTGGCCAGAAACAGAAGAGAACAACGATGCAGAGTTCCCTCGATCTGCAGCCTTTCTGAGTCCCAAATCACTTCCAAATGCGGCAGCCCAGTGGAGCGCCAAGAGATCGTGCTGCCTGCAGCGACGGCACATTGAGACGTGATGAATCGATGAACCGGTGGGACCCCAAGACAGCCGTGCCAGCGGAGCAGGCCAAGAGGCTGTCACTGCTGGAGGGAGCTGGGATGCCTTCGGGGGAGGCCAGGTTTTCACACCCTCCCAGCCCAGGCCCGCACTCTTGGCAGGGGCGGCTTCCAACGGGCGAGGGCTGGTGTCTGGCTCTGGAGAAGCTGCAGAAGACCAAGTGTCTGAAACAGACGTGGATCCAAGAGCGAGGAAGATGGAAGTGGCAGAGAGCGAGTCCCACCAGCTGCCTGGGACCCGTTCCTAGACATCACATCTGGGGAGACATCACATCTGGGGCAGCTGCCGGCCTCAGAGAAGCATGTGTGAGCAGAGATCAGCCCGGCTGCCCGAGAAGGCAGCCCTGCCCATCTCCGCAGCTTTCAAGGAAGGGAGAGAGGCCTGGGGGCCGAGTCTGCAGCCACCAGTGCCCAAGGGCTGCAGCCCTCTCTCTCCACCCTCCGTGACATCTCATCTTCAGGACAGATGAGGGTCATCCTGTGTGCATTCACTGGGTGGGCTATTTAGTGTGTCCAGGAGGGGTTTGAAAGCAGAAATTCTTATAATGCAAAATGTGTCTTCACCTTGGCTCCTCTGGAAGCTGCGTGGATTCCTCTCACTCGCCCCCCACGATGATTTCTTTCCCGTGGAGGTGGCCCTCTTCAAAGCCGGCGCTGCAGGGAGAAGCAATGGTCTGGAACTGGCTGAAACCTCTGTCAGGCTCTTTTTATTTTAATCTCCACGTTCTGTGGAAGGAAGGCAGCCTTCCTGTCTCACTCCTGTCACTCACTCCTAAGCCAGCCCTGAACAGATGGTTAACAACCCAGCAAAATGAGAGTAACCCTCACCTGCAAAATGCAAGCAACAGTGACCACGGATGCAGGAAACACCAGCCATGAGGAATTTACAGGTCAGTGGGTTTTAAAATCGTCATCATAGACCTAGTCTATTGACAGAACACGGGATTTTTTTCAGAGTGAAGCTCAAAACTCTTGAAAGATAAATAAATGGAAGGCATTGAAACGTAGTTAAAAGGAGCATCTTTCTCGTGATGGTGATACGGATATATCTATTCCATTCGAGTGACCTAAAGCTCTTGAAAATTCAATATTTCTTTCATTCCCAGTAAATATATAGTGTTTTCTTTCTCTTCCCTGTAAGCGTGCACCATAAACCAGCCCATTCATTCCTCTGTTGTGCCATGAAGAGGTCCAGAAGGGACATGATTGTACATAGATTGAAAGAGCTTACCGCATCATTTTTTTCCTTGTTCAATGGTGCATTTTGGAAATGTCTGCAATCCATGCACACAGACTGCCCACCCATCCCTGAGGGTGCTTGGTGAGTCCCACACCCTCAGCAGGTGAGAAATGGTAGGTCCTCAAAGGCTCTCATAGACACAAACATAACTTGCACACGCTGTCATTTTTCTGAACGACTGAAGTGGACATTCATCATATTTTCTGGTCTGACTCTTCTAAGAAGACTGAACGTTCCTTGTCTCCTTTTGACTTACCAGTACGTATACTTATAGCCTCTCATTTAAAATTTTTAACCATTTTAACTTATGGTAAAAGCCAATTTTCTCGGTATACGGTGGTATGAATTTTGATACATGCACAGTCATGTAACCACAACCTAATCAGGATGCCCCTTCTTTTCTTTCAGGGAACACTCATAAACATGGCAAGTCTCTGGATGTAGTGATTCTTTAGAATAGTCTCCTTCAGTTCATCTTGTACCTGGAGAAACAGAGGCTACACGAAGGTCGTGGAACTTTTTTGCTCAAAAACAGCTTTTGAAGTACTGTCTTGTGGAATGTTTACTATCTTCACGAAACAAAGTAGATTCCAGGGAAAGAAGTTAAGTAAGGTATGGAGTGGAGGAAAGGCTGTGTCAGCAAGCGAAATTGTCCTTTTGCAACATGAGTTCAAAATTTAAATGTTGCACACAGCTGGATGGTGATGTCGGGCTACACCGATGCTGACCAGAGCCTGGATGCTACAGCCAAACTCCCTGGGCTCAAGTTTTTCTTTTCTATTCTTTTCTTTTTTCAGCTTTACTGAACTACACCTGCTATAAAAAAAAAAAACTGTATGTATTTAATGTATACAATTTGATGATTTATCTGGGTTTAAACTTAGTTGCCACTGTGTAACCTTGGACAAAATGCTTAACCTCCCTGTGCCTCAGTTTTCTCATCTGTAAAATAGGTTATAATTGCATCCGCCTCATAACGGCATTGTAAGGATTGAATAAGGACTAAGACACATGGTAGGCAGTCAATAAACGTTAGCTATTATCTTCATTAGTACAGTACTGTCAAGAAATCTTCTTTTCACGCATATGACTCCGTTTCAGACGCGTAAGCCTGGATCCAGTCATGGTGAAAATAACACCAGAAGTCAGGAGAGGAGAGTTTGCCTCCGACTTCAGGCAGCTTTCTAATGTAAAGTCTATCATGTAAGAGGGCTGGTGGGGAAAATCGCAAAGCTTTAGCTGCAGGGTGGACAGGAAGCTGATCTTACCTGGCGTGGAGACAGAGCTGGCCAGGCAAGCACTCAAGGATGTCACGGGACACGGTCCCACCTGGGGGGAACCATTCCTCCCACTCCAGCACTGGAATGGGGCACCAAGGAGGGCGCCTCTGAGGCAGGGGTGCTCTGTGCTACCTAAGATGCTGGCTTTGGACGGAAGGCAGGGGCCCTGGGCACTGACATGTCACAGCCCTATTCGGGACCTCAGGTTTGCTGGCCAAAGTGTCCCACCGTTCTGCTATCTGTTGCAGTGTAACTGACCATCCACACTTAGTGATGTGAAGCAATGTGCATTTGGTCCTACCCAGAGGTTCTGTGTGTCCGGAGCCTGGACGGGGCCGAGAGCAGGTGGCTGGTGTCTGCCCCTCCATGTCTAAGGAGTGACGCCAGCCTCAGGAGGCTGGGGTCCCCTGGAGGCGTCTTCACTCCATCGTGTGTTGCTGGGCTGGATGACTGTCCATGTGGCTTGGGCTTCCACACAGTGTGGAGGCCTCAGAATGTCTGTCTGTTCGACATGTGGCTCAAGGCTCTGTGCCCCCGTGGACGAGTGGGAAGCTGTGTGGCCTGTGATGACCTCATCTCAGGAGTCCCGTGGCGTCAATCCCCCCACCTGCTGTAGGTCACAGGTGAGATCATTGGATCACAAGCCCACCTGGGTTCAGGGAGAGAAGACATAGACCCCGCCACTCTGTGGGAGGAGGGTTAAAAATCCGTGACCACATTTTAAAATATCTGTACCTGCCCTTATGAAGTTTACAGCACTCTAAACAGACATTAGTAAATATTTTTATTTTCCTCGTCCCCCTCCCCTTAGCCTCTAAGAGGCAGGGGTTCTCCCCTCATTGACTCAAGAACCCCCTGTCTCTTACTAGCAGTACAGGGCAGCCCCGGCCCCGGCTCCTAGTTGGTCCTCAGCCTGGTTCCTTGCCCTGTGGTTCCCCTGGCATTTTCGCCTTGCTGTGCTGTAAGTTCCCCACCACACTCTTAGCTACATTCTTGTGACTGTTCTACAGCAAAGCTGCAAGTTCTTTAACACTCTGTCCATTGAGAGGTGGTGCCTCTATCCTTCTCTCTTGAATCTGGGCAGACTTGTGGCTCCTTTGGTCCATAGATTACGGCTGAGGTGAGGTTATGTGACTTCTGAGTCCAGGTTATAAAAGACCACGCGAGCTTCCGCCTAGTTTCACCGGAATGTTCCCTGTTATAACCACGTGCTGCTGTGTTAGAAGTCAAGTGCACATGAGGTAGCATGTTGTGAGGAAGTCCAAGCCACACGGAGAAGCCACACGTGGTACTCCGGGCAGCAGACACGAGAGTGGAGACGCCTTGAGATGATTCCAGGCCCCAGAAATCTGAATCTTCCCAACCGAGACCTCAGACGTCATAGAACAGAGACACGTCATCCTCCCGGTGCCCTTCTGAGCTCCTGACCCACAGAATCCTTGAGCATAATACAATGGTTAGTGTTTCGAGCCACTAAGTTTTGGGATGGTTTGCAGGGTAGCAGCAGTTGACTTGAACAATTGTCACCCCCGCTCGGGCATGTGAGGACCGTGGCTCCTTCTGTGCCACACGGGAAGTTAGGGAGAGTGAACTCTGGGCCATCTTTTGGCCACCCGGGCGTTCCATGGCTGCACCTTTCATGCAGCCACCAAGCCGCCCTACAGGGTGGTCTGCATCCAGCATACACGGCACTATGGGGAAAGGTTAGCTTTAACCCTTCCAAATATCCAAATATCCAAATATGCTTGCCGGATTTGGGTTCAGAAGTAGAAAGCCAGAACACGTGCACATCTGATGACCTGTCTCTACCCATCATTCCCGGGCTGACATATGTACCATCTCTTTATCTTCTTTCCCTGTGGCATGGACTTCCCTTGTATCCAGTCTCGGGATTCCCTCTGCCCCCGATTTACAGTAAAACTTCACGATGTTGCCCACAGAGTTAGGATCCTGATGTGCTAACGCAGCTAAAGAAACTTAGAATCTACCTTTGTCTCTCCCCAAAGCCTGCTTCTCAGCATCAGAGTCGGGAACTCCAGAACATCTTCCCTCACACATCAAAACACTGACTCTTGTCTCACATCCTTGCTGTAACAATTTGAAGCCTCCCTCAGGCTAATGGACCCTTGCAGACCTGGGCGGAAGTCACGAAGACCAAAGCCGCTGATATATTCACAAATTTCAACATACACAGATACTCAGACTGCAACATCTCCAGTAATAATAATAACAACAATACCTTAGGATGTGAATTGTACAACTTGAAATGAGATTTCCCCTACAATGTCTCATTTCTGTTTCACAGCCCTCCTGTGAGCGAGTAAGGGTGATCCTTGTTACTGACCAAGAAACCAAGGCTCAGAGAGGTTCAAAGGCTTGCCTGTAGCCACACAGCAGACAAGTGAGCAAGGAAGAGTCAAGCCTTTTGCCTTTTATAATATATGATAAAAGAGTCACTGAAATGTGCAGTGTTTCGTGGTCTTTTTTATCTGGGGTTTCTGAGCATACCAGAGATTAAAGGGGATGAATAGGAAGATGGCAGCAGGGTGGCATGATCCTTTAAACCCTCCAGCCCCCCTCATCAAAAAACATAGAGCAGGGCTTCCCTGGTGGCGCAGTGGTTGAGAGTCCGTCTGCCGATGCACGGGACACGGGTTCGTGCCCCGGTCCGGGAAGATCCCACATGCCGCGGAGCAGCTGGGCCCGTGAGCCACGGCCGCTGAGTCTGCACGTCCGGAGCCTGTGTTCCGCAACAGGAGAGGCCACAGCAGTGAGAGGCCCGCGTACCGCAAAGAAAAAAAAAAAAGTAGAGCCAGACCCTAATCCCATCCTTTCTGGAGCTATTCTTGCATAACCCCAGATCCACACTTCGAAACCTGCCCCTCCTGCAGTCTCACCGTCTTGGAATCTGGCACCGCCATTCACCCAATGGCTCTGGCAAAAAGCCTAGGAGTCATTCTTGATTCCTCTCTTCTCCTCAGTCCACATATACAATCCATCAACAAACCCGAGCGGCTCTACGTTCGGAACATATCCTGAATCTGACCATTCCTCATTACCTCCACGGCTGCCACCCTGGACCGGACCAACATCATCCCACAGCTGGACCACAGCAACACTCCTAACTGGTCTTCCTAATACAGTGATCGGAGTTAGCTTTTAAAGCTATAAATCACATCACGTCACCGAACTCAAAACCCACCAGCGGCTTCTTATGCCACCTAGAATCACAGCCAAACCCACAGTAGGGCTCCAAGGCCTTTGGGGTCCAGTCCACACCTCCCTCTCCAACCCTGGCTCTCACCTCTCTCACTCTCACCATCCACCTTGCCAGCCTTGCCCCCTCACCTCCACGGGCTCCAGCCACACTGGCCTTCCTTCTTGCCATCCTGGACAAACCAACCTGTTCCTGCTGTTCCACCTGCTGAGAACCTGTCTCACTTCTTCACATCATTCAAATGTCACCTGTTCAGAGAGCCCTCCTCCAACACTCTATCTAAAATCAATAACTTCTTGTATTAGTTAGGTTACATTCAGCTGCAAGTAACAGCTTAAACAATACAGACATTAAATAACTCAATTAATGAGAAGACCAGAGGTAGGCAGTCCTAAGTCTGATTTGGTAGCTTCGCAACGCCCTCAAGAACCAGGCTCTTTTCAACTCTCTGTTCTGCCATCCCAATAGTTTGGCTTTTTATCCTCCTAAGTGGTGATGCATGATCCAAGATGGTTGCCATAGCTCCAGCCTTCACATCCTTTTACAACCAGGTTCAAGGCAGGAAGCAGGAATCATCAAGGCAGAAACTACTTCTCAGACCCTTTTCTTTAATCAGCGAAGGATAGGGGTGGGGGAAGCTTCCATAGAAGCTAGCACACGAGGCTTCCCTCTCACATCTCTTTGGCTAAATCTTAGTCAGCTACCCCTAAACCAATCACTACAAAGGAGGATGGAATTTTCATGCTTGTCTTAAACAAATCACATTTCTTTGGGGGAAGGAGGATTCACCTCCACTGAGCCATTTTGCCACCTTAACAAAATTCATTTGTATAAATTGAGAAAGAATGGATGTAGATTAGGCAACCATGGTGTCTGAACCCACCCCAGGCCCCATTACTCTTTATCCCCATCCTCTGCTTTGTTTTTCTCACGGCTCTGATCATGATCTGAAACACCATCTGTATTTATCTGTTGCTCATTGTGTGTCCGCTCACTAAAATGGGACTTTGCCTAACTTTTCACTGCTGTATACCCAGAACCCCCGACAGTACCTGGGGATCAATACATCCTCACCAAATGAAAGAATGAGTGAATAAATGGGTAAAACTTAGGATCTTTATGTAACCTGTCTGAGCCTCATGTTCCTCATTTTTATTTATTTTTTATTATTATTATTTTTTTTTGCGATACGCGGGCCTCTCACTGTTGGGGCCTCTCCCGTTGCGGAGCACAGGCTCCGGACACGCAGGCTCAGCAGCCATGGCTCACGGGCCCAGCCACTCCACGACATGTGGGATCTTCCCGGACCGGGGCACAAACCCGTGTCCCTTGCATCGGCAGGCGGACCCTCAACCACTGCGCCACCAGGGAAGTCCCAGGTTCCTCATTTTTAAAATGAGGACGATTTACCTACTTCTTCCGTGAGGATGAAATGAGCTAATGCAGGTAAAACTCCTAATACCATGCCCGGCACGAGGAAAGTGTTCAATACACTGCATTGGGATGCAGCACCATCAGACAAGCACAGGAAAAGCATAAACAATAAATATTCATTTCATACACTTTTTCTGATTAGGAAATAATGCATTAAGGAATCAAGCATTGGAGAAATGCATGACTTAGAAAGTGAAAGATAATCACTCTTGGGTATATATATTTTTCTAGATATTTTTTTCCAAGAATACACTAGCATGATTTTTACGTAAGTGAGGTAATACTAGGCATGCTGCTTTGCAATCTGGTTTTTGCACTGAATATCTGTTGGATGTTTTCCCACAATTATTCATACAAATATATCTTTTGTATTTGATTATATTTGATAGAAGCTGGAGAGTTATTCTTGCTGGAGACCCTGATCGCCTGCCCAGAGCTCGCCTTCTCTTTGGTCCAATGCATCTTGGAAATCATGAGTGTCCACGCAGGCGCCATGGCCTTCCTTGGTAAGCTGGATCAGAAACTGCCCTTTGTTGCTGCTTCAGCATTTTTTACTCTAAGATGCTGCTGTTGAGAAAGTTCATTATTACACAGTCTTCCCTTCAGGCAGAACCACGGGAGAAATAAGAAGAAAATTTACATCTCCTGTGATCACACACTGTAAATATAAGAATTCTCTCCCATCCTATTTCCTATGCAAATATAGTTTATTTTAAATCTACTTGGGACCATCCCGGGAAACCAGGTTTATATCCTTGGCTTTCACTTAACATTAAATTGTAAATGTTTTTCCAACTCTTATGCAAGCAAGATCATGAACACTCTGGGCTGTGAGAAACCTTAGAAATTATTCCGCTGTGGCCCATCACGCAAATTTTACAAGATGAGATGCCTGAGGGCTGAGTTGTCTGAGTTTCTCCAAAATGTCTTAATACCTTGGTGATCTGCAGTCTGATTAAGGCGATGCATGGCCAGAAAGGCTGGGCCCATTGGTTGCTTTGTGTACAAATCAAGTGAAGGCGTGTGTGTGTCTTCATGCCAAGGAAACTGGCTGCCAGCAAATTCTCCTGGCCCCTGGGTGACTTTGCTGACAAGTACATTATCCCTCCACACCTTTCTGTCATCACCCCTCCCTCAGGAGGGTTCAAGACCTAGATAGGATCTGGGCACCAATGAAACCTGTCAGACCAGCGTGCCTCTCGAGAAAAGCCTGCTTGGGGATCTAGGTGTTTTGTCAAGCTGGCATATTTGTACTACAGGGGTGGGAAGGGCATTAGGGTAAACGTTCGCCCGGGAGAGAGCACGGCCACATCTGGAGCATAATCCACAGTCACAGAGTGGAGCATCTATTTTCCCACATGGAATGCCATCACTAGGTACTGCTTCGGAAACAGGGCTGCGTGGTACTGTCTGAAAGACTCTTGGGTTGACCACCAAGTTCACTGCTCTGTACCTTTGGGACCTGGATCACATCCCTCTCTGGCCTTTAGTTACCTCCTTTGTACAGAGGCAACCGTGTGCTCACTTGGTCGAGTTGTAACACCCCCAGCATGCATGTGGCCACTCAATAAGTAAGAGCTGCTATTAATAAACTTACCCTTGTCCCTCTGTGAACAGCCCAAGACACACAGTATGGACTCAGTAAAGGTGATATCCAATTTTATTTCCAGCTTTTTTCCTGAACATGAGGACCTGGAGTTTTCCAAAAATATTCCCCTATTGTTCAATCTGTTACCCATTTTTCACAATTTTAAATAGTGCTGACATGGATATAATTGTTCATAAAACATTTTCTGCAGTTAGGAAAACATTTCTTAGGGTACATTCCTTGGAAGCGAAATTACGTTTTTAAAACTTATGGACATTCTTTGGTACACACCAATCAAAAGGCATTCAAAAATTGTTGGAGAAACTGGCAAACTTTTACCAGTCCTGGATGTTCTCATGATAAAGCAGGCAATCATCTCATTTATTATTTGTGTAAAATGTATAAAATGTTTATTAAATACTTTTGATTTCTCTTTAGTTAATTATCTTATTTTGCCCATGAATTTTGTGGGGTGTGGTGTGATTTTTATTAAATTATGTGACACTGTGGTTTAAGGATTAACACTTTGTCAAATAGTTATAGAATTTTCAGTGTCTTCCTATCAGCATTTCCATTTTGTTTGTATGTCCTTTGGGGGACTAAAGAAGTCTTCATTTATATTTAGACAACCTAAGATTGTTTCTCTTCACCAGTCTTTTATTGGATTTATCCTTTCAATGACCTTTCCTATTCAGAGATCAGACAAATATTCACTGCTATTTTTTTTCTAGATTTTTAATCATTTATTTTGTGCGTGTGGAGAGGGTTGTTTTTCATTGTTTTACTTTTATTTTTTACTCTTTTTTAATCCTAGTAACATACATATAAAATGAAATTTTCCATTTTAACCATTTTTAGTGTATAATTCAGTGAGGTTAGTTATAGTTACAGTGTTGTACGATCATCACCACTATCCATTTCTAAAACTTTTTCATAATCCCAGACAGAAACTCTGTACCTGGTGAATAAGAATTGCTCATTCCTTCCTGCCCTCAGCCTCAATAACCTCTACTCTGCTTTCTGTCTCTAAGAATTTGCCTATTTTAGGTACCTCATGTCCTTGGAATCATACAATATTTGTCCCTCTATTGTCTGATTTATTTCACTTTGCATAACACTTTCAAGTTTCAACTGTGTTGTAACAAGTGTCAGGGCTTCACTCCTTTCTGTGGCTGAATAATATTGCATCGTATGTATACACAATATCTTCCTTATCCATTCATCTATTGACAGACACTTGGACAAATGGGGTTTTTCCACCTTTTGGCTCTTGTGAATAATTCCTCTGTGAACATCGATATACAAGTAGCTGAGACCATCTTTTCAGCTCTTTAAACAATTCTTTTCTTCTTTTTTTAGATGTTGGGGGTAGGAGTTTATTAATTAATTAATTTATTTTTGCTGTGTTGGGTCTTCGTTTCTGTGCGAGGGCTTTCTCTAGCTGTGGCAAGCGGGGGCCACTCTTCATCGCGGTGCGCGGGCCTCTCACTATCGCGGCCTCTCTTGTTGCGGAGCGCAGGCTCAGTACTTGTGGCTCACGGGCCTAGTTGCTCCGCGGCATGTGGGATCCTCCCAGACCAGGGCTCGAACCCGTGTCCCCTGCATTAGCAGGCAGATTCTCAACCGCTGCGCCACCAGGGAAACCCCTCTTTTCAATTCTTTTTCGTACGTTTCTAGGAGTGGGATTGCTGGGTCAAATAGTAATTCTATGTTTAGCATTTTGAGGAGCAGCCAAACTGTTTCCTGCAATGTTTTGGAAGGATTGGTATTAATTCTTGAAATGTTTAGTGAAGCCATCGAGATCAGGGATTTTCTTTATTGGGAGACATTTGATTATTGATTCAACCCCCTTGCTAGTTATGTATCTATTCAGGTTTTCTTTTTCTTCCTGAGTCAGTGTTAGTAGTCCCTGTGTTTCTAGGACTTTGTCCATCTCGTCTAAGTTATCCAATTTGTCGGTATACAGTAGGTCATATCGCTCTCTTATAATCCATTTTATTTCTGTAGAATCAATAGTAATGTCCCACTTTCATTTCGGATTTTAGTAATTTGAGACTTCCCTCCTTTCCTCTCAGCCAATCTAGCTGAAGTTTGCCAATTTTGTTTATCTTTCAAAGAGCCACCTTTTGGCTTTGTTGATTTTTTCTATTGGTTTTCTCTCCTCTATTTATCTCTGCTCTAATCTTTATCATTTCCTTCCTTCTGCTAGCTTTTGGTTGAGGTTGGTCTTTCTCAGGGACGTTTTCTGAAGGGGCCATATTTTCCCGTTTCTCCGTATGCTTCGTGACTTTTTGTTTAGTGGATATTTGAATCTTATAATGGGATAGATGTGGAAGTCAGATCCCTCCTCTTCCCCAGAGTTTGTTGGGGTTTTTTAATTTTTGTTTTGGGATTAGTTTGGTTTTATTCTGTTGCTTTGATTTCTGTGACTTGGTCTGTGCCAAGAATCAGCCTGCAGCGCAACCTGAAGTTCCTCTTGGGTCTTTTCTGAGCCTGTGCACGTGCAATGACGTCTAAATTCCTGGGCACATGCAGTGACGTCTAAATTCCCCTGTATATGTGGTTGCTTCTGATTGTCCAAATCCTTAAATGTCTGCCTGCCAAAAAGGGAAGAAAGGAGTAAATAAAGGGGGAAAAAATAAACCACTTCAGCCAGAGAAAGTTGCAACAGTGGGGGTGAGGATTGCTGCAAAGGAGGCACCAGTCTCTGTGCCTACACTTGCACAATCAGAAGTGGCAATCAGTGACCAGAATACAGGTCCCTGATATTGGGAGGAAAAGTGCCCACCCTGGCTTCTGCAAGCCACAATCAAGCTGTTCTAGGAGCAACTGCACCGCTGTCTGCCATGGGGCTGAGTCAGGTAGCCACCAGCTCAGAGCTGAAATTAACCAAGGCTTACCATCCAAGCCTTTCCCTGGAAGCTGCAAGCCATCAAATAGACTCCAAAATTCCAAGGTAGTTACTGGACACTTTCTGCCACTACAACTGTTGTCTAGGTGAAGAGATGGATTCCTGGGGCTTCCTTCTCTGCCATCTTCCCTGGTGTCATTTGATAGTGTCTTTTAATGCATACAAATTTTTCATTTTGATAAAGTCCAATTTTTCTATATTTTCTTTTGTTGTCTATGCTTTTGATGTTATCTTTTAAGAAACCATTGCCAAATCCAAGGTCAGGTTGGAAAGGTGATGCCGGAAATAGAGGTCTCAGAGACAAGATCATTGTCATAATCCAGGCAAGGAAATGTGTGGCCCCGGACTTGGTGTGAAAATGGGGCCAAGGGACAAGTTTTTGAGATACTTAGGAAGTGACGGATCACCTCTAGCAGGTATGAGAAAAAGGGAAAAAACTGTGATGCCTGGACATACCCTGGCTCAGCTCCTAACACCCTAGAAATCTAGATAGGACCACAGTTAACCCCAGGAAAACAACCCAAGTGGGCTTAAGCAGAGCATCTCACAAGAAGCAAATGATTCCTGCACCCCCAGGGAACACAGGTAGAGGCCCTACCCCAGGCACCTCGGGTATATGGGATGTGCATATACTGCGTGTGCCCTAATCCCAGGAGTCTTGGAAAGCAACACTGCATTCTTGGGGCCCTGTCACGTCAAAAAAGTCTCCTTTTCGGCTTTCCTCCTCACATCCTCCCTTTAGTTCCACCTCTCGTGTTTTTAGGAGAACCGTGTCCTTCCTTCACCTCCTTCCCCTGATCCCGGCTGCCCTGGGCTGACTGACAGGGAGCCTCGGATGGTCATGCACAGAAATTTAAGTCCCACAGTGCTTGCCCAAGCTCCTCCAGAAGGCTTGTCTTCACACGCTCAAAACAGACAGGAGGCTGTGTGTTTAGTTAACACACACGGGAAAACGCTGATGCAACAAAACACGACAACACCATATGACAGGTGTCAGGCCAAAAGTTATAAGGATAGTACAAAGCTGGCCTGGAGAGGATGAGAAGAAAGGAAAAAATGGTGCTTTTACAATGTTAGGGGAGAGGACAGTTTCTGGTATTTTTATATGTCTGAGGTCCACATGGTCACCGTGCGGCAGTATTTAGGAGAGAAAAACGCCACATGCAGAGAAGTGAAATGCCTCCGTGTGTTTGATAGAGTTGCATGACATAGTAAAACTAACTTTTTCCATGTGATGTCCTCTGGGTAAAAACTACGTTGATTTTTTTTATATGCACGATTTTTTTCTTGTCCAGTCAGTTTCTATGTAGTTCAAGACAATGATGACTGTTAGATAATAGTTTGGGATCTTACTGACACTACAGACTGACCAACCAATATTCTGTAAGGGTTCCATTATGACATATGAACTAAAATGTGTTAACCTGCATCTATGGTACTTTTCTATCCATTTAACTGACTCTGGATTGACTTTGCACATGTTGAGTTATTAACAAGCAGAAATATTTTTAAATAGCGTGTTATAAGATCCCAAAAGTCAGTCTGTTGGTGAAAAACCCTGTCAGAATTTATGAAAAGGTTAGATTGTAGGTTCTTTTAAAAAAAAGAAATGTGTTTTTATTAGCACTTCCAGCCTATTGCTGGACATAGGCTAATCAAAAGGTATTGTCAGGCAGGGAGGCTCGGGAAACCCTGTCAGGTACCAACAGGTGACAGTTACCTGGCCCCGAACTGCACCTAATGAGTTATATCATCCCATCTCATCTTCTCAATAACCCTCTGAGGTAGGTACTGCTATTATTACCCCATGCACAGATGAGGAAACTGAGGCACGGACACTAATTTGTACAAGGTCACGCAGCTAAGAAGCAGGAAGCTGGGATTCAGCCTCGGTGTTGGAAAGTTCCAGCTTTTGAACCATTTCACTGGACGACGCCAAGAGGGATCGCAGGACCTATTAGCTGCACATACCTCCAGAAGAGTTTGTGGTATATGTCCCACAAGGCTGCTTTACACCATATGGCTTCTAAACCTCAAGCCTCCTAGAATGCAGTTGGGGGGAGAGGGAAAAACCTGCCAACAGGAAGCAAGCGAAGCAATTAATGCTAAGAAAACAGTCACATCGACTCTATGTGAGTAAATCGAATCAGTGCTTCTAAGTTCTTTGTCACTGGTTTTGTCTTAAATGCTTCCATTTGTTCTCTCAGTCTACTTGGCACTGCTCTTCCTTAGAGAGGCTGCAAAGATGCAGTTGCCCAGCCCCTGGTTAAATCATCACAAAAGGGAGGTTCACAGGTGTCTCTGAAGCAGTGAGAGCTTCTGATTTCAGAAAGCAACCCAGAGGCATCTTGGCTGGAGAGAAGGATGCGCAATGGAAGAAGGAAAGGTCCGTTCCAGTTCTGCTGGTGTTTTTCAAATTGCTGAGATCACCAGGTCATTTGGGTGTGCCACTACCAGCATTTTTTTTTTAACAAAATAGGATATAATACAATGAAAATCGTTTCATGAATCTTTTATTTCAGTTATGAATTATAAGTATATGTGTATATGGGGCCACATTGTAAAATGTATTTCTTGCATGAGTTGTGGTCAAAAATATTTGAAAGACGTTGTTCTTTAAAAAAAAAAAAGATCATTCCCCCCGCCAAATCAGGACATCTCTGGTCCTTTCAGGCCCATTGAGGTTCTGTGTAAATCACACCAAAGAAAACATTTACCTACACATTAGAGCAATGAGGAGGCAAGTTAGAAGGGACCCCAAGAGACTATAATACAGTTTTTGGTTTTTTGGTTTTTAATTAATTTTTTAATTGGAGTATAGTTGATTTACAACATTGTGTGTTTCTGCTGTACAGCAAAGTGAATCAGCCACACATATACATATATCCACTCTCTTCTAGACTCCATTCCCATAGAGGTCATTACAGAGCACTGAATAGGGTTCCCTGTGCTATACAGTACGTTCTTATCAGTTATTTATTTTATATAGAGTAGTGTCTATATGTCAATCCCAATCTCCCAATTTATCCCTCCCCTGCTTTCCCCCTTGGACCATAAGTTTGTTTTCTACATCTGTGACTCAATTTCTGTTTTGTAAATAGGTTCATTTGTACCATTTTTCTAGATTTCACTTATAAGTGATATCATATGATATTTGTTAATACAGTTTTTGTGGTGCCACCTTTACCGATAAAGACTTTAGAAAGTTCTGGAGGGCCATAAGTTTTTATTCAGGAACTGGATTGTGGGGTGGAACACAGCAGGCAAGTCAAGCCCTGTTAGAGCCTCCAAACCTAGTTCCTGATGATGTCGGATTATCAACGCTGAAACAGCAGCCTCTCCTGATGCACAGGGAACCACGGTGGGTATTTCTAGCCATCAACTCCCTGTCGACATCTCCCATCAACTAGTCCCTTGGGCCTGAAGTCTCTCCTCCCCTGCTGGATGGAATCAAAGTGCATCACGCTGGGCCTCTTGCCTTGTTCCCGACTCACAGCACCCCCTCCCACCAGATCAGCTTCCTTCTTCCAAATTGTCCCCAGACCCCAATCCTTGCCTGAGCAGCCAGCCTCAGCCAATCCCTGCCTCACTCCACGCCCCTCAATCATCCTTACAGGCACTGCTGTGGGGACTGCTTGTGTCTGTGATCGCACCATTTGGCTGAGAACAAGGGCAGCCCCGAGCATGGGCCTTATGCTCACGGGGAGCCAGCCCCCACCAGGGCAAGGACCACCACCCCTGAAGGTTGCACATGGCACAGTGAGTGCTCTGATACAGCCTGACTGCTACGAATGTGTGGCCCACCTGGTAGACAGGTATTCTCGGTAAAGGGGAGCAGACATCCTTGGAAGATGGAATCTCCGCTAAGTAGGCTGTTCTGAGAAGCTAGTGTCTGCATCGCACCCATGAGGACTCAAAGTGCTTCTCTAAAAGTCGTCCTTGGCTTAAATCACGGAGCTACTCCTGCTGCGTGGGTGATGGGAAGAACCGCCTGCCTCAGCGAGCGCGCTGCCTCGCCTGTCCACTAACGCCACCTACCGGCTCCTGGAGGGGATGAGCGTGAGCCGTGTGGCTGAGACTGTGCTTCCTCCAGCGTCTCCCAGAGGCTCTGGGGGCTGGGAACCGGTCACAGGAGAAGCCAACCTATAGGTTTCATCTTTATCCTGCAGACGGCTGAAAGCACACACTGCATAAGAAGGGGAAGGGGAGACATAAGAGATGAGAAAACAAAGCAAGTTCCAAGGACAGATCCTCCATCCTCACCTGGAAATCATGCTCCCTCCACTTGACCTTCAGCTCTACATTGGACTTTTCTGATCGAACATTGGACGATGACTCTGATACTCAGGCATATCTGTTCTATTCCTCGGGTGAATGTCCCTGGCATGTCAGTCTGTGGTCGCCAGTCTGAAGCCACTGGGAGCAGCTCAGATTCCCCACGATGCTCCTTCCTCTTCACAGACCAATCTCATTTCAGGAGGACGACAGGGCCCGAAGAAAGGATGATGCAGAAAGCCCACCACCTTCAAAGCCAGTTAGGGGGCAAAGTTGCTCAAAGCCCAAGGACCCAGAGCAGCATTTCTGAAACAATTTTGTGCAAAGGACACCTTCGGTAAATCCCTTGAATCCCTTCTCAGAATGCCTTTAAGGACCGTAAGTAAAATACACAAGAATTCAAAGGAAACGGAGTATGTCAAATTACAGTTAGTTATCAAACTACTTAAAAACAAATTTATCATGTTTTAATATCTGTGATTATTCTTTGCCCACTAAATAGCATCTCTAGCTGTGTATCTAATGATTACGTGATTTTGCAGTCATGATGAGTATAAACAATATTTTGAGATACCTATATAAACTTGACTATAATATGAAAATATCTGTGATTTCTATTAATGACAAACATCACAGGCACTGCTAATGTCACAGTGAGTTGTTGCCTACACAATTGAAGGAAACGTTATTTTGTAGGTAGCTTCCCATGAACATCAAGGTGCAAGTTTATTTCTTATTCAAGATTACAGATGTTCTGAACTTGACTCTCAGAACCCTTGGGGTCTCTCGGGGAACACCAGGCCAAGAACCAGAGTGTCTAGCTGTTAACAGCATCCCACATGTTTGTCTGAAGCCATCCTCCGGCCTCATCCCGGCCATATTCTGAGCAACATCTTCTCCCCTTTTCAGCTAAGACAGCCAAGGCTCAGGAAAGTTGAGGTTTCGAAGCTGAATGCCCCTCTGGAGCCCATGCTTTCTCGCCATCCCACCCTCCTAGGGAGCTCTCCTTCCGTCTAAGCAGCCCCGTCGTGGTGAAGCCACTTTCTCATGCCTTGTCTCCAACTAGAGAGGAGACGGAGTGGGGATATCACGGCATTCCCCCCCCGCAGCGGGGACATAGGAAACCCTGCAGTGCTTCCTGCCGCTCCCACCTGCCCAGGACCCTTCTCAGAGATGGAGGGAAACTTGACATATGCTAGCCCTTCAGAAGGGAGAGAAGGGTGTGGAAAATTCCATTCTGCGTGCGAGGCCTGCAGTTAAACTGTGCCACCTAGTGTGGGGATCTGCAGCCCCTGGGAGGCCGAGGCTGAGGCCCAGTTAATAGCTGCATGAGGGCCCTGAAGACTTAGAGGTGGAAGTATGACCTCTCGCCCGGGCAGGGGCGTGGGCTCCTGGAGGCTGGGCCTTGGAAATGCCTGCCCCAGCCTTTGAATGCAGGAAGGTGTAAAACTGCCATCTTCAGGGCCAGCCCCAACTCAGGGAATTCCTGAGGGGGAATTCACATGCCTTTTCACTTTGATGGCCTTGGTCCCAGAAGCTGATGAGACGAACGTCTGCCAGGCATTGGGCCTGCGACCGGGCACCTGGGCCTCTCCAGGTGGTTCCTTAGTCAGCCTGGAGCAGAGCAGAGCTTGAGCTGGGAAGGCCCAAGGAGAGGTGGACAGGAATAAAGCCTCGGCTAAGGCTGTCACAGCGATATCTGGGGCCCCTGACAACCGGATGGAAATGGTAAGTGACATCTCAACTACCGGCCTTACCCAGCTTAGCTCAAATCTCTTCCAGGGCTCCGGTTTGCCTTAGAGGCTTGGGTCCCCTGGGCAATAAAGTCCCTGGTGGAGAAGCAAATTGAGAGCAGCTTTCATTCAGTTTGAAGCTTTTAGAGGGGCCTTAAAAGGTGGATTTTTTAATTAACCTACGCATGAGGAAACCATCAGACAAATGCAAATTGAGGGACATCCTGAAAACAGCTGGCCTGGACTTTTCAAAATTGTCAATGTCCTGGAGGAAAAGGCTGAGGAATTGTTCTAGAACTGAGGATGCGAAAGAGATAGGTCAACTAAATGCAGCTTGCAACCTGATCCTGGAGCAAACAAACAAGGAAACATTATTGGGACAACTGGGGAAATGTGAATTGAGACTGACTGTCTACCGGATAATAGCATTGTCCCAACACTAAATGCTCTGATATCCATAACCACACTATGGTCACGTAGGCAAGTGTCCTTGGTCTTAGGAGATGGACAAATTATTTAGAGATGAAAGGACATATGTCTGTGACTACATCTCAAATGGGTTCAGTATTTGCAGAGACGTGGGTGGACCTAGAGATTGTCATACAGACTGAAGTAAGTCAGAAAGAGAAAAACAAATATCGTTATAATATCGCTTATATGTGGAATCTAGAAAAAGGTACAGATGAACTTACTTGCAAAGCAGAAATAGAGTCACAGATGTCGAGAACAAACTTACAGTTACCAAGGGGGGAAAGGGGGATGGGGTGAATTGGGAGACTGGGATTAACATATATACCACCACTGTATATAAAATAGACAACTAATGAGAACCTACTGTATAGCCAGGGAACTCTACTCAATGCTGTGGTGACCTAAATGGGAAGGAAATCTAAAAAAGAGTGGATATGTGTATACATATAGCTGATTCACTTTTCTGTACAGCAGAAACTAACACAACATTGCAAAGCAGCTGTACTCTAATAAAGATTAATAAAAATGCATGAATAAAATAAAATGGGTTCAGAAAAAACAATTAGGTAGATAGTGACAAAGATTCTTTGCTTGACCAAACTTCAGTCTGTCCTGACCTCATGAGAATTCCTCAGTAAGGGAGCCATCATAAAGAACTGCTAATAAAATTCTGAATGAAAAGAAAAGCTTGGACTTTTACCGCGAACACAATCACCCAGTCATTCAAATCTACCCATTCAACAAGGCACCAGTTATCGAGCTATATCTCTAAGCTCCAACCCCACCTTCCGTCCTTGGCTTTGTGGTGCTGTGGCTGGGACGCTGCATCCACGGTTCCGCTCGGCCAGCCTCCCCCATTGGAAGAGAGGCTGTGGGGCTGGAGAGGGAGGGGTTCTTCCTTCCTGTTCCTGGCACTTCCTGTTACTGTCTGTGCCCCATCAGCGATGCTTCTTTACCAGGTGATGGCAGCTGCATCTCACAGCAGCAACTGGATCAAGTCTGCAGTTGTCCCAAGACTGGCAGGACCCATTTCCTTGCGCCCCTTGCTCAGATATCCGAGCTCCATGGGGCCCCTCCTCTGAGCTTCTAAGTTTGGATAATTTCCAACCTTCCTTTGTTCTCTCATCCCCAGGGGAAGTAGCTCTTTCCTTCAGATACCAACACCATAACACCTTAGACTTCTCTTTTTGCCTTTCAGTTACTCAGGTAACAATTCTTTCTGAAAATTCTCTGTGTTAAAAGAACTGTGCAGTTTTGTCTCCTGGCTGGTTGAAGCACCCACTGTGAACCACCATGAAAGTCCCACAGTAAGTATTAACCTGGAAGAAAAGGGTCCCCCACCAAAGGCTGACATATTTCCAAAGGATGAGAAGATGGCTTTCCAAGATAAATCAGCCTTTGTATTTATGCTGAATTGGACAAACATTTGGATCAGAGCAGTTTGTGGTTCCCATGGGGCAATATCCTTCAACTCCAAGGAAATGGCTTCAGATAGCAAGTCTTCCGTGGCTGCCTCTGACGTGCCAGGGGACAGCGGGAGACTTGGACGATGCAGCTACCCATGTCCTCCTGGTCAGCCAGGATGGCAGTCTCGCTCAGTAAATAGATCTCTATCTATCTGAACGCTTTCGCAAGCAGGATTCATCCTTCCAGGAGTGGTGAGTATCTGTTTCTGAGCCGGGCAGGTTATTTTACAGCTACAGAGCCAACAGGACATTTCAGATCTTGGCAGAGTTCCCTTGGCAGCTTTAAAATGCCTTCTTTAATTGTCCTCCAGACCCATGCATGAGACCAAAACTCTTTTTTCTGGATGGGAAAGCTGGGTCGGGAAAGGACGGGGCAGTTCCAGGCAGGCACTGTCACTCAGAGCTCAGCTCAACCTCTGAAAGCTTCCTCCTTTCCTTCCCGGGACAGACCTGTGAGTCACCTGGCTAAGACACACGGCCACACCAACCCAGTGGCTGATCTAGTCTGCATCTCCTTCCCAACCTGTCTCCATGATGCTGGAGCCTCCTTGAGAACCAGGGTCTTACTGTTATCAGTGTCTCCGTGAACAGCGTGCTCCCTGACCACTGCCAATGCTACTGGTGTTTTTCTTGAGCTGAACAAACTGAATTGAGTGTAATAATTCCTGGTGGGAGCTTTAAGGACTATGTAGAAACATGACCCCATGCTCTGATCTCCTACAGCCTCTATTGGTTTTGCCTTTTCATTCACCTCTTCTTCCCCTTCCTTTAATCGGCAGAGAGAGAGGGAGAGAAAGAGAGAGAGAGAGAGAGAGAGAGAGAGAGAGAGAGAGAGAATGGGCCAGCCATTATTTCCCACTGAGGGCCTCCATGAAAACCCAGAGCAGAGGCACCCAATAATGCCAGATACAAGATGAGACAGCCACAAGACAAGACACCTTCAGGCAAGAAAACACTTGTCAACCCTCTTCTCTCTCAGTTTAAAAACCAAGCCATTTTATGCTAGAGAGGGTGTGGGAGAAATGAGAACCCTCCTACACTGTTGGTGAAAATGTAAACTGGTGTAGCCACTGTGGAAAACAGTAAGGAATTTCCTCAAAAAACTAAAAATAGAACTACCTAGGATCCAGCAATTCCACTTCTGGGTATACATCCAGAAAAAATGGAAACACTAATTTAAAAAGATACATGCACCACAATGATCATAGCAGCACTATTTACAATAGCCAAAGCATGGAAACAACCTAAGTGTCCATCAACAGATGAATAGATAAAGAAGATGTGGTACATATATACACAACGAAATATTACTCAACCATAAAAAAGAATATAATGACCCCTGCAGCAATATAGATGGACCTAGAGAATATCATTCTAAGTGAAGTAAGTCAAAAAGAGAGAGACAAATGTCGTATGATATTACTTACATGTGGGATCTAAAAAATGATACAAAGGAACCTATTTACAAAACAGAACAGATTCACAGACATAGAAAACAAACTTATGGTTACCAAAGGGGAAAGGGAGGGAAGGGAGGAATAAATTAGGAGTGTGGTATTAACAGATATACATTACCATATATAAAACAGATAAGCAACAAAGATTTACTGTATAGCACAGGGAACAATATTCAATTTCTTGTAATAACATATAATGGAAAATAATCTGAAAATATATATATATATATATATAACTGAACCACTTTGCTGTACAACTGAAACTAACACAATATTGTAAATCAACTATATTTCAATTTAAAAATTAATTAAAATAAAATATTTTAAAATTGAGCCATTTTAATGTCCCTTGTAACAACAAAAGCAAAATTTTAAATATCATAATATATATATATAATTTTTTTTTTTTTTTTTTTGCCGTACGCGGGCCTCTCACCATTGTGGCCTCTCCCGTTGCGAAGCACAGGCTCCAGACACTCAGGCTCAGCGGCCATGGCTCACAGGCCCCGCCGCTCCGTGGCATGTGGGATCTTTCCGGACCGGGGCACGAACCCGTGTCCCCTGCATCGGCAGGCGGACTCTCAACCACTGCGCCACCAGGGAAGCCCCATAAAATATATTTTTTATCTATAAGACTGGTTGTAATTATTGGCATTATAAATGTTAACCTAAAACAATTAAACAGTCAGTTATTTTTATCAGCAAAACAAGTTTATTCTGGAGCAGCAAAAAACGCAATCGGAGACATGAAACTACGGTGAACCACATGCAAGTCTGGTAAAGCAAAGGAGAAGAAACTCTTTTATAGAAGAGAAGGGAAAGCTGGGAGGGGCTGTTATAAACAAAAAGCCCACTGGAGGAAACTGGGAGTTCAAGGTATAGTGGCTTTTCATTGGCTGAATAGTGATAGTCCCTCATTGGCTGAGCTGTTGCCAGGCAAGGAGAAAATCTATCTTCCTCCTGATGGCCATAGTAAAGTAGTGTCCTTTCCTGCTGCAGATACAAGGTAGTCTCCTCCTGTTGGGCTCTGTATTGACATTGAGTGGTAAGTGCATGAGAGCTTCTCCTTCTGGCCTCCCGACTCTTTTTTGGTGAGGTTTCCCTTTATTCATTTTTATAATGGTAATACTAATTTGAGTATTATTAACAGTCAACATATACTGAGATTGGGCTTTTTAATTCACCTATAACATTGACAAAGATTGAAAAAGATGGATGACATTATACATGTACTAGAATGTTAAAAAAAAAACAACTAGTAATACCAAGTGATGGCAAGGGTGTATAGCAATTGGAACTCTCATACATTGCCAGTGGAAATGCAAAATGGCACAGGAAAAGGAAAAGTTTGGCAGGATTTTTTTTTTCAAGTGAAACATAAACTTACTCTATGATTTAGTTTAGCAGTCTCACTCCTGAGTATCTATCCAAGGAGAAATGAAAACTTATGCTCACACACCCACCAAAGAAAACCTATATAAGAATGTTTATATAAGCTCTATTCATTATCAACAACAACTGGAAATAACCCCAAATGTCCTTCAGTGGGTGAATGGATAAATAAATGTGGTGCATCCGCACACTGGAACACTTAGTAGTCAGCGCTAATGAGGAATAGCTCTTGATGCCTGCAACTAGGTGGGTGGATCACAAAGGCATCGTGCTGAATGAAAGACACCAGACGCAGAAAGTTGCATGCTGCAGGATTCCATTTATGTAACGTTCCAGGAAGGTAAAATTATAAAGATGCTGAAGAGTTCAGTGCTTTTCAGGGATGTGGGTAATGTCTGACTACAGAGAGGCAGCCCAAGGGGTTTCTGGGGTGGTGAAACTATTCTGTATCTTGACTGAAGTAGAAGTTTCATGACACACATGTGCTAAAGATCCTAAAACTGAGCACTAAAAAAGCCAATGGTACTGTATATAAATTTTTAAAATAACAATAGTAAGAGAGATTAAATAAACAGCCAAAGGTGGTTTGGAGAAATGGTTGATTCCAGGCTGGAGGCAAGAAAAGATCAAGGTGAGCCTGAAGCATCTTGTGCCACAAAATAAGGACATACCCAGGGATGGGAGTCCCGTCGGAAGGGATGTCAGTTGCCAAATCTGGGATGATCTGGCTATCAAGACGGGTAACTACAGAAACACACTGAATACAAAAAGATCCCATGAGTCCCTACTAATACTGAAAATGGTGAGGGATAAGATGAAAACCTTTTCTTTACAAGGTATAGTGACCACTTAAAAAAAGAAAGTAGAAGAAATAATAGAAAATGAAACATCGCTCTACAGCCAACAAAGCAATCATTGATTCAAGTGAGGATCATCAATGGATCCTAAAATCGCCGGGTGAGAGAATGTTGAGAAACAGAATATTCAGTCTCAAAGTATCACTGAGTCAGTCACTTATTAATCACAAAGGATCAGGGCATTTTTCCAAGGAAGACATATAACCATGTGATCAAAAAGCTCACATCAACAATAATAGGCCCAATGGGCATCATGTTCCTCCAGACACAAGGCACTGAGAAGGAAGCAATGTCATCTGGGTAAGATGCCTGCCAACAATAATTATGCTAACTCTAATCCTGAAGAAGCCATCAGAGAAATCCAGATTGAGGAACATTCTATGAAACCCTTCAAAATGTCCGTGCCATGAAAGACTACAAAAGAGACTAGAGCAGTGTTCTGGATGAAAGCAGATAAAAGACACATGACTAGGAAACGCCATCTGTCATCCTGATTCCATTTGGGATCAAAACAAAAATCTAATAAGTATTCAATAATCTGATGTGGACTTTACATTAGAAAACTGTAAAATCAGTGTAAAATTTCCCAAGTGTGTTGATCACAGGATGCTTATGTAAGAACACGTCCTCATTCTTAAGAGATACACACTGAAGTATTTCAGGGCTGAGAGTCACGATGTCTATAACTTGAAGAGCTTGATGAAAACAAATACGTGTCAAAATGTTAACAGTTGGTGCATCTATAACAGGTGGAAATTTTACAAGGGTTCATATACTTATTATTGAGATTTTTTCAAAGACTATTTTTCAAAATAAAACAAAAAGCAGTGGGAAAAGAAAAATGTTTTTAAAGGATGAGGAAGACCTAGTATTGACAAGGACATGGCCCACTGGGAATTCTCCTGATGCAGCTGGTGGATGTGAGATGTCACATCCTGCCTGGAGGAGAGTGGGACTCATGCCAAAGTGTAAATTGAGAACAGTTTGACCAGCCACCCCACTTTTATGCTAACTTAAGGAGAGAACCCACTAATGTGCAAAGATGTACATGCCCTACAGTTTCATTACATCCTTAATTTTTATATCAAAAAACTCCCTAGAAACAACTTAAGGTCCATTATTGAAAAACTGGTAAATAAATTATGGAGCATTTCCAGCCCAGTGGTCTGGAGCAAGGGTTCTGACGTCAGATGCTGTGGTGGTGCTGTTTAATTTCCTCGTGCCTCAGTCTCATCTGTGAAATGGGCATAATACAAAAACCCTGCCTCACAGAGTTATGAGCTTATGTAAGATCACTTAGGTAAAGCACTTAGCACAGGCACAGAGCAGGTATCAAATCAATACTACATATTATGTAATCAGTAAAAATGATGATGCAGACCTATATTTATTGACCTGCAAAGAAGCCTATGACAGAGTTGAATGAACAGCAGGTGACTGAATAGAATACAAGGTCGAATTCCACTCTTGTAAAGGGCATTTTAAATTTCCATCTGGACAGAGTGAAAGCCAGCTGTCCCCAGGGATGGTCACCTAAGTGTGAACTGTGGTTAATGAGCAGGGTCTTCTAGTCCTGTCTTTTCTTCTTTGTACATTTCTATTTTCTTTTTTTTACAATACAAAAATGACACTTTCACAATCAGTTTTGTTTTTTTTTTAATTTTGAAAAGATAAACAAATCAGAGCTCCCTGTACCTGGCTTTGTCTGGGGGTCGGACCGGACATCCTGCTAGATGAGGACAGGCCATCTCTCACCACCTCTGCCCATCTACGCTGACATTCGATGACCTTGGACACAGGTTACCGGCTCCTTCATCCCGCCCGCCCCCCACCCCCCGGGATCCTTCACAGCTCCCTGTCAGCCCGGCAGGAGACATTTGGTTCTTGTGTCACCATGAGATTGTGTCTTCCCCAATTTTGTACTTCATTGTCACGCAGCAGGTATTGTGCGCCTACTGGGGAACGACAGTGGATGTGCAGAAGGTTCACTGAAACCTAACAGCTATTGTCCGGGGGTTTTATAAAGACACCCTACTGTCCTGCAGAAACATAGCTTGCAGCCTCGATTCCCAAGCCCTGGCTTCCGGCAGCCAGGACGGAACTGAGGTGCCGAGTACCCCGCTGACCACGAGATGGCAGTCTTTCCCCGCCTCAGGCCTCGCGGAAGCCCACATCCCAGACTGGTGTTTTCTGAATCCAGCGTCTGTTTCGCCTGAAGCATCAGGAAAGAGATCCTTTACTAAAGAGACCTTCACTAAAGACAAGAACAGTAGGATTAAATATTCGGAAACAGAAGAACTCGAAGAAGAAAATACAATTTCCCAACACCACGTGCTCACCCAGCCTTCTCTGCAACAAAAGTTTCAACAGTTTTGTGCCCATTTGCAGTCTGGAGTCGAATTAGAATTGCCAAGCATCCCGGCGAGCTCTGAATCGACATTCCTTTATCCCTTTGTGCCACTCAAAGCCAGATATTGATGTCTGAAAACAAGATACATAAGCTTCATTATTTAAGTGCCTTTTCCTTAAACAAGAACGCTTTAATACTTAACAAGGTAGGGAAGCTACATAATTTAAAATCTATGCGAACAGAAATAAGAAATTATTTGTAGCGGTCTCCACTTTTACACCCACCAACAAAGAAAGACATTCACAATTTTTTGCCTTCCCAGGGCCCCAAAATACAACACAGGCCTGTTCTGCTGCTCCAGGCAGAAGCTGCAGCTGAAGCTGTTCTTTATCGGCTTTTCTTTCTCAATATTTACCAACCAATAAATCTTTTTTTCCCCTAAGACAACTGACATTCGAATCCCGTTCATGTGGAGGTTTGTGATCCAAATAATATTAAATAAACGGCTTCATTATCCACTGAAAAAGTATTAAGATGCTTCCCCGCCCCCCCGCCGCGGGTCAATATTCAAGAAGAGAAGGGGGTGTTTCCATCCGAGGAGAGGGCAGCTGCCTGCCCGTTGGGAGCTCATCTCAATCCAGGGACCTCCTGCTCTGGGGGCGGCCGGGGGCCTCCTCGCTGTCACGGGGGCATGTGCGCTCATCGGGGAAGCCTGTCTGTTTTGGCACAAAGGGCTTCCCACGGAAGCTGCTCCACCAGCAAGGGCCAGCCTGTCTGCAGCATTACCTGAGCTGCAACCCAGGAGTCCACAGAACAGACTGCAGATATTCTGCTCATTTCCAAAGTGGAAGAATTCCAATTCCATTGTCCCATAAGCCAGTGCCACCTTCTCTTCCTTTAACGAAAGGCGTGTGTGGTGCCTGAGGCGCCAGGAGTGGGAGGCTTTGGGCCGAGCCTCTGCTAACTGCCTGGTGGGGCCAGCCCGGAACTCACCTCAGCTTCTCCACCTGTAGAATACGTCCCACTGGCTGCTCCTTCTAACCTTCCCATCACTCTACTTACCAGGGGTTGGAAATGAAGGAAGGGGCTTTGGGACACTGAGAATGCCCAGTCATCAGAGACCACAAACACTGGTTTGATCTTTTTTTTTATATACTTTTAAAATTTTTATTTTAAATTTATTTTTGATTGAACTATGGTTGATTTACAATATTGTGTTAGTTCCAGATATACATACAGCATAGTGATTCCATATTTTTGCAGATTATATTCCATTATAGGTTATTACAAGATACAGGGTATAATTCCCTGTGCTGTACAGTAAATGTTTATTGCTTCTCTAGTTTATGCATAGTAGTCTGTAGCTGTTAATCCCATACCCCTAATTTGTCTCTCCCCCTTGCCCCTTCCCTTTGGTAACCACAACTTTGTTTTCTATGTCTGAGAGCTTGTTCCTATGTTGTATATACATTTATTTGTATTATATTTTAGACACCACAGGTAAGTGATATCATATAGTGTTTGTCTTTCTCTGTCTGACTTATTTCACTAAGCATAATATTCTCTAGGTCCAACCATGTTGCTGCAAATGGAAGTATTTCATTCTTTCTATGGCTGAGTAATATTCCACTAGTATATATGTACCACATCTTCTTAACCCAGTCGTCTGTGGATGGGCACTTCTGTTGCTTCTATAATACTGGCAAAATCTTAATGAAAATTAAGAAGCTCACCCCTGGAGAATCTTGTAGAATAAATTTTTTCCTATTAATAGTAATAACCAATATTTACATAGAGATTTTATTGTACCAGGCTTCATTCTAAAGTTCTGTCACACTGATTAATTTAACCCTCACAACACTCCCATATTATTATGACTGTTTATACTCAAGGAAGCTAACACTGAGAGGTTAAATAATGTCCCCAAGGTCACGTAGCTGGCGACTGAAAGATCTGAAGCTGGGGGGCCTTGCTCTGAAGCCACTCTCTTAACCCCCTGCTCCATGGATGTGGCAAGTCCAGGAAAACTCTGGGGGCTGTCGTATCCTGAGCTGGGTACAGAGCAGGGCTGCACACCAGATGCCCTGTCCACTGCGTGAGTCATGCCCCTAGCCTCGGGCATCGCCCTATAAGTGATCTTGTCTCCTTCCAGTCCTCCGACCCCATCTTTATTCTGCCTTTATTCTGACAGGCATGGCTAGGGGTGGTACCCACACTTATCAGCATATCCAGGCTTCTGACATTATTTTATAACTACATAGATAAGACATGTGTAATTCTTCCTCACTTAAAAAAACTGCAAGGACACAAAATCATAATTCAGAAGATACTTGTGTTTCTGTACACTAACAACAAAACATCTGAAAAAGAAATAAAGAAAACAATTCCTTTCACAATAGCATCAAAACTAATAAAATACTTAGAAATAAATCTAACCACAGAGGTGAAAGATCTGAAAACTACATAACTTTGCTGAAAGAAGTTGAAGGAAACACAAACAAATGGAAAGATATTCCATGCTCATGCATCAGAAGAATTAATATTGTTAAAAGGTTCATATTCATCCATCTATAGATTCAAAGCCATCTATAGAGTCACTGCAACCCCTAACAAAATTCCAATGGCATTCTTCACCGAAATAGAAAAAACAATGCTAAATTTTGTCTGGAGCCACAGAAGAACCTGAATAATGAAAGCAATGATGAGAAAGAGGAACATCACACTTCCTGATTTCAAACTGTACTACAAAGCTACAGTAATCAGAACAGTATGGTGCTAGAAACAAAAAAACCCCACATAGACCAATGGAATAGAATAGAGAACCCAGAAATGAACCCCTGCATATACAGTCCACAAATATTTGACAAAGGAGGAAAGAAGAACACTCAATGGGCAAAAGCCCACTATAATGGTGTACTGGTGGACACATGTCATTATACAATTGTCCAAACCCACAGAATGTACAACACCAAGAGGGACCCCTAGTGTAAAGTGGACTTTGGGTGATGATGACACGTCAGTGTAAGTTCATCCGTTGTAACACATGTACTACTCTGATGGGAGATGCTGATGGCCAGGAAGGGGATACATGTGTGGGGACAGGGAAATCTCTGTATCTTCTGCTCAATGTTGCTGTGAACCTAAAATCACTCTAAAAAAACAAAGTCTTAATAAAAATAAATAAATAAATGGATGATAGTTTAAAAAACAACTAACAAGCTTAATGGCTTAAGCCAGCAGAGCCATTTTTTTGGTCACAAATGTGTGGTCTGGGTGGGACTCGACAGGAAGAGTGCATCTCTCTTCACTCTTTCCATGCAAACCCCATGGGCATTTCTGGAGTCAGAGCTTTGGTCTGTGGCTCCAAAACCAAGTCCAGCTAAATGATGGGTACCCTGCTCTACCCAAGCAAACCAAGAGCCACCCCCTCCATGCAGCCTTCCCTGATTCTCCTCTCTGGCAGAATGACCAGCCAATAAGCTCTCTCCCAGAGCTTGTTATCTCATTATGGCTCCTGGCCGGTGGCTTGTTGTGTTGCCCGAATCCACTGAACACCCCTTGAGGCAGGGGGCTGCACTTTCTGCTTTGCTGTCTCCCCAGCTGTGCTGGCCCAGGGATGGGCACACACAGCCTGTTGATTGTTGAGTGAGTGTGAGAGAAAAGAGTGGGGGAAACCCAGGGATGCAGCCATAATGCTATTTGAGTTCTCTTTATGAAGAGAAGTTCACATTTTGCTTATATTTCATTGGGAATCCCATCCATATACACACAGTAATGTGTGTCCTGCTTGTGTGACGAGCACGCATTTGTGTGAGTGTGCGCCTGTGTGCGAATGTGCACGTGCATCTGTGAATAAACATGTTTGTGTGACTGTGTGGATATTTACGTGTCTGAGTGCACGTTTGCATCTGTAAGTCTGTGTACACTTGTGTGAGTGTGTGCCTGTGTATTTGTGTGTGTCTATCAGCACATGTATACATGGGCATGAATGTGTGTAAGCGCACGTGTGTGTGTGTTGCGCACACAGCCCCCATCCAACCAGCCTGCCGCGGGCTGCGGGGCTGGACCGTGATGCTCCTGCCCTCATTGGCGATTCCGCCAGCATCCTCGGGACGCC